>NC_141548.1:23960000-24295833 GCF_021556685.1 Rattus norvegicus | reverse complement strand
TCAACACACACACTCACACACACATTCACATACACTCACACTCACATATACACACTCTCACACACATACACACTCACACACACTCTCACACACACTCACACACACTCTCACAACACACTCTCACAACACACTCTCACACACATATACACACACACTCACACACATTCACACACACTCATACATACACACTCTCACACACACTCACACACTCTCACACACTCACACACACTCACACACACACTCTCACACACATACACATACATACACATTGAACACTCATACACACACTCTACACACACACACTCACACAAACACATTCACACACACACTCTCTCACACACACATTCACACACACTCGCACACATTCACACACACACTCACACACATTCACACACACACTCACACACATTCTCACACACACTCTCACACACACACACAGATACACATACATACACATTGAACACTCATACACACACTCTCACACACACACACTCACACAAACACATTCACACACACACTCTCACACACACTCACACACTCTCACACACATACACATACATACACATTGAACACTCATACACACACTCTCACACACACACTCACACAAACACATTCACACACACACACTCACACACACTCAAACACTCTCACACACATACACATACATACACATTGAACACTCATACACTCTACACACACACACTCACACAAACACATTCACACACACACTCTATCTCACACACACACATTCACACACACTCGCACACATTCACACACACACTCACACACATTCACACACACACTCACACACACTCTCACACACACACTCTCACACACACTCACACACAGATACACATACATACACATTGAACACTCATACACACACTCACACACACACACAAACACATTCACACACACACACTCTCACACACACATTCACACACACACACACTCTCTCTCACATTCTCTCTCTCTCTCTCTCTCTCTCTCTCTCTCTCTCTCTCACACACACACACACACACACACACACACACACACCTGATCGGTATTCGACCTTAAAGAATGGTGCTTTTTGTGTTGACATGGATATGCAAATACGCAATGTTTATGGAAATAAATATGAAAGGATCTTAAAACCTGTGTAAGAACAGAGAGTCATGCATACGTGCATGAGGATGAAGGCTTTGAAAGGGCAACCCCACATGCAATAGTAGCCATCCCAAGAGAGGAGATGTCGGGTTCGGTGAGAGCACGAAGGAGGTCACTGGTTTTCACTTTCCACTGTTTTATATGGTGTATCGTGTCCCCGGGGGTTGTGGCTTCTCACACAGTAGTTACAGTTTAAACTGAGGTGGTGCTAAGGATTGCTATCTCCCTAGACTGAGCTCCCCCTTGATCCCCTACATACAGGGATGGGTATGGAGCGCCTGTTCTGAACACCAGCTCCCCCTCGCCGCTGCCAGGGAAGCTGCAAGTCGCTCTGTGCCAAAGTTCAGCAGATTTAGATCTCTGTGGAAGACTTGTACCAGAGCGGAGCCCCTCACTATTTACAAGGCACAGGTCCACTTCTGTGGGCGAGAATTTAGCTCTTTCAAGGACAAAACATGGCTCCCTCTTTCTTAAAGGAAAAGGACTCATATTTACTACTTTTTCTTTTAATAATCAGAATGTCTTGTGAAGGATGTTGGGGGCACAATTTATTCAGAGGTGGTGCATTTTCCAAACGTGGCCATAAAGGTCTAACTGTAGGGAAGGCTGAGGGTAGTGCAGGCAGGAAGGTGGTGTGGCACACAGGGTCCACTTAGCTCTGTTCCACCTGTGCTCACAATTCAGCCTTAGGCTATGTGTGTGAGCACCACCTCTCACCTCGTGTACCAGGGCACCGAGTCCTGAGTACCCTGTGACTATTAAATGTGGCCCACTAGCCTTAGGCTAATGAATGGGGCTAGGCCAAGCAGGCAGATGGCTGCAATGAAGTATGAACTGGGTTAAGACAAGGGGAAGAAGGGGCTGCAAGGAGCAGGAGAAGGGCTCCTCATGCAGCCCCGAGGACCTGCTGACTCTCTCACCTGTGGGGAGACTTGGCTGCCATTCGGAGGGTTAGGAAGTAGAGCAAAGGTGAAAAGACTGGAGGGGGGGAGGAGAGCTTCAGCCCAAGCTGTCACATGTACATACGCAGGGTGTGCCGTGCGTTGCTTGAGTAAGCTGGGCCTAGAGACCATTGTCCTGCACCCACGCAGGATGTAACTCTAAGGCTCTCTCAGGCTAGTAGGGCCCTGGCTTCACAGGGAACATATGTGCACTCACTGGCAAGGATGGATGCTCATGTGTCTGGGGATTCAGTCAGTCTGTGTGCAGTATAGAATAGGGGTGGCGATTCTTTGGGGTTGAGGTCTATCAACACGGTAAAGGGGAGGCATCTCATGGAACTCAGCTGTGGTCTTTGGGGTACCAAGAAGGTCTCCAGGTAACCATGGGTGGGAGGTGGAGAAGCTGAGGTTTGAGATCCCAACTCTGCCAGGAACTGCATACATTTTGGTGGACGGCTTATCTCATCCTGGATTCCTGTTCTGTAAAGCCGGGTATTCGGGGCTCACCTAAGTCACCTAGGTAAACCATGGATGTAACAGCCTCTGGTGCACAAGAATTATTAAGCAACCACAAGCCAACAGCCTAAGACCACCAGAGCATCCTGTGAGGCGGACCAAAGGTGAAAGGAGGGTGTAAACCTAGGGGCCTGAATAGAAGAGCTTTGTACTGTGAGTTGTCCAAGGCAGGCCCAGTCTCTGTTGAATTAGTAAGTGGCCAGGAAGCACAGGGACTAGGGGCCCAGCAGGTAGCGCTCTCTGGGCTTTAGACCCAAGCCTGGGGCTTCCCCAGTTCCAAGTCACTGTGCTTTGGGGGAGGGGCCACTGGTCGAGCAACGGTTTTGTACTTTGAAGCATCTTTTTTCCGAAAGTGCCTGTCCCACTTTGTTGTCTCCGAAGGTTCAAGGCCCAATAGAGCCAGTACTGGAAAGGCCCAGCATGCCTAGAGTGGTCCACAGACTTGGAGCTGAGACCTCCAATGCGCAAACCTTTTGTTTTTGTAGGGGTGCTAACGCCACCTACTGGTTACAGAAGCGCATTCAACGTTCCCCCACCTCATTGCAGCCCTCAGGACTCTCGGCTCTCTCTGGCTAGGGCTCCCTGAGAGAACAGTACCTTTCCCCATGACTCGGGTGAACTGTCCCGGGAGATCCCCCTCCGGCAGAGGGGCGACAGCCAGCTCCCCGTCGCAGCTGCTTAGCTGGGGTGGTTGCAGCCCACCGCTGGCACCGGCTGAGGCACTGGCTGTGGCGCTGGTGACTGTAGCAGCACTGTCTTTGCAGTCAGGACTCGGGCTCTCCATCAGCAAGGGCTCCCGGCGTCGCACCTCAGGGGTGGTACTGGGAGAGCTGTAGGCCTTGATGGGCGTCAGGATCATCTGATGCAGCTCCTGGAGGGGGATGCGCAGGCTGCCTCCTTCGATGATGTCCTGGGTTAGAGAGAGGGGACTTCTGTGAGATTAGGGCAACTGCCTCCCTCCAGGCCCTTCTCTCTGCCTTCTGCTCCCAGAGCTGCTCCAAGACAGGACAGGAAAGGACAGGGTAACTGGACTTTATTATAAATAAAAGCTCAGGGAACCGATTAATAGGGGATAGATGGTTTTACATGTTTAATGTATAACAGAACTGATGGATAGATAATTGTGTGTACATACATGTCTAAGGCTGGGCAGATGCCTCAGCTGTTAATGTGTCTGTGGTGTAGGAACGAGTATCTGAATTCAGATCCCAGTCCCCAAGTAAAACTGGACCCAGCAATGCCCACCTTAACCCCAGTGCCGGTGAGAGACGGGTTCCCTAATCAGCTGGCCTAGCAGAGCCTGCTAGCTGCAGGCTCATGAGAGAACCCCATTTTTAAAAAAAGGGGGGGCAGTGATAGAAGAAGACAACTGACATTGACTGTCAACCTCTGGTCTACACACACTCTCACTCTCTCTCCCCCTCTACCTCTCTCTCCCTGTCCCTTTTTCCCTCTCCCCTCCCTTCTCTTTTCTCTTCTCTCTCTCTCTCTCTCTCTCTCTCTCTCTCTCTCTCTCTCTCTCTCCCCATCTCTCTCTCCCCACCACCACTTCTCTTTCCCTACCCCCTCTCTCCTTCTCTCTCTTCCTTTTCCCTCCCACTCCCTTCCTCTTTCCCTCCCCCTTCCCCTGCCCCTCTCACACACAGATCGACCTGCACACTTGAGCACATACACACATACACACTCACAAATATAGTGCCTATATTTTGATATTCTGGGCATTACTTATTAGAAAAAGGAATGAAAGCATTTCTGGCAGGGATGACGGTGTTGGACAAGCCCAGGTGGCTGGGGTCCTAGCTGGGCGGTCTGATGAGCCCCTCAAGGCCTACAGCTCTCCCAGTACCACCACCATGCCTTGCCAATGTCCATGCATCTCTGATTCATTCTCTCTGGGATCTAGAAGGAACACTGCCTATCAGGGTCTCGATTACAAACAAAGCACTTCATACCCCAAGAGCCCAGATTAGCAAGAACATAATTTTAAAAGCTTGACATACAACATTCCAAAGCATTTCTAAGATCCTCTTGTATCGAGAAAATGGCTTGATGGCGTCAATGATTGCAGTTGTAAGGAGCTCGAGCACTTCCAACCACAACCTTTTCCGAGAGCGGACAAAGGGAAGCTGCTGGGGACAGGCTTGGGGTGCGTCTCAGTTCTGAAAGGCAGTGGACATTGGCAAGCTAAACTCTTTCAACTGCCTGGAGGCTGCTCTTTGGGTGGGCTGTGCATGTGGAAATGAGGCATGAATTGTGATTTGATCTGGTTGCCACAAGTCTTATTTATAAAGGGAGTGAAATTCTAATTAGCCCTAGAAATATCCCAACCCATCTCAGAGCCACCATTAGAGTCTCAGTTGAAGAGAAAGTTAACTCCCTCTGCTTCTCTGACTCTTAGGTTTTGGATACAAGTTCTCCCTCCATGCATTGGGTTGGCCTGGAAGTCAAAATCTTCTCGCCTCAGCCTGAGTCTCCATCTTGTACCCTGACGCCTAGAGCAAGGCATCCATTTGCCTCTGAGGAGAGGGCTTCAGGAGAAAGTCTGACCCCTTGATTGGGAACACAGTGGTATGGGGAGCTGGGTGACCTGCTGAGCTGTCCTCAATGTGTGTTCTTCATTGCTCCCAACTTCCTTGGAGTCCGGGGTCACTGTGGAACTGGCATCTCTGACTTTGGGCCTTGACTTGATCTGAGAAAGGGGCAGGGCAAGCTAGCTAAATTAGTCATATTCGAAGACTACCTACTGCCTCTCCTGACTCAGCCACCCGAGAAGTGCTTCTACTCTAAGTGTTTCCCTCCTGTCCAGCACATCTCTGAAGAAAGGGAGGGAACAGAGAGAAAAGAAATGTGGTTCTGTATAGCGGGAGGGGGAGACAGGTGGGACCAGCCAGGGGCCACATGCGGCCTTGCCATGCCATCTCGGTGGCCAGTGTCACCCAGGTGAGACTGTCAATTGCTCCAGAGCCCTTTTTGGTTTATGCCACACAACAGGACTTCGTGGTTTGTGAGGGAGATTTTGGTTATACTAAGAGCTAAACTGTTTGCCAGGAAACAGATAAGCGCAAAGGTTAGCTCCTATGTTAGTTAACCTACGAGGGTGGCGGAGCGACCATGCCAAGAAAAGATACCTCAGATGTCTCAGCCAGTAAAATGCTTGTTTTGTCAGTTGGAATCCCCAGAAGTTACAGCAAAAATAAAAATAAATAAAAATAAAAAGTCAGGTGTAGCAGTAGTCCCAGTGCTGAGGGACAGAGAGAAGTAGATGCTTGTAGCTCACTGGCTAGGTAGCCTGGCCTGTTTGGTGAGTTCCAGGCTAGTTAGTGGCACAGCCTGTCTCAGTACCCTGTGACCATCAAGTTCACATTCCAGATCTCACATGAGTGCCATGTTGACAGGCAGGCCAGGAGACTGTCTGAATGGAACTCAGTCTAGTGTTCTCCTTAACCCTGTGGGAATGAATTTTCCACACTGACAAGTCTCTCTTGCTCCTTCCTGCCCCAAATATAACCCTACATTATAAATACAAAAGCAAAGGGATGCTGTCAATGACCCTGACTCAGAGCCACCAAGCAAGGACTTGTGGGAAAGCAAATGACAGGAAGTGGGGCCCATGGGTGGCACCTCAGAGACCTCTCGGGGACAAGCAGGAAAGAAATTATAGTAATGTCAACCCAGCACTGGCCTTCAAGGAGGCCAGTTGGCAAAGTGCTCGTTTCATAAGTTGTAATCCCCAGAGGGAGGAAGACTGGTATCTTTCCTGGGCTTAGGATAATACCAAGGTGTAAACCATCAGAAAGAGAGCTTGGGGCATCACAGTGCTCCCCGATTCTATGCGACATGTCAGGGCATCCTTTCCCTCCAGGTGGTGGTCATTTGAAGCGTTCCTGTCTCTACCTACATCTGCCCTCTCTTGCTTCCTTCTCCCACCGGTCTACAGCTGAGCTCCACAGCAGCTGGACATGGTTCTAGGCTGGGAATAGAAAAACATGTCCTTATCCCTGCCCTGAGAGGCTAAGGGCTCCTCAGACCCATATGGCAAGATACTATGAGGGATTTGGGGGACAGAGAGGTGGGCCTGCTGGCTTACAAATTCATGATCTCTCTCCTCTCTCTTCTGTTGTCTATCTCTCCTCTGTCTCTGTCTGTCCATCTGTCTATCCACCTGTCTGTCTGTCTGTCTCTTCTCCCTGCCTCCTGTGTGTGTGTGTGTGTGTGTGTGTGTGTGTGGCACTTATAGTAAAGGCCAGCAAACAGTGCAAGGGACATTGGGGTGGAAGGAGGGGTACCAAGGGATAAAGGGAGGTGATTTTGAAGATGAACCATGAAGTGACTTGCTGGTGAGGGGGTGGTCCTCTGAGTTCCATTTTCTCATAAGAAATCAGGGTCCTGCCTGCCTTGTGAGGAGGTTATTGTAGGGCCAGATGCAATGGTGTGCACAAAGCCTGTCTTGGCTGTATCCACCTAATGTGTCTTGCTAGCATACAGCATTATTACCTAGAAATACTTACTACTCAATGCTATCAAGTTGGATTACTATTTCTCTGCAGGAGTTGCTAAAAACAGGGTCACCGACGTAACCTCAAAAGGCCAAGATCTAGATTATGTGAGAAAAGGCATAGACATCTCGAGAGGCAGTTTTCTGTCTTTGAATAGCAATAAATAGAACGTGTGGTGTGTGTGTGTGTGTGTGTGCGCGTGCGTGTGCGTGTGCGTGGATGCACACGTGCATAAATATGTCTCCCTAGATACTTGATAACATCAAGGCTGCATGCTAAGAAAATGGATATGTTTCACAATCTGGGAATGTTTTGAAAAGGGTCAATGTATAAAAGCACATGGAGATATTTTCTTACTAGATATTAATATTAAAAAATCTCTTCCATTCTGAATTTCCTTTTTTCCCCTTGCCTTTCCAACAGCTCACGAAGCCTACGGTTCCGTGTTTATGCCTCATCATACAGTCATGAGGTGATGCCAGGCTTTCTGCTTCTGATCTCTACTGTTCTCCTGAGACCTTCTCTCACTATGGCCGACGTGCCCAGCTGCTCGCCAGTGCAGGGGCAATGCTGGGTCTTCGAAGTACACGGGTCATTCAGGGAACTTAATGGGATTGCTCTGCTCCCTCTCCTGTCCCTTGAGGCAGGGCTCACAGCCAAGCCTCTCTCAACTCCTTTCCTCTTCAGGTCCCCAATAAGTACTATGACTTATATGTCCCCAAATGCCAGATCGTATGACCCGAACCTTCTAACAACTGCTGGACTCCCTCTACCTGAGCTCTGAGTTTCCTTTTTCTTTGTCTCTGTTTTGGTTTAAAGTCCCAGCATGACAGCCGTGGTCTCTTTGACTGTCCCCAGTCTACCCTCTACCCAGGCGACTAGGGACGTTCTCTCTCTCATTGGTGATGACATCATCACCCTGGGCTATGCGCTCAGCAGCTACCTTATCTTTCTGTCCCAGTGCACAGTCCAAGAGACCCAGGGCCAGGAACCACGTACCACTCAGTTATCCTGCAAGGATGGGCAAAGTGTATCCAAACATCTGTTCAGCAAGCATTCAGTAACTGAACGGAAAGGGCTTGGAGCACGTAGTCAGCAGCTTCTAGGAATTATGAACTAGCGACGGGCGGGGTCCCAGCCATCTCCTTAGAAATGCGGATTCTATGTGAGGTAAGAATGCCAGAGGAAGGCAGGGGAATGGTGATGACCATTCTAAACAGTGCTGTCAGCTGGGGTTGGGAGAATGACATTAGCTGAGTCTCTGGGCCACCAGTCGTAGTAGGTGACAGCTCCCTCCCTAAAACCCCTGGGAAGATTTCAGGAGATCGAAGGAAAGAGCTGGGGCTCAGTCCTCGAGGATGTGTAGTGTCAAAGGAGAGCCCCAAGCTCAGCGTATGAGGACCCGTGGTGAGCTTAATGCAGCTGTCCAACGGCATGACTTTCCTCTCTCTGGGACGTCAAAGACAATGAGCTTGTTCTTGTCTTGCTCAGTTGCAGCCACTGTGCACGCACTTGGCATCTTTTTATCTTTTCCATTTCAGGAAACCATGGTGGAAGCATTGTTGTACAGTCAATGTAACTATAGATTTAACTCTAGAACACAGAACATCCCTGACTTAGCTGATGCCGAGTCAAAAGAACATGACCCTCTTACCACACACACAAGCACATGCACACACACACACACACACACACACACACACTACACACATGCACGCACACACACCCCCCACACACACACATGGGAGATACATGGATGTGAGCTCAAGGATGAGGGCAAGAGGGAGCTGTGTTTTCTCATCCACAGAGACTATTAATGAATTCCTAAAGGAAGCTCCAGAAACAAGAGGGAGCAGGCTTACAACATCATCTTCATTCAGAACGCTTTCTGTAGTTTCCAATGGACACGGAGTAAATTGGCCTTCTGAATGTTCTCCAAAAGAGAACAGTTTCTTAGATTAAAAATAGCCGTAATCACTCCGCTAGGCAAGCTGCACGGCAGAGGAGTTAGCATAAAATTAAGAACAGCACCCAAACCTCGGGTTTAAGTGGAGAGCTTACGCGTAATGTGTAATTCCCTTTGTTTAGGGGCGCTCTTTAATCAGAGCCCGAAAAGACTTAAAAAGAGATCTTCCTGATGCTATATGTATATTTTCTGAGTATAAATGACATGTCTTATGGTACTTATTAAATGCAACTTAACATATACATATAAAATTAAGCACACGTATATCTTCATGAACAATTTAACATCCCCACTCCGTTAAAATGCCTGCTTTAGGAACTTGTGGGAGCCATGCCTTATTCAGTACTCTGCCCCTTCCCGAAGGTTCCCTGGGTTTACTAAGAGGCTCAAACTCAGTCTACAGCTTGTGCTGATGGCTAGTGAGACACCAGGCACCTAGAAACTGCTCTGGATACCAGAGGACACAGTCAGATTCACAAGCACGGAACTGTTGTTAGCAGGCAGGCGTCTTTTTGTTTCCATGAGGAAAATCGGTGCAGAAAGGAACTTGGGGGGTTGGGGATTTAGCTCAGTGGTAGAGCACTTGCCTAGCATGCGCAAGGCCCTGGGTTCGGTCCCCAGCTCCAAAAAAAAAAAAAAAAAAAAAAAAAGAAAAAAAGAAAAAAAAAAAAAAGAAAGGAACTTGGGATCCATAATTCACTCATCACTGCTGGGTGGGGTCAGGATTCACAGGTGAGGGCTGTTTTTGGTGTTACGCACTTTTGTGGCAGTTCCTAACTGAGTCATGGAGACGGATCCTGAGGTTCCACTGAACTCTGAGGCCAACTCTGCCTGTGCCAATACTTTTCGATCCCCTCCCCCACGCCCGTGAAGCCTATAGTATGACTGTTGATGTTTGCTCCTCCTGGATGGCTTTCTCCAAACCAGACGCCGGGGGTAGACAGAAGGCACAGGCACACTGGTGTTTCATGTGCTGTTCTGCGTCTGCTGTCACTGTGTATAGGATACCTCACCAGACTCTGTAGTTGCCTACAAGGCCAAGGCGACAGACAGCGCAGAGGGAGCACTGGCTTCAGCTCACCCAAGGCGGGGCACAGTAGGTCAGCAGCAGCTTGGACCCAGAGGAATGAATTCATTACGTCATCAGGATGGGTAACCAGGAACCTTCATGTTGGTCATTGTTCTCTGACAGACAGAGAAGTCACACAAGCACCCTACGATCTAGTAAGTGACACTCTAAATTGTGCTCCTTTTAGTCTGTGTTCTCACAAAGAGGGTGGAAATGTCCCCCGGGGCCAACTGACCACTTACCCTTTCTAAAGACTTCAGGAGGTTCTGTCTTTCTTTGAGCTTCTGAATGCTGATGACGATTTTGTGTCTTGCCCCTTTGGTAACATTCTGTAATCAGATGCAACAATGGATTAGAGTGTATCACGTCCAGAAATCAGCTTAGAGACTCAGAGGCTATGCTGTGCTTAGTCTTTTGCTCCTCCACCCTCACCCGCAGGCTGGTGAGCATTTTTCTCTTGTTGCTACCACTGTCCGAAACCCCTTCCTAGTCAATATACTGACTCCGTCTGGCTACCAGTTTGCCTGTGACCTTTAGGACACAGGGCTACATAACAGCTGATAATCCCACCCAATGTGAGATGTCTTGGCCTTCACCACGATAAATGACCTTTTTGGTTTTGTTCAGGACACTCCTGTCCTCAGGCGGTATTACTTCAGTCCCTCCTGGTTTCCCTGGAGGCTGCAGTATTGTTCTTTGCTTTCTCAGGGCAAAGGACTTGAAGCCCAGTACTGCACCACCACACAGGGACGTTCTGTCCCTTTACAACCTTCCTTTTCCTTCCCATTATGAAAAGTAGAATTTACCTCACTCCAGGTAAACATGCAGAGTTGTGGACTTTTTATTTTTTAAACTGGCAGCCAGTGGGAGGACTTCCTTAGTGTCCTTGATTATAGTCACTGAACGCTTCCCAGTCAAGGGTCCCCTTTCCTGAGCAGAGCTCCAGCCATCTCTGTTCCCTGGCAACCATGCCAGAGTTCTTCCGTCACCAGTGAAGGGGAGAGGGTGGCAGGGAAAGAGACGTCCCTGCAAACACCGGGGATGTATTTCTGTTTCGCTGTACTTTGGGGACCCAGTGAATTCAAAGTTTTTGAAAAGTTCATGTCAGGCTCTAACGCTACCCTCCTTAGCAGGACTCTCTCTCTCTTTAAAAATCTGAACAACTCATGACTTGGATTTTTCTCTCAACTTTGACCTAAGCACAGTTTGCTCTTTGAAATAGTTCCTGCCAACCCCTGGGATCTGAAGCCGAGGTCGAGATCCAGAAAGTGGTGGGAGAAATGTTAGGGAGTTGAAATTAGTGCTTTTCAGTCTCTGAGAGTGTGCAGTGACTCTGGGCTTTGTCTTGCTCTCAGTCCTGGTATTTGGCCAGGCCTGCAAAAGGGGATCCGAGGGTACTGAATAAAGCAACAGGAAAAGCCGAGATCGGTGGGGAGCCATGTGGCAGCCAGGCCCTGCCCCGCGTGCTCCAATCTCTCCTTCCTGTGGGACAAATATTAACTCATTTAGACCGCCAGTGTCTTCAAATCATCGCTCACAGGAAGCTGGGGTCAATTTGAAAAAAAAATGCAAATAGCACTTTAAACAAGAGAAGCAAGAACACACATTAGATCTGTTGGCAAGAGCCTGGCATGGCAGAAATAGTTTTGGGGGTGCTGTTGACTGGTGTTTGCACTCAGACGTGGGAGAGACCTAAGGAGGAAGGAGGGATTCTGTTCTTTTATGACTTCGGAAGGGAAATAAATTCTAAGACCTGCGTATCTCACCTGCCACCGCTGTCCCACGCCATTTGAGGTGGTCAGAAGAAAGCATTTTAAACAATTTACTCTGATCGCAATTAAGACCAGTATGAATGATTTTGGAAAAACGTCATGGAATGGCTAGTGTTCCCACTGGTGGGTCCAGTTAGAAGTTAGTGGATATGTGACCAGACTGGATAAACAGACGAGGAGTCTGTCCCTATCCAAACAAGTCTTGGCTTGGTAGCAGAAAGGGATGAGCCGGGGGCAGACTCTTTGGAACACTGATGTCTGGGCAGTACCACAGGGTCTTCCTTAGCACCCACGTGTTTGAAGGTGCACTTGGCTCTGCCTTTTCCTAACTTCCTCTCCCTTTCATTACCCCATGACTCCCACTCAACCGTCAAGGCAAGAAGCTGGTTTACTCACCAAGGGACACCAGCCAGCACCAGGCGGCTCCTAGATCCAGGCAAGCTACTGGGTGGAGGAGGTCTGTCTGAGGCTGAACCTCGAGGCCTTGTCTCAGGGAAGGGGCCCTTCAGGCACATACCTGAGCCTCCAGTTGACACTCCGTGAGGGCCATCATTTCCTCGTAAGTCATCTGTGAGAAGAGCGCAGCGTACTTGTGCAGGCGAAGGCTTTTTAACCAAGCTGGAACATCTGTGGTGCAAGCCGTGCAAAAAAATGGAAGCAGAAATGAAAGGGACAAGAGGGGACGAGAAGGGACGATGAAAGACGGAAGGGCAGAGGAGTGGGAGGGCGATGGCCGGAGGGGAAAAGAAGGAAAAAAATAGTTATTACTTAATTCAGGCAGCAAACAATGGCTCAGAAAGCTTAGGGCTAACCCTGACAACTGGGACCTAAATTCTACCTCAGATCAGACATTGCTAACTTGGGGTTTAAGTATTTCAGAAGAAACAGGAATCCCCTAGAATGCCACTCTGTGTGTGTGTGTGTGTGTGTGTGTGTGTGTGTGTGTGTGTGTGTGTGTGTACAGTTTTCTAGGTAGCTTTCCACAGCACCTTTAAAGTTATCAAAAGAGTTCATCACAATAAAGTAAAACACAAAGGCTGTTGCTTCAGCTCGGCCAATTCACTGTTGTCTTGGTAGGAACCGACTTAGAAAAATGCTCAAAGTACGTATAATAGTCTATACCCTCAAGACACTTTTGTTTCTGAGGCTCAGTGGAAAGTCTACGTCAGCCACTTCTACAAGCCAGAACCATATGCAATAGTTATAGATTCCCCACCTGGTGTTTCTTTCACCTTCCCCAGCTCCTTTGGGATAAAGGGCATCCTGGACTGCCACTATTGTCACTGTTGTGGGATAGCTGCTAGTCATGTCTCCATAAGAGATGTCACAACACAGAGGATCCAAACCCTGCCTAGACCACAGGATAAAGGAAATTTCAAGGCACAACTGAAGCAAATCCCAAGATTGGTGTTCTAAAGTCAAGAAAATTACTGGATTGAAAAGCTACTGAGTCATTATTTTGCTATTTGCAAGCCAAAATAAATCATTTATCCAAAGTCTCCAGTCAGAATCTCTGAGCCGATGAGATCTGGAATCATCTTTCCCTAACCCTATTCACCATACAGATGGCAGCATCATGCCAGTAAGTCTAGATCACAGATAAAGAATGTGCTCAAGGGGGGATTAGAACCCAGGTCCTTCTGCATCTCAGCTTTCTGCCACATTGCAACAAAGACTGCAGAGATCACCAGCCATAGAGCTAAATAAATTGAGACCGTGAGTAGTTTCAGAGTCCAAGGCACTGGGTAAATGTCATTCATGCTTTCTGTGGGGCATCGTCTTATTGCTAAGCGTATTGGTCACAAGATTTTGTACTGTTGATTACAAAGTGTTTTACTCTGCCAGCCACACACATTCAAAGATAGGTGGGTACTTCTGGTTTTCCAATGTTCAGAGTAGACAGCTAGGGCTGATGGAAGACAGTTTGCCTCCCAGGAAAACCAAACCCAGGCTTAGGGAGTGTGGACAGGGTTGGTCTCCTTAAAGAAAGTCAGGCATAGCAGGTGACCTCTGGCCTGCTGAGCGATCTTGTGTGGACTAAAAATGGAGGATTTCTGAGAATTAGAATTGAACATTCAATTAAGAACAGACTCCATCGTTTCAGGCTAGAAATTACTTGACTCTGTCCTTGGAAGGCCTTCAATCTACTGTGACAAAAAGAGAGTCCCTCTAGCTCCATCATTAGCTAAGCTCAGACAAGGCTTCTCCAGGTGCACAGTGCTAACTCCTACCATAATCTGCAGGACAAACCACCTCTGGATCACCATTTCTGGACATGCTAGCCCAGAGTCTAGTACTTTTCCTGGTATAATGTCCTGGTGCTCTTTTACCAGACTTCATTCTCTGTCATTGTTTTGTGGAAACAATGGTAACACTTGTGCAGACAATGTTAACCGTGGGTTGACATGGGTAACCACGTTAACTACAGCTCTGGAGTTCTGACCACTTGGTCACCAGGCTTTGTGTAAAATCCCAAACCATTGCTCAGAAAACACAACGGTCATGATCCAGAGAAGGCTGGGTAATCCAGTGCTAAGCTTGGATACAATTCATCACAAGAGGGATGGAGCAGTTCCATGAACCCTTCCTCCTCCTCTTTCTCTTCTCTTCTCTCTCTCTCTCTCTCTCTCTCTCTCTCTCTCTCTCTCTCTCTCTCTCTCCCCTTTCTTTCTTTAATTCAACCAAGCACCCTAAAGCTTAGTCATGCAAAATCCACTGATAGTACGATGAAAATAGACTTTAAGTTGCGACCTGGGTGTTTTAAAAGTCAAAGTGACAATAGGATTTAAGTCAGGAAGCAGGAGGGGCAACTCTCAGTTTACTAAGTGCTAGTTCCTTTCTAGAAAGCAACTTGGACAACTAGGGTCTCTTGGGATAGGCAGGACTGGGCAAGCCTCACTCACTTCTTCAAAATGCAGGTCAATGGGTCAGTGGGTCAGTGGGTGAAGTTTTCCTAGAAAAGCTTCCTACAACCGTGTCAACAGGATGAACTAGGCCTTCCTGAAGACTTATTTCTAGACACATCCCTGGGAAACATAGGCTCCTTTGACCTGTACATCCTTAAGGGGTTCAGCCTACTTGCATAGTGTCTAGCTCAGTGCCATGCATCTAAGGAGCTGTTTCCCCTTCCTGCAGGGAGGATGAGTAAACAATGAGGAAGAAATCTCAGTCCTTAGGAATGCAACCTCCCAGCTATATGGTAAGACCCCGTCTCCATAACAACAACGAATCCCCAAAGAACAACAGAGAAGAACATAGCCTACCAACCATTCTCTCTCTGGTTGGTGGGGGAAAGCCTTTCTCTTGCCAGAAATGAAAACGGAACTCCATTAAGTGGGAAACAAGCAAGAGAAATAAGAGTCTTGACTTTCGTTCCCACATGCAAGAATTCCAATGACTGGGATGCTGGATTCTCTAAGAAGTTAGCCAGGGTCGAACTCTGAGGAAAGTGTAGATGCCAGTCTGTTGGAGGCAATGTTGAGAACCATTTGAACTTCTTAGCTTGGATCTTCTCATTTCTGTGTGAAAAGCTGTGGCTATGGTTGGAAGGGTCAATACATGGGAGACACAGAGGGTGTCTGGTGGAGAAGCTGAAATGTAAATTCAGCCTATATATCTTCAGAGTACAGTTTAGTTTAATCTAGGTGACTTCCATTGGACATAGAAATGCAGGTCCAATAATCCAAGCTAGAGAGAGATCCTCTCATGGGATGTAAGAGAGAGAGAGAGAGAGAGAGAGAGAGAGAGAGAGAGAGAGAGAGAGACTCTTGCTATAAGTTAAGGGAGAATTCCCTGCCAACCGAGGGAATTTTATTACTTATTCAACATTTACTAGGTGCCATGAGTAGAGGTCAGACTCTGTGAAGACATGTCCTTATCATCAAGGAATTTGAGATCCAGAAGGCGTGACTGAATCTCGTGCAAAAATTATAACAGCTCCAGTATAAGGGCTGAGAATACCCAAATCTTGGGGTAGCACAGAACAATGAATACTTGGGTTTGCCAAGATAGTAAGAGGAAGCCCCTTACATCCCATGCTTGGGAGAGCAACAACTTGGAGCCCAACGGGCAAACCACATTGTAGAAGCCATTTCATATGGTAGGAGCATCAGAAGCAAAAGCCAGAGCCATGGGGACATTTAGGGTAGAGAGAACACTTGGTGGATGCTGGAGACAGAGAGAGGCAAAGTGGGGACCCACAGGCAGGGAGTCCGGTACCTGAGATATGAAATGTCGAAATGAGGAAAGTAGATCTTTGTCCTGTGCCACCAAAACCTGAGCATTGGATACCCAGGTGATGTATCAGAAGGATGACGGTGGTCACGGGAGGGGAGCTGGAGGCTGCGAGTTCAGGAACCGTGAGGAGGGCTTGAGAAAGGCGGGAGGGGAATGAAAGAGTACAAACTGATGGATGGTGCTGGGATGTCAGGAAGAACAGTTCCTATGGAAACACAGGGACTGAAGATGGCTCCTCTGGTTCAAGTTTGGTGAGAGGGAAACCAAGTGCAGAGCCAGCAGACCAGGACCTCAGGAGAGCAGATGGCCTTGACAATGCGCATGCTTACGAGCTCAATCATGGAAGTAGACATGGCTACACAGACAAGGGACACCGAGTGAGAACAGAATAGAGCCATGATGAAGCTTTGGGGTGCCAGGCTTTGAGGAGAGAGGTTTAGGAAGAGTCATTCATATACATAGTAGGATGCCTCGTGCTATGGGCTTCCCTTCCTTCCAGAAGCTCCTTCCAGTTCCTGTTGTGGGTAACACTGGTTTATCTTCCGGCCATTTTGGGGAACAGATCCACCTTGCATATGTGCTATGCACACCCACAGGTCTTTAGCCGTGGGACCAAAGTCTCGCACTATTGCCCATTTTTCTCCTTTTAGAGTTTGGACACCTTGACGACAGGGAGGTTGTGTGTTATGTCTTTAGCTCACACTGAAGCTGAGTTCCAGTGAGGACGTGGGCTGCTCTTCTCTTATGCCTCTTATGCCGGGTCAACAAGCCACACTGCACCCAACTCCAAATGAGAGCAAGCTGATGAGAGAAGCACCGGAGGGGGAGAGACTAAGGCGGGGCTTTGTCTAGAAGGGAAGAACATGGATGAGCAGGTTTTTTTTTTTTCTTTTTTTCGGAGCTGGGGACCGAACCCAGGGCCTTGCGCTTCCTAGGTAAGCGCTCTACCGCTGAGCTAAATCCCCAGCCCCTCAGTGCTGTTTTTAAACAGCCTGCTTTGAACTGCTGAGGGAAGTTCTTAAAGGCCCTAACTGAAGGTGACACCCACTCATCAAGGAGTGGAGGTTAGAAACCCTGAGACCTTCAGGACCTAGGAAGAGTCCTGGGATTTGCTGTTTAAAGACATCAGAGGTCTTAGCTTATCAGAAGCTATTAGCACAGATCCATGGCCATGAGGATCCACTTGTGCAGTGCAGGTCACATGCCGACATCATGGAGTTAAAATACATGTACACACACACATACTCACATACACATACTCATGCACACACACACACTCATGCACACACACACACTCATGTACACACACATACACACTCACAACACTCATGCACACACACACTCATGCACACACATACACACTCACACATACACACTCATACTCATGCACACACACATACACACTCACACACAGTTATGCACACACTCATGCACACTCACACACACATACACACTCACACACACTCATGCACACACACATGCCATTGAATTTACTCTAGTTAAATGCATTCAATACAACACCTGGAAAGGCAACTTTCTGAATCTAAATTATTTTTCATGATGGCTGATCCAAAAAGTGTCCCAGCTACTTAGGGTGCCACACATGCCCACTCCATCACTCAGACTTTTATGGCCCTCAGAGGTGCTGCATTCAAAAATCTCTTCTACAAGGTTTTCTCACAGTTTCCTCCCTCCTCCCCCACTTCTCTCCCCTCAGAGCTCACCTCTACATAATTTCTCTCATTTCCAATCCGAGAGAGGCCAAGGCTCAATGGCTTACATGTCAAAAAATGACTCCAAATTCTATGCCAGTTGTTTGCTAGGAGACAATATATTTTATTTGCTATGTGGAGAAAAAGTTTACTCAAGTTCCAGCTGAGAGACTTTCTTGAAAAGACAAACAATTTCCACAGTCAATGGCCTTCTCTGTTCTTAACGACTGTGTGTCTGTCAAGGTTACTGCAGCCAGGGGTTCCCCTTTTTGTCTCTATTACATCTATACACACGTAATACATCAGGTTTTGCTATCTCCGTATTTCTGTGCTAATGGGAAGTGTCGAGTCACAGATAGACCCAGTCGATGTTGTTCTGCAATAAACTACAGCTTCCACCAAAAGTATATAGTTCCAACCTCTGCTTCCTCATCTGGGCAACCATTCTTGCTACAGCCAAATTCTCAGGGTTTCCCACTCCTGGAATTCAGCAGAACTTCAAGACACCCTTTCATGTACGAATAACACTGAAACTGCTCCACTGGGCAGGGGAGGAGTATGGAGCTCCTGTGGGATCCACTGAGTACTTTCATTGAAGGTTCCCACATTTACCATGCCTCAAATTGTCCCTCATTAATTCCCATAGGACATCTCTAGGTGTCCCAGGCAGAAACCTGGGGACCATCCTAAATGTCACCTGCTCACTACTGTTCACATTTAGTGGTCACCAAGTCTTTACAGTTCAGTTTCTCACGGAGGACTTGTGTCACACTCCTTGCTCCCCATTCTTATTGGCACTTATCTTAGTCCAGCTTCATTCTCCTCGTCCAATCCTGAACAGCCCTCCTCCTCTCCATTGGCTTTCAAATCCAGAATCTCCTCTCCTTTACTTTCATGAACATCGAATACATTGCTGAGAAGGTTCCATTTCTAATATGCAGATCTCAGCAGGTGGTCCTATTTTAGAAGTCCCTTCAACAATTTCAGAATGGGAGGCACAATCCTTTTAAAGGTCAAGGAGCTTCCTCTGCAGACCTGTTTCCCACGTTCCTTTTACACTCTAGTCATAGGTTGTGACCCTGCCTCACACAAGTTCACAATGCCGTTCCCTCAGCACAGAATTCCTTCTGTCCATCTGTTCTGGCTGACCTGTAATCATGTTTTGAGGCTCAGATCCAGGTCTCACCACACTACAGACTTCCCTCCCATTTGAATCGGGGATGGTCTTGGTGCGTGTCTCAAGTCAGGACAAACGTTTAAGAGATCCTATTTCCACAACAGAGTCCTCACATCAGGTCTGATGTTATGTGAGTCCCCTAGACCTAGAGGACCCCTCACCTCTGTCTCCCCAGGGCTCTGTAGGTGCACAGAAGCCTGATGGCTTACATAAGGACAAAAGTGAGCCAGGGATTCTCCCCTCATCACCTCAGAGGGCTCACCATGCTACTCTGACTAACAGATCTGTTCCTCCACCAACAGGCTGCCTTCTTTCTTGGAAAGAAATGACTTAGTCATATGAGACTTTCTTCTCTCTCCCATGTGAGATAAGAGCTGAGAGAGTACATTCAATTCATCAGCTACCTGGGGAGAAGGGATATTATAACTGAGTACCAACTTAGAATCAAGAGTCTATCCCCTGAGATAAGTCTCAGGGAAGCTTTTCAAAAGAACATGGAGACCTGGATTTAAACCATAGCCAGCACAGTTAGTCCAAACGTTTCTAAGGAGCTGCCTCCTAAAGGGATTGGTAACAGGGAAATTCCATATTCCGGCTCAGGTTGCTCTTTGAGGCTTCTAGTGGATACTCAATCCAGTGCTTTCCCTTTAGCCTAAAGCCCTACCTATTCCATACAGCCAGCCCAAACCATTAGGACAAGTGTTTACTAGAAGAAGCAAAGCCCAGAGATTCAGGAGGAAGCAATTAATCCTCTAAGGGTTTATTCTGCATGCTTGACCTAAGAGGTATGTTCCCAAGGGAGGATGGTGGCCAAGCTGGCTGGTCTGTCCAGATGAGAGGTAGGGCATAAACAAGCCCACTATCTCAGCCATGAACACCAGGTAGCCAGAAAAATGAATGCAATTATGGTGACTTTGCTTTTTTTTCCTCCCAAGACATGAGGTGACGGCGATCCCCAGGGGATTTGGGACTCTTTCAAATTCTATTCCAGCTTTCCTTGTTCTTGCAGACCAGGTGTTTGCCAATTAGAAAAACAGCCATTTGGTGTTGGCCCAAGTGTCTCTGTTCCTGCCAAGGGACCCAAGGCACAGGAATGCAGGCATGGGGGCGTCCACAGGAAGGCTCTTCTCAGATGATTCGCATCAGTCAGCTCCATAGTCCACTGCTCAGAAAGTGGGAATTGATTTGGAAATCTACATGATCATCTGCTCTTAGGCCTAGAGATCAAATGACAAATCCCTGGGATTGGTATATTAAGGGTTGCTTCTTAGATAGAACTCTAAGAGGCTATGCTGAGTAATCTTTGCTGTAGAGGAGTTCTTAGAGACCACTTTACAATAGGGCTGGCTAAGGAACATTTGTGCTCAACAAATACTGGCCCTATGCCATTTCAGAAGGCTGGTGTTTTGGGGCTTGGACATTTCTATCATCTGACACTGTCAGTTGAATTGAAAACGTATCCACTATAAATAGAATTCTCTATTATCAATCCTGTTCCTTCCCTTGAGATTTCCCATTACTTGCTAGTGTCCGTATACATGGATGTCTCCATCCACTTCTTTAAGAAAAGGTAAGGTCAACAGGTCAAAGAAGGCAGAAACACGTGCAAAAGGTCCTTCATTCCAACCAGCCACCAAAAAGCTTCTTTTTCATTGATACCTATGTGCTAGCAATGAAAATCTGGGATGTGACGCTTTGTCTGTGGGTTTCTGTGATTGACAAAATTTCAAGAACTCTAGAGAAAGGGGTCAAATGAACTTCTCCATAGATAACCCACGAGTTCAAGAAAGTGTTTTAACTTTTATACAAACAGAACTAAGCAAACAAAACCCAAACCAGTGGGATTCTCATTTTCAATTTCCCCCTTTGCTCATGTTTCTTTAAAAAAATGATACATTATCTCTATTCACTTCTTACCTTAGAAGCCTGAAAGCAAACATTTATCCACTTGGGAGAATGTGTAAGTATGTATCAGCCCTCCAAACAAGTGAAGGGGTAACAGGAAAGTAAAGTAAAAGGAAGGAAGGAAGCCTGTGTTCAGACACTAGGCAGTGAAGTTGGCATTCCTCCAAGCAAATGGCCTATTCTTCAGGGTCCACCTTGCTGGTCAACATGCAAACAATGCTTCTCTCGAGTTACCAAGGGAACAACATACACTGTCCTGGAATCAGGCTGCACAGACACTGAACCTCACACGGATGTAGCATCCCTTGGGAACGGGCTTTGCCCATCCTCCAACATCTTCAGTCCCCAGAGCCCCATGGAAGAGGGTTATACACACTATATGCCAAAATGACCCACTGCATTAGCCATTTTTAAAGACTCATGTTTATCCCCAGAGGAACACTTCAAGACACATCCTACTTCCAAGGGTCTCTCAGCACACGCCCATTGTGGGGAGGGGCTGGGATAGGGAGAAAACCATACACTGCTCAGAGGAAGGCTGGAGGCCAGCCTCACTCCCTAAGTTGCCCGGTTCCACTTTTCAACCTAGCTTCCTTTTAGATCTGGCACCGGAGAAGATGTGGGCATATACTCTGTGCCAGGGTCCCATCTTGGGAAGGGATGAGGTCAAGAGACTCTTTTACAAGGGGATTAGAATCGGCAAACCTCAGGACTGTGTGTCAACAGCAGCATGGAGGCCCCTCTCGGAGCCTGTCCTCAGCACTGTCCCAGAAGCCTGCCTGGTTATTGTCTCAATAGCTAACATTGTTATCAGCATGTCTCTGATGAGCATGCTCCCCTAAGGACTTCTATCCCTCTAACAACTGGCATCTACAAGCACAGAATGCATGCATCCTCTGTGAGCTCATCATTGGTAATTCAGAAATCTCTGTCTCCCGAGGAGGGTCTGTAGGAGAGGGTCCATTGATAGGCTATGGAGGAATATTTATTTAGGTTGAATAGACCTTTATCATCAATGTGCAAATCTACTACCCTGGTTAAAACATTGATGGTTCTCATGTCCCTGAAGCAGATGCAGAGAAAAGGGCTTAAAGATTTTTTTTTTTTTTGGACTTCAAACAAAAATGGAATATCACTACAATTCCGCATTAGGAAAAAATAAAGTAATAAAAGATCAATGGTTTTTCTTTCTGAATTAGTTATGGGTCCCTGGCCACAGCAAGGCAGAGGTGGAGTAGCCTGGCATCTTTTCAGATGACCCTATCCAGGATAGCAGGAGCCCTCATTGTCCATGAGTCAGCACACAGAAAGCACAAAGGAAGATGTTGACCTTTCTCGCTCTGGGTTCTGGGTTGGGGCAAGTGATCACTGAGCACTGATCTAGGATCAGAAATAGAAAGGTCAGGACTGTGTATTGACGGCAGCTCGAGGGCACTTTTGGAGCCTGCCCTTGGCATTGTCCCCAAAGCCTGCCTGGGTATTGTCTCACCAGCTAACATTGTTATCAACTGGAAGGAGACTTTCCAAGGCCTTTCCTCCAGTGCCAGCTCTGGAGTTCTGGAAGGCATGGCTTGAATGCAGGAGGAGCCTAAGGTGAGGGGCTGGACTCCCTCTCTCCTGTTGACCACCTCTCTTTCCCTCTTGGACTCCAAACCAAGGGAGGGCCTCTCAGATCCTCATGTGGTCACTCACCTTTCATACCACTACCTTCTTCTTGGAATGTGTTACGAGCAGTGGTCTGATCTTCTAAGTGTTCACTCCCACCACTTCCTGAAGAGGCTACACTGCTTTGTGGAGACAGGGGGGCATGATCGGATGGGAGGCACTGAGGTCCTCTAGCTCGTAAGTCCTCATGAGACATCCATCCATGTCCTAGAGGCTGGTTTGGCACATTCATGGGTGGGGTAAGGGACACAGATCGTTTCAAAGGGCTGTGGTGTGCCTGGCCTGAGAGAACTGGAAAAAAAAATAGAATGAAATAGGTTATTCTCCCCACTTTAGCCTGGGACGCAGAATAACCCACAATACCTTTGAACCCTCAGAGATACCATGACTAACTCCACTGCACTGATGATCACAGTGGGCTGATTGGGCCTGAGACTATCCTAGCCTCTGCATGGTTAAAAAGGAGGCTGTCTGGTCCAAGCCTATGGTGCTCACACATCTGGTCTTGTGAGTTTGGATCTGGCTTTATTTCAAACCTACAAAATCAGACTTTGGAGCAGTGGACCTACACAGTGGGCAAGGCTGACAGCTTCTGACCAAGGGGAAAAGAGCATGTGTTGGACAATTTTATGGTTTAAACACCACACATGAGGTTACCCATATTGGTACAGAGGGCTTGGAGGGACAGGTAGGCTGGTTGGCATTGGGAAATCTTTGGAGGGCTGATCTAGAAGCTGAACTACATAGTCTAAACAGGAGTCAAGAAACTGTCATCTCTGAATGGTGGTAGGGGCTCTAGGAGGGAAGCAAGCCAGCACTAACATGACCTCAGGGTATGGGGCACTGGCAGGCACACTGAAAGGGCTAATTCTTTTCCTTGCCCTCAGGGTTCATGTCAACTTTTATCTGGCAAACACCCTCAGGTGACAAGGCTTTCATTCAGCAGCCACTAGAGTGCTCCCAGTAAGTATGGTCAGTCCTTCCACACAGTGGGCAACATCTTCATGGTTCCTTTTTTATTTCCCAGAAAACTAGGAAAAAGCAACAGAATGCACATCACTGGCCAAATTAAATTGAAGGCATTCAAAGGAGGGATTCAAGCAACATCAATGCTGAGGGAGCCGATGTTACCCTTGGTTGGCTTTGATGGGTGTGTAGAGTGACTTTACAAAATAAGTCTATTCATAACTTTTCCCTCAGTCTATTTTGACTGCTGCTGTACTAATGTGGAACTGGGCCACACACATTTTTAAACATTTTCCAGGGAAGCCATTAAATTCCATCTCTAGCTCTAACCCCTCCAGTGAGGCATTTGCTGTCCCTACTTTCAGCCGTGTATTTCATTACCGGCAAGAACTTTCTGTGTTTTGCAGTAGGTAGACCAGATGGCTCAAATAGTGGAAGGCATTGCTTTTAGACTGTATTTCTGGAGGGATAGTACCTATGTAAGGACCAGAGCAGGTGATTAACATGACCCCACTTACAAAATAAAGGCCAGAGTCGAAGGGCAGACTGTTGCCAAAAAGCATATCCGAGACAGTAATGGTACGGTCTGATGGTTAGCTGGCAACCCTCTAAGAACAACAAGGTTCAATACTTGGGCGGTAGGAGAGGTCAAGGTTCCCACTTGACCTTGTGTGTGCAATCAGAAGGACTAAATAATAAAAAAAATTTCTTTATTAACAAATCAAGTGTGTTGTTGGTGGGTAGGGATGCTTTTGAGTTTAACATTTGTTTTCTACTTAGGAAATTTCTAATTTGAGTAGATCCTGTTAAAGACACAGAATTTTTATCTACCTTAAAGATATGTGAACATAACTTAAAAAAAAAATCCCATTAGGTTTGCCTTTCCACTAGATTAAAGAACAGAAAAGGCTCCTGGAAAATGCGCTTCTTCCCAATTGGAGAAGCATTGGCAAGAGAAAAACAAAACAAAAATAAGAAAATAGGAAACAGCAACAAAACGAAGAGAGAAAAGCTAGACATCCAGAAAATTCATTTCATGCCTGTCTAAGCATTTATGTAAAATTGGGCAGACGTGTCTGAAGCCTTGGAGCACCCGGACATTCTGACTCAGCTCTGTGGGTTTTTTTTTTTTTTTTTTTTAACCTCTGGTGGGGACTTCAAATGGCGCTGGCCAGACAGGACTACATTTCCAGATGCAGCTCTCTCTGCCCAGCTGCGATTCAAGTGAATTTGAAGCCACAGAATGGGACTTGCCAAAAAGGGACTGACCAGAGCAGGTGGGACCTGTGGTACTTAGGACGTTTAGAGGCAATCACAAAATTGATAAGCAATATCTATGCCTCATGGTTCATGGTAGCTGTTAGTATGGTATTTACTTAGGGTGCGTGTGCATATGTGCATGTGTGCATGCATGTATGTACCACAGCATGTATGTGGAGGTAGGAGGACATGTAGGAGTTGGTTCTCTCCTTCTACTTGTGAGTCCAGAGATTGAACTTAGGTTGTCAGGCTTGTCAGCAAGAGCCTTTACCCTCTGAGCCATCTCATGGGCCCCTCGTTTTGACTTGGATGCTCAGATTAATATAATTGTGTATGTAGTAGCTGGATCACACTATTGAATGGAGCCAATTTATTTTCTTGAGCCTAAAAGTTCCTCAGATTCCATGCTGCTTCTCAATCCTGGTGGAACGGCACACTTGGGAGGCTGCCAGTGTCCCAGAATGCCCCTGGTGATTGGGATTAGAGGTAGATGTTTTCCTCACTGAACTGGCTTATAGGAATTTGAATAGATACTTACAAAACTGTTTTTGTTTTCCTGAGCTTGAATGAAGTCAGAGGGGAGAAGGCATGAACTTGGCCTTTGCTTCTAATAAATCACTTGTAGTTAAGATGCCAGGGCCTTTTGTCCTGGTGACTTTCCATCAAAGGCCACCTCTTCTCTATCTGAGAGGGGACCCTCTGACCCTTTGGGCTGCCCACACTCAGGTCTCTCTGAAGTCATCTTGCAGGGACAGCTAAGCATAGAACCTTACAGAAAGCTTTGCTGACCATCACACTTAAACCAAAGGAAGACTATGTTGGGTAAATGCCCTCTTCTTCCCAGAAGAACAGACACATAACCAGTGCGGGCCTCTCTTCTTAATCTTTTCTTTCTAGATTTATTTATTTTTATTTTAAGTGTACGAGTTTTGTCTGTCTGCATGTCTGTGCACCATGTGTATGTCTGATGCTCTTGGAGGCCCGAGGACAGTGCCAGATCCCTAGGAACTAGAGTTACAGGGTGTTGTGAGCTGTCTGATATCAGTGCTGGGAACCAAACCTGGGTTCTCTGCAAGAGCTTCAAGTGCTCTAACCACTGAGGCATCATATCTCCAGGTCTATCCTCTTGTAGGGAGGAGACAGAAGATGAGAGATGACTTACGGTGAAGACAAACCTATAGGTCTAGGCAGTCTTTGGTGTTAACTCTCATTCTGGAGTACTCGGGTCTAAAGTGTCAGAGGGGGTAACTACAGTTCTAAACAGGTGTGAGACGAGTACATAGCCACAGGATTAGTTAGGTGGCTGGCATGGCGCCAGGTTTGCATTTGTTTCTAGAACTCACCTGAAACAGTGACCCACGGGGAAAGACGATAAGGGCATTCATAGGTGGTGGTAATAATAATAATAATAATAATAATAATAATAATAATAATAATAATAGTTTGCTTATGAGTTAAGGTGGAAGATCAGTAAAAGCAGACTATGAGAAGTCTTCCAGCCTGGCTGGAGGCTGCTGCCCCAGAAGGACTCTGGCAAAAGGCTCTAGAATGCACTTGCTTTTGACTGCTGTGTGGTGACCAGCGGCTAATGACTGCTTCAGAGGGCTGTCCCAGAGTCACGTTTTAAATGCTGCAGAATAAAGTGTGCCTTTACAAAACCTCCACAGGGATCAGGAATTGGCAAATTCTACTCGAGCCCCAAATTTATACTGCATCTGTGACGCTGACAGCAATGTAGGAGGGGCCTCGTGATGTCGGATGGCTTCGTCACGTGAGAACTCTCATTACAATCTGTCCAGGGGAGCACAGTCAATGACTCTTTTGCCCCTGAATCACTGAAATGAAACCCCCGGGATTGTATATAGTATGGATCCGATTCCACCAATAGCTTTAGGAATCTCTATAAGAAATCTCAAGTCTGTGCTCGTCAGTATGAGAAGCCTTACATACACTTGCCATTGGGATGTCAGAACTTGGGGAGCGTTTATAAATTCAAATGACCTGAAAGTAAACAGAAGATATTGAGCACGTCTATTTGAAATTTTTAAAAAAAGCAGCTAAAACCAGTCTGCTCTGACAGCCAAGCTGTATAGCAGCACTGAGGGGATCCTGACCCCATGATAAACTCCATCATACCCCTTGGGGCCAGCCAGCTTCTCTAGCCTCATCTTACCTCACGATTTTTTTTTTCATCTCCTAGCATCTTTGGTCTGACCCCCTTTCAACACCTTGGGAAGGAAACATGTGATAGTTGTCCATGGAGTCTGGCCTCAGCCTTTAGATTTATTTCTCATTTCCTTTAACCAACTTTGACTTTGCCTTCATTTTTAATTACTGAGATGAAATGCAGGCAAAAAAATTTTCAGCCTATTTAGGACTCATTGGAGAATATTAAGTAGAACTCCCGTTTCTGCCTCCTGGCAGAAGTAAGAGGGTTTGTGGGGGAAAGGCAGGCGGAGGATACTGCCCCTGCTGTCTCTCTGGTTCACGGTCAGGCAGGCTCTTATATGAGGGATGCAAGCCAGAGTCTGACAGTGCCACGCGGAGGAAACGAAACTCTGTCCTGATGCTAACAGAGGCCTTTTGTTGTGGGTCGAATACTTCTCAGCTCTTTTTAGTTTTGGGATTTAAAAGACATTTTTATGAGGACAGAATTCTAATTCTTGAGAGGTAGAAGTCTCTAGAAAGACATCACTCAATAATTTCAAAATTGAGAGGCATGAGCCCCTGAAAAATCTCCATGCACACCAGGACCATGTCAGTGAACGAAATACTGTGCTTTGAATTTTATAAGCACGTGGACAATTTTGGAATTAATTTGAGGTGGCTACTGATAAACGAAAAAGATCTATGCTAGGTATGCAGTTATTCTTGGTTCTGTTTTCATTTGCCTTAGCGGATCTGAGGTGGCATTTTTGTTTTAACGGGGACCTCACCCTTTTTGTTTATTTATTAACTCACCTAGCTCCTTTGTGTATTAACCCCGTGCACCAGCAATTGGCAGGCACGACTGCTTATGTCTTTCTTTCTTTTTTTTTTTTTTTTTTTTTTTTTTTGGTTCTTTTTTTCGGAGCTGGGGACCGAACCCATGCTTATGTCTTTCTTGAGAGACACTTCCCTGTGTAATCCAGGAAGTTTTAGGAACTGTCAGAGTACCTTCTAGGCTTGTTGTTCCAAGTTCAAACCAGCCAGGACTTCCCTTTGCCACCATCGGGAGTCTACGTCAGGCTTAGCATTTAGCGTTTTGACTTTTGAGGATGTTGGGTGTTAATGTTCCAATAAAGGCAATAAGGATGCCCACCTAAGTAACATGGTCCTCCCCTATCTGACCAGGTGATCTGAGTTCTCATCTCAAGCTTAGCTTCCATGAGTACAGAGATCCAGGGGCAGCTCTCAGCATTTTAGTGACCTACATTTTAAACTCCAGAAACTGCCTGTTTCTCGCAGAAATCTGTTAACTTTGAACTTCATCCCTTTATGTTATTTATGTGTATGGGTGTTTTATCTGCATGTAGGTCCCTGTACTATGTGTGTGCAGTGCCCAGAGAGGCTGGGAGAAGGCATTGGGTCCTGTGAGACAGGAGTCACAGAGAGTTGCGGGCTGCCACATGGGTGTAGGAAATGCAGCCTGGGTCCTGTGGAAAGACAGCTGATGCTTTTAATTGCTAGGCCATCGCTCCCAGCCCCCTTTGCTAAAACCTAGAATTTCTAGATGTTTGTATATTAGAGTGCAATCCAATAACATAATTAAGCTATAAAAAAGTCACTTTTATAAGAGATAGTTATTGTGGGATATGGTCATATATGTGTATATATATATGTACTTAAATATATATATATATATATATGAAAAAGTCATTGAAATGCTTTACTATGTGTGATTAAAATATGAGAAAAACTTAAAATATAAGTCATTCTAATTCAGGGATTGAAAAGGTAGAATAGGAGCCCAAATGTCTGCATATTGTTAAAAGATAATAACTTATTTCACAAATGAAAAGGACTCAGGTGACACGTTGTATGCCCTTAGGCATGACAAAGCATGGCAGAAGAGCACCCCCTTTTTGTTGTCCACAGTGCACTTTGACAAATATCCCTAGAGCTGCTCTCTCACCCCAGTTGGAGCATCAGGAGAACATTTGATGAAACCACTTCAGGGCTCACAAAACGCCTTATTCTGAAGTCTTACTGAAGGAGGTTGGTCAGTATGCATCAAGTTTAAAGCAGAAAAAGCTCAGCCCATGCTGCGTTTCAGAAAGGCTATTGTTTGAAAGGAATTGGGGTGGGTGCAGTGCTTCTGTCCCCTCTCTCAAAGGTCTAAATCTGCTTATAGTGCATAGTGAGGGTTCTATCCTGTGATTTGTCTTTAGAATTTCAGTGTATCTAAGCATTACTACCAGAAGTTTCCAGCTTAAAGAATGAAGTTCTACTAACACTGTTTTGGATGTAGAATTCTAAGCACTTATTTCTTTCTTTTCTCCCTTCCTTCCTTCTTTCTTTTCCTTCTCTCTCTCTCTCTCTCTCTCTCTCTCTCTCTCTCTCTCTTTCTTTCCTTTTTCGGAGACAGGCTCTCACTGTGTAGCCCAGGCTGCCCTCATACCCTCAGAGATTCACCTGTCTCATCCTCCCAAGAGCTGGGATTATTAGGCTAAGAACCTTAAATAAGACTTGAGGGTGAAATGGCTAGGTGACTTTGGGCCCTGGATTATTCCTCTTTGGATTTGTGGTCAGAGGCCCTGTAGTGGGAAGCTTTGGGAAAGAAAAAGAGTCACAGTATTTCAAGAATACATTTTGAAAAATACAAAGGCAGAGAATTTGATCAATGACATCATGCAAAAAGCCCCAGTAGGATTCACATTTATGGTCATGAACAGATTTGGGTAAGTAGGGGGGGAAGAGAAGAGAGGATCATTAGTTACTAGGTAGAAATTCACATGCACTGTCACCATTGCTTCAGAAACCAGGATCACAAGCGCATCCAGTCAGTCAAAAGCCTCAACTCCACATGCTTGCTCTCTGCTTCTTGCTCAAACATTTAGAAAACCAGTGCTTGGATTACGTGGACACCGGAAGAGGGTCTCCCAACCCCACTTCCTTTTCAGGGAAAAGAGAGAGCATGCCACAAAGCAGAGGTGCGGGCAGTAGAGGGGGTGCTCCCAGCAAGCCAGGGGTAGAAGCTGCATGCTTTCTGTGAAGAGAAAGTGCCTGTGGAGACCAGACCAGACCAAACCAGACCAGACCAGACCAGACCAGACCAGACCAGACCAGACCAGACCAGACCAGATCAAACCAGACCAGATCAGACCAAACCAGATCAGACCAGACCAGACCAGACCAAACCAGACCAAACCAAACCAAACTCTAGAAGAGAACACTGCAGAGAACACTACAACAATGTTGGCAAGTGGCTATGGCTTAACCCTTTTGCTCATGACATTTTTCCTCATACGATACTGAAATGAAACCATCTCCATGCAGGGTCAGCTTCTCAAAGAAGCCTTCCTGATACCATGATTCCCTGTCACGGTGTCAGCTCCTGTCACCTGCAGACGACTCAGCCCTTGAGCAGAACAGACACATCTGCTTTTGCCTTCGTGCTACCACTTAAATATTTGGGTTTTAAAGAACTAAATTAGAATCTTCCTGCAGACTTTTGTTACAGCATTCATCTTTAGAATATTTCATTGTCAGTTTCTATAATGGCCGGACTGGGTATCATCTGGTAGGCAAGCTATTTCGGATAACCGATATCACAACTTCATTACAGGGATTAAATCAGACCAAAACCTAACATAGACATTTTTCAAAAATCAGTAGATTCCCATTTACAATTTTTGTTTCAAATCATGTGGCCGTGAAAGGATTCATCCAGGAGCCTCTCGTGCGGTTCCATCAAAACCAAAGACAGTGGGAGTCACGTGACACGACTTAAGCAGGTGTCCTAGCACACTCAAGGGACCGTGGAATTGGTCCAGCCTTTCCCAAATGTGCACACCGGATTCATTTTTACTTTTCTGGTCGCCCCTCTACATTTCTCACTCAACAATTGCCATCCTCAAGTTTGCCCAAGAATTCCTGTTCACACAAAGCAATGTCCAGAAATGAGTTCGGACAGAAGGACAGGCTTCTACTTGTTTTGTTTATGACACCAGGAAAAGAAAACAGTGACCGTCAGCAGATTTAACCAGACATTTCTCTTATATTTCCCCTCATCTGCATAGAGAAAAAAATAATCACCGTGTTTATAGGGAACACTCAGAGAGGTCCTTCAAGGCAACCTTCTCCTCTAAACCCTTTTTCTGAAGAAGGCTCTCAAATTGCACCCCCTGTTCCACCCCCTCGCACACTGATCCAGGGAGGAGTGCTTTACCATTTTATATCCTAAAACATCTCATCTTCTTGGGTGGGACCCAGCAAGACAATCCATGTTTGTTATTGCAAGTAGCCAGGACTTGATTGAGCATCTGTCCCAAGGCCACGCTTGGTCAGAATTACCGAACACATCACAGGGTCTCTCTTAATATCGTGCCAACACCAGCACCAGATGTTAAGAGAAGCCGGCTAACTGCTTGAAAGGAGCTAAAGAGCTCTTGTCTTGATCTGACTGCAAAGTCTTCACTACCGCAAGAGCCGCACAGCTCATAAGTAATAGGGACAGGTGGCTCTTTTTTGAACAGCATTCAGGTGGAGTCGGCCATTGTTAGAGCATGTCTACATCGTATTACAGGGCATCCAAAAGCACCAGAAGTTCCACCACTTCTCTGAGTCTGAAACACTCAAGCCCGCCTTGCTCAAACTACCATCTTCCTTCTTTCCAGTGTTAGAAGAAGGGTTATACATAATTAGAAATGTATTATGTAGCTCTAATTCTTAATGTAGCTTCTCAGTAGGAGAATGAGACCCAGAGACCCAGCAAGGCACTAGCAGGGCAATTTACTGATTAGGGAATTGGTTCTTGTTTCCATCTAAATGTCAAATTCAACAGTAACACATACACGGCCATTCAAAAGAACCACAATTGGAGCTTATACTGATAATTAGATGAATTTTTTTTTGTTGTTGTTAATTAAGAAGAATTGGATGCTTTAGCCTCTCCTGGCTTCTTGATTGCATATGATTGCAGAATCACCACGTGATTCTGGACGAGTTATCAAGCTTGCATCCCAGCGCCCATTCCCCTCACCTTTGTCCTTCTCCTGAATGCTGAACCATCACAATCTGCCCCTGTGGGTTGGGACACGACAGGAGTGGTACTGAGTTTATGCCGTTGACTGGCTGTGGTCTGTGATTACACACAACGATTGGGGTTTTTGACTTGGGGCTGCCCTCATCTTTTAAACTGTACTCCTCTTCCCTACCCTAGAGAAACAGTCTTCTTCTCATACTTGCTCTCAACACGTCTCCTTGAGAAATAGCAATCCTTACTACCATAAGAGACTCCCAGAGCCAGGGCATAACTCAGTGCCCAGGGCAGGGGCAGGAGTTGAATGAAGATCCTTACTTCTTACTGGATAGTATGCTAGAGAAGGCTGGCGAGAGCCTTCAGATCCTGGCAACAGATAGAACAGGTCTGGATGGTCACTGGAGCGCAGTTGAGCCCAGATGCCTGCTCTGACTTAGGAATTGAGGGGCTCCTTTTGCTCCCTGTCTATTGCTCCCACTGCCTCTACCTGCCCGACAAGTTGTGTCTATTTAACAGTTTCTTATCAGTGATCGCCACCCCCTATGGGGGTCCTGTAACGGAATGTGGGGATTTGCAAAGAGGTTTAGTGGCACTAAAAGTTTTCTCAACATACAACTACCAAAAGTTCATTCAAAATCGAGCCTGTAACACATCTGAGGGGTTTCTGGCAACACTCAACCATATTATGTCAGATGACTTCACTGTGGCCTCCGTTCTGAGCACATAACGTGAGCAATTAGCGTCACACGCACGCGACACCACACGATGCCACCAAACACTGCCCAGAACACCTGGCTCAGATTCACAGCTACTGTAGGTTTTGGATGGCAGTGTTTTCCCTGTATGTGCAGGGTTTCTGCTCTCACAGAGTGTAATTCAGAGCCCTAGAGAGCCCTAATTTTACTGTGAAGCCCAGACGGGCCTTGAATTTGCGATCCTCCTGCCTTAATCTCCCAAGTAACCGGAGTTACAAGCCAGCGTCACAAAAGAATACTTGACTCTTAATATAAAACAAACATACTCATACATCCTATCACTTTGCAAGTTTGGTTTTATCTTTAATAGGTGATAAAATTCTGTGTATACTAAAGAATGGCTTTAAAATAAATTTCTTCATGGTTAATATCAGTGCATGTTTGATTTGCACAACTATTTTATATACGAAGGCCATGTAATAATTTCTCAGATGGGAAGTGTTAGGAAATGGAACATATTTAAGTAGCCATGATCTATTAAACATTTTGTTTTCTTTCTCTGTGTATTGCCTACTTGCAAAGTTCCCTGTTTGCTAAAACGCTGCTCATTACCACCAAAGCGATACTAACAGGCATCTCACAGCCACTCACAGACAGGAATGGCTAAAGCTGAGTCATCCCAACTCCCAGCTGGGCAAGGAGACACTTGCTTAGCTCTTCCACATGGAGCAGGTGTCCATGTGTTTTTGTTGGGATGGTCACTGCTTAAAAAGAGGTGGCGCTGAATGCTACCTTGTCGTTCTTGAGTGCAAAGAGCCCGTGATGACGTGCTGGTTGGCTTTCTCTCAATTTGATACAACCTGGAGTCATTTGGGAAGAGGGATTGCCAATATCAACTGGCTAACGGTAAGACTGTGGGGGTGCTTTCTTGATCGATGATTGATGTGGAAGGGGGCATCGTCCAGGTCCCAGACTACTGTGCTGGGCATCCCTGGGCAAGTGGTTCTGTGTTGTGTATGAAACACTGAGCAGACCCCGAAGAGCAGGGTCTCTGCTTCTGTCCTTACCCTCACTGATGGACCGTGAGGTGGAATTATAGGCTGGATGAACCTTTGCCTTTCCAAGTTGCCGTTGGCTATGGCATTTTATCACAGCCATAGAGGCTCTGACGACAATCATCCTTAGACAAATGTTTTGAATCCTAGACAATCGTGCTTTCTCTTGTGGCCATTTTTGCTCTTCTTAAGCAGGAGGAGGCAGGGCGAGGACAGCCCAGGGCTTCTCTGAACACGAGTCGCAGGCTGAAACCTCACGACACACTTTCCCCTAGCCCAGAGACGCAGCTGTTGAACGCACAAGTGATTCTCAATCAGAACCCAAGTGTTCTGCACCCAGGGATTAGCAGGGCTGGCACCTCCTGGGACCGTGAGAGATCAACCAAGCCGACACATCCTGCTGCAGAAAATCTGGTTCTTAGGTCTCTCCTGGGCTTACTGAATCAGAATCTGTATTTTTGCAAGGCAGCAGGAGATGTGAGCTCCCATTCTGGCTTAAGACACATTGATTATACACTGCTAGTGAGATTTTGGAAATTTTGGTTTCTTAAAAAAAAAAAAAAAGCACAGAAGTATTGTAAGAATATGTGGGGCCAGGGAGAGCCATTATGTGGGGACTGAGGGGGCAGTCTGGAGCAAGAGTGGGGTTGAGGCATGTCAAAGCCAGATCAACAGGAGTAGGGTCACCCCTTCCCCCCTCCCCACCCACATATCCTGACCCATGAAGCCTGGACTCACCCTGACTGTTGCCCCTCAGAGGAGGTCATGTAGTCTGGTAGCCAAGGTGGGCTTCCTCTCCTTTATAAGGTTATGTCCAACAGTGTCTGCAATTCCTCTCTCTATGTGAGGCATCCTGGTCCTGGACAGTGACGTACACTCTCTCTGAAGATTCCTACCCACTCCCCAAAGGTTTTAATAGCCCCTGTTCTCCAATTAAATGAGCTGTCTCATCGAAATCTGTCTCTTAAGAGTCTGTCCCCCTGTCCTCCGTGTGCTCACTGGACACCTGATGTGTCTGTCCCCCAGGCATTCCTGCCCTGCCCTTTCCGGGATCCATGGTTGTAATCTCCAGCTATCACACTGATAGGAGCAGGGAGGGAAGTGGAGCCAGGAATGACGAGGTTATGTTTTCGTTTTACTCCCAAGTGTGGGAAACGGGGCTGCTCCAGATCCTCTGCAGCAGCTGACTGTGATTTGACTCGTGCCAGCTACAGATCGTTTCTGCGACTATGTGATGTTTGGAATTCTGGGGATTTTTCAGAGGGTCTATAAGTGCTAGGTCCCGGAGTAGTATGGTGGTTTGTCGGTGGGTTTGTTGGTTAATGTTGGTTGTGGTTTGTTAAGCAGTCATGCACTAAGAATAAACAAGAAGAAATTAGATATCCTGACTGTGAAGATCAAACTTGTCCCTAGGAAATCGACATCTTTAATCAGCAGGGAGTAGTCTAACGATAACATTGCCCCTTTTCAACCCCTGACTTTGTTCAGGGATCTCTTTTCCTTTCCCCTCATTTTTCCTCTTTCATTTAGTGTTAGTGGGTGAAAGGGTGAAAGAGAAAGGGTCGGGGAAGGGTGGAAGAAAGAAGAACCCATAAAGTAGTCAAAGACCAGCTACACACACCCCACTCTGGCTTGCTGGGTACTTGTTCTGCTGACGTTGGCGTCAGGGGTCACCCAAAGCCAACACATCCTGCTGCAGTGAAAAGAACTTGGGAATTCAGTTGGAATTCACAGGATCCTTTCCTGCCTCAAGCCCCATCAGTAGCTCCCAGAAGCAAGGCCATGAGTTTGTGGGGGAAACATATTTACTATGCACTTAGGCATTTAGAAATTTTCGAAGCACTACAGAAAAACTGTTATCTGAGTTGTTAGAGTAAGATTAAAGCCGGAGAAACCAAGGCTGGTTATGGGAGAATAAACTCTGCCTGCTAACCTGATGGTTCTGACACCCAACGAAGCACGTTCAGCATAGGACATGGGCATGGACATGAGATCGTAAGAGGGGCAGTGCCCACTCTTGGTCTGTGTACTGGTGAATGCTTATCAGCTCTGCTCTGTCCTCTTTGATTGTGCCTCAACTTGGCCTCTACTTCTCTCCAACACTCTTTAGGGGGGCTTTTATACTCAGGACTGGATAGTCTCATGCAGCCTCAATAAAAGCCCCACCACTGTGTTATACCCCCAATGAAATTTCCATGTATTTTAAAGTGTTCAGATTTCACATTTATTTGGGAGGGGCATGTTACAGACTATGACCTACTTCCTTTTCCTTGTCTGTCCTAACATTTATAAGCAAGGCTGACCGACGAAATAAAGTTCTATTGGAAATTCTAAATCCTTCCACTAGATTCAGAAATCAGCTTGAGAACTTATTACAAGTCTGGGTGACATTTGGTCCCCCATAAACAAAACAAAGAGTTAGCGAAGGTGAATTCAACAGGCATTTATTGACATTGTCCACCATGCACCAGGCTCTAACAGCTGAGGGTCCAATGCTGAGGAAGCCATGATGCCCAGGAGAGGATCTCTCAGCCCCTCCCAGAATGGATCTTCCAGGATGTTATTAGCTTACCAAAACACTCTAGCTCATTTCGACATACTCTTTTCCTCTGCCCATTTTTTTAAATTTCTCTATATCAATGAAAATTGGCCTTGTAACACACGAAGAATGCTGATTGAGGAAGAGAAGAAAGCAGCCGCCAGCTCTCGGCAGGGTGGATGCTGGAGGACAGGAGGCACTAAGCTGATCCTTAGCTCCTGCTCCTGCCTGGTCCCAGTGCTCTCGTGTCTTCTGCACGTGTAGACTCTCAGGACATCATGGGTAAAGACTCTCTGCTCTGCTTACCTGTCCTAGGCTGGGGAGACTGTACTGCCATTTTCCCAAGTGCACAGCCTTTCACCCCTGAAGGATATTTTTCTCAGTCCTTTATTTTCTGAAGAATAGGCCACGTGACAGGGAAATAGCACAGTGTCAGCCGTTACTCGCTATGTTTACACACTGCTCCGTTTGCTCTCCGGGCAATGATATCTCATGAGGTGGACGATATCATCTCTCTCCCTATGCCCCCACTTCACAGACAGGAAGTTGAGGGCAGAGATTAAGGAGCAACGATGAGACAGCGAAGAGGCGACAAGAGTCAGGGTTTAAAGACACCTTTGTTCTAGTTTTTCTTTCTGTTATCTCCATTCTTTAGATCTACGTTCTTATTCTTTACATTGGAACCTTGACGCTCTCTAAATACTTGATTGTGGAGAAAGAAAATATATTATGTGATTTTCAGGCCAGTGCTCTTAAACCCAACCCAATAACAAAAATAACTTCAGGGTTAGACTGTCCATCCATCCATCCATCCATCCATCCATCCATCCATCCATCCATCCATCTATCCATCTATCCATCCATCCAACTATCCTTCTATCTGTCCATCCATCCATCTATCCATCCATCCATTCATCTATCCATCCAACTATCCTTCTATCTGCCCATCCATCCATTCATCTATCCATCCATCCAACTATCCTTCTATCTGCCCATCCATCCATCCATTCATCCACCCATCCATCCATCCATCCATCCATCTATCTATATACCCCTCTATCCATCCATGTATTCATTCATCTATACACTCAACAAATAGTATTGTTTTCTTTTTTAAGACTTAATTTTAAAATTAGAGATGGGGGGCAGACAGAGGGAGGGAGGGAGGTTGTTTTTCTGGGAAGCCAGAAGAAGGCATCAGATTATTCCCTGGATCTCGCTTTACAAGCAGTTGAGAGCCACCCCGTCTGCAATGGCGACAAGGAATCTCTAACCACTGAACCACCTCTTCAGCTCCACAAACTGCGTTTCTATGCACTAGTGACTAGGACTGCAGATGTCAAAAGACAAATCCGTAAGACACGAGGGCTACACAGATGCAGACAGCACTTTTTATCCTTTATTAAGCCACCCCTTTTCATCATTTGGGAGCACACAGTAGCCAGGAGCCTTAAGGCAGCACTGATATTCTAAACAACACTGCATGGCGGTTGCTGAAGAAGGTTAAAAAAAAAAAAATCAGGCGATTTCCATTTCCATCAGTTTGCCCCAGTACCTCAAGGACTAATGAGAATCTCTGAGGAGGTTCTGAATCATCATGGCCCTCCCTTCTATGGACAATGGATTAAGGAAGTGTGTGAGAGTCTAGAAACATGTCTCCTTCGCCTCTGTGGCAATGTTCTTTCCCTTGGCTCAAGTGGCTGTGCTATGCGACTGTTTAAAATCCACGTAGCCCAGACTCTGTAACTTGAGTTAGCCGTCGCCTACCCAACCACACAGAGAGCACCCCATTGCACTTGAGTTCTCCCCAAATGGCTCCCAGACGTCACGATGGGTCCACTCTGTGTGAGTTTTGAGGCTGAGCTAAGAGAGCATGTACACACAAGAAGCCAAACCAGGACCTTTTCATTTTAAGTTGGGTCCTGGAGGACCCATCAGAATTAAGAAAAACAGCCTTAAAAATGTTAAGACAACCAGAATGTTTTCCTGAAGGGAAATCGGTGCCTCAGGAACGGTTGGGTTCCCTCAAGTGAACATTCTGACTCACCAGGTAGCAGATGGGCGCAGAACAGGGATTTACATCCCTCAGTCAAGACTCCAAGAAACCCAGGAGAGGGCAATGCCAAGGTTGTACTGAACGGTGAGTGTTAATGTTGTTTGTGTGCCCAGTTGAGTCATCCTGATGGGATTTTAATGGTGGTGCTACATTCTTTTTTTAGACACTTCGGCCAAAAACATTATCTTTAGAAGACTAGAAAGTGTCGCTAACAGTGTGATTTGCTTCCCCTGTTTTGTTCGTTCATTCCTGAATTGTCACAACAGGGCAGACTCATAGGCTGAGGACGTAGGCCAGGTGTAGAGGACTTGTAACGTCCTGTGTGTGAGCCTTTAACACTGAACAAATACGCATGATTAAGTACGGAGCATCTATCCCACCCCTTCTAGCACTTGGTCAGCTAAGGAATCAAAGGCCTCAGGTATCATGAGCGTCCAAGATCGCTCAGAAGCCTGGACACTGAAGTCAAGCCTAGAATATCTGTGTTTGGTGTCTTCATAGTTGGTCATATCAATGTCATTAAAAAACAAAAGAGCCGACAAAAGGCTTGATTGACAGGGGATAATTTCTGCCTTCGTGGGGTTATAGCCTGCAGGACCCACAAGCTGAGGAGTCCATGTTTACACCACACATGAAGCACAGCGGAAACTGGGATGGCAGGGAGTGTTAACTGTCTGTTGCTGAGATTTCCAGAACCAGTTTTGCCTGGTCTCCACCTGGGATTTATCAGGCGAAGGCACTTCGTGTCTGTGGTTTCCTCGTTAGCTGCCTGCCACTGTTTGGTACCTCACAGGTCGTGGGACCCTCCACTTTTGGACATGAACCACGGCTCTGAACTCAGTACTGTCTATACATTTGCAACTATACATATGCAGTTACCTTCAGCCAAAGTCCTCACCCACGGAAGTCTTCTCCTCCTTGGTAGTCAGTATTCTACTCAGTCTGAATACCGTTTATTTGATTCTGATATTTGATATAAACTTATACTTGTCTGGCAGTGTATGCTCCAGGTTGTGTACGTAGACGAGGGCTGGCTATCATTCATCTTCGATATTTTTATGGATAGCAAACTATTCCTCACAGAACCGGTGTTTCAGAGGTAAGCTCTGGAGAGGTGGAGCTGAGAAAACAACCTTCAGGCCAAAGCTGTCTCCCATGCTGGACTTGAGTAGCAACTTAGCCTGAAGTAACGGCAGTTTGAGAGGATGCTTCCTGGATGTGTTCGGCTTCTCCATCCTAAGCGCCTTGGGGTCAGCCAGAATGACAGAGCCTCGCTTAAGGATCGAAGAACATTTCCTATTTCTTGCCCAGGTTTTGAGGGTCCTTTTCAGGAGTGAAAATCCAAGATATAAACATGAAATCCCTTATTATTCTATTCTTTAAGGGAGAAAAATTAACTGTGTGTATTGTCCACTTTAAACATTTGTCCAGGAAACCTCAAAGGCTCGGAAGATGCTTCTGTGCAGCCTGGGAGCCATGAGGAAGAACTTGGGCACCAAGAGGATGACAGAATTCAGAGCTTCCGGTTGAGCACGTGGGGAGCACTGCTTGAGTGGGCAACCATCTAACAGTCTGCCACTGGCCACCATGTCTCAGCTGCGCAGAGCGAACTGTGAGGGCAGAGGCACGACAGAAGCCCCAAGAAGCCAAAAATATGCAGCTGTCTCTAGGGGCAGCGAGGTCATCAACGGAAAACAGGACAGGGCTAGGGCTACACAAATCTCCACGTTCCCGTTTGCAGATACGCCTGAATGGAACGAAAACCGCCAAGGCTAGCATCATTTGCCTGCGAGGTGGCTACTTTCTCTGAGTGTGGGCAAGCACTCGCTCCCAGAGAACAGCTGAGCTAAGCACCCATGCTTACCTTAATGTTGGGATGTGCATGCAGCTCAGATCCACCTCTAGGCAATGGTGGGTGGGAATGACACAGTTGGTACTATTCTCAAAGGAGGGGTGCTCTTGAGAAGCAAGACTCAGGGTTAGCCAACAATGCTTTGATAGTCTTGAGTTTGGAGCTGGGCTCCCATGAGTAAACAGCTGTGGGTTTTTTTTTTTTTAACTTCTCCCATCCCCCTCCCCCCGCTTTACTGTTCTTGAGTAAGCTCTGACTTTCAGGTTAATATTTGTATGTAACATTTAGTCCATGTGCCAAAGACGATGCCGCCAGGCCTAGCAGAGTTAATGACAGTGTCACCAAGTGCAAAAACGACATCTTGACTAAAGACACGCACGTGTGAGCAGCTTCCGCACAGCGTAGCTCCCCAAGGCCTAACGACTCCAATGAAATCCCTCCAACTCCTGAAGCACGCTGTGATCTCAATGTTCTCTCAGGACAGCCAGTGGAGGCAGACCCAGGCGGCACTGGTGGGCTTGTGTCAACACATTCTCTCCTTCCAGCTCCTGACCATACTTGGGATGATTGTTCTTCTACGCATTTGCAAGAACAGCTGAGAGGCCAGACCAAACCATCATCATATAATGGGACTTGCTTACGACAGAAAAAAAAAAAGTTCCCCTCAATCATCCCAACGTACGGAGATCAGCATCTCCAGGAAAACACTCCATAAATTCTCTTAAATATATTCCAGCTTATGAATGGTGAGAGAGAATCTCGGGAGATGGGAAACCGGAATCTTCAGATTCGAAGCGTTCCTGCTGGTAAAGATTAATGAACTAAAACCAGACGATCTATACTACAAATCACAAGTTTAGTCAATGGGGAATGATTTGACTAAAACAGATGGTGTCAGGCAGCTTCGTAGGGGTATGGCACGATGTGAGATGCCGTCTCTGTGTTTTCTGTCAGATGCCTCACTTGGATGCTGACAGCAGACACGGAAATCTACTCTGATTCTTTGTCACTTCCCTTCTTTCCTCATAAGGAAGCTGATGTTCCAGCTGTGGCAGTGTTTGGAAGCCTTGATACCCACGGAGGCTAATCACAGACCATCTGGGGAACCTAGAATTGAGGGATAGCTCTTGATTTTGGCGCAGACTGTTGCTTTGTTTCGGTTTTGTTTTGAATCTACGGTTGAAAATAGCACGTCTCTGCCTCCACTGTGGCAACGTGGACAGGACTGGTAATGGTGTCAAAGTCACCAAATTCCCTAAAACAAAGGTGGCTCTCAACCTTCCTAATGCTTCAACCCTTTAATAAAGGTCCTCATGTTGTGGGGACCCCCAACCACAACATTATTTTCGTTGCTACTTCAAATCTGTAATTTTGCTATTATTATGAGTCATAATGTAAAATCTGATATGCAGGATATCTGGTATGTGACCCCTATGAAAGGGTCATTCAACTCCCAGAAGGGTCAAGACTCACGGGTTGAGAATCGTTGCCTTAAAACAGAGAGCCCTCGGGGCTGGGGCTTTAGCTCAGTGGTAGAGCGCTTACCTAGGAAGCGCAAGGCCCTGGGTTCCGTCCCCAGCTCCGAAAAAAAAGAACCAAAAAAAAAAAAACAAAAAACAAAAAACAAACAAACAAACAAAAAAAAAAAAAAAAACAGAGAGCCCTCAAAGGGTTCCCTAGGCTTCCAAAAGAATCCATCATGTGGGATGAAATCCTATAAAAATAGTTTCAAATGTCTGTCTGTCCATCTGTCTGTTTAAATGAAAGAAAGCCGAATGTGGTGGCACAAGTTAGTAGTAAGTTTATCGCTCTAGTACTTGGGAGGTTGAGCTGGAAGATCATAGGAGTTCTAGGCCAGCCTGGGCTACATCGAGACTTTGTTTCACCCCTTACCAGCGTATGTCTCTTGGAGCATGGCCCAGATTCTCTCCCCCAACCCCTCCCCCCACTAAGACCTGGACCAGCATTTCTTGCCTATGTCCTTTTCTTTCTAAACGGCAGAAACTGTAATGCACAGAGGTCCTTCTACTAAGAGACTCCAGTAGTTTTCTTCATTATCCCTGGGCTGCTCCCGCAGCGAGCCTGCTCCAGGCCAACCATCGCTGTTTTCTGTTAGAATGCATTTCTTCCCTCTATTCGCTTCCCAAGAATCTTCATGCCTCTACTAAGTAGACAGCAAGAGTGCTAGAGCGGAGAGTGTTCGCCTCCCCTAATCACAGCCCCCACTTCCTGCTTCCAGCAACCAGGTAGCATTTCCTTGTTTTCAAATCCTTTTTTAAAAATGTGAAGGAGGCCAAAGTCCCATGAGAGCTTTCACCCAAATGTGCAGAGAGGTGGATTCTGGCAGGGGACCCTCACAGCTCTGACTGCCACTCTCCTTCCCACCCTCAGGATCGCAGCATTGAGTACTCCCCAGTACTCTCTGGGATGGAGACTTTCCCGCCTTGAAAACATAGAATGAAGAGCCAAGAATGACCCTTAGGCTTTCCAAAGGCTTGGGAATCCCTGGGAGTCTATGCTCCTCAGAGCTGCACAGGGGGCAGATTACTAACCCACTGCCCTTTTCACTATGATGCATTCTTTTTCCTGGAAACACTCTGCATGCTCAGGACTGGTCACACTCGTGTGTCATGGATCTGTATGTTGGTGAGTGACATTGTGCTACGTAAGGGCTATTTCGATATTTAAATAATACTCTTACACTTACTACAAATTATTCCTGTTTAGTAGTGGGCTCAGAATCAGAACATTAATAGCTACCTTTACTTACTATTTATTCTTCCTTTAAAAAAAATCAGATAAATTTCAAGTTATGTATTAAGATTTAATATGTCACTGGGACAACCAGTATTTACAGGATACCAGGTATTATTATTATTATTATTATTATTATTATTATTATTATTTTATTAATTTACGTGCATGTAGTGCATGTGCCCAAGGCGGTGAGAGAGGACTTGGCTCCCTGATGCTGGAGTGCCAGGCAGGTATGAGCTGCCTGACGTGAGGTCTAGGGACTGAGCTGAGGTTCTCTACAAGAACACTGTGTGCTCTTAACCACTCAGCCATTTTTCCAGACAAATACTGGATCTTTCAAGGTTTTATAAGAGTCTTCTAATTCTTATTGAGAATTTCATACTTGTGTATGTATTTTGGTCAAGCCTACTCCTCATTCCTGCTTCTCCAACTCCTTCCCCTAGCCCCTGCCTAGCCTTAAACAAACAGAAAACCCGAGGCACCAATAGACATAAAGGTGTTAATGTGGCGGTGGGAGGGAGCCCAGCTCTAGACAAAGGACTCCAGCGACTGAGAAATGCTGAGAGCAGGGGAAATGGTCTTCCCCAGGGAAGAGCAAGCGGTTGGGGGTCAGCCCTTGAAAACACATACAAACAGGCAGCATTATACAGACGAAGTGGGTTGTATTTGTGTATTTAGGAGAGAGAGAGAGAGAGAGAGAGAGAGAGAGAGAGAGAGAGTGTGTGTGTGTGTGTGTGTGTGCGCGCGCGCACACGAGTGTGTAAGAAAAAGAGGCCATGCATTTGAAAGAGCGAGGAGGGGCACATGGAGGGTTTGGGGGGAGGAAAGCGAAGGAGAAAATGATGTAACTGCATTATAATCTCAAAAATAAAAGAAAGAGGAAGGGAATGTAAACGATACCGAGACAGATGAAAAGGTGGAATCATTATAACCGTTCATCCAATTAGGAGACCAAAGCTACCGGGGAAGAATCTGCAGTTACTGTAGTTGTATCATTATAATGACTCCATATTTCAGATGCACTCAAAAGAAACTCCTTATGTGCACAAGTGCACAAATGCACACACACACGAGAGAGAGAGAGAGAGAGAGAGAGAGAGAGAGAGAGAGAGAGAGAGAGACTAATTACAAGCTCTAATCGAGAGGATAGACCAAATTTTGGGGTGTGGGGTTGTGTGTATTGCTCATTAAACAACTGAGTAACAGGACCCCCCACAGCTATATATGTTTTGACTTGAAGAAGAGGGGTGGAAGATCGACTCCCCCACAGGCTCATGTCCTGAACATGCTTGGTTTCTAGCTTGTAGTGCTGTTGTGAGGGCTGTGGTGGCCTAGGCCATGGGGTCCATCTGCAGGGAGGAAGCCGTCAGGGGTGAGAGGGTGAAGGTCAGAGCCAGGCTTTGCTACTGTCCTGTTCTCTTCTTGGTCCTCATGGTATGAGCAAGACACCATCACATGATCCCATCATTCCTCCCCTCTGCCCTACCAGGATGGACTCCACCTTCTGAAACCATGAGACCCCCAATTCCCTTCTCCCTTATGTTTCTTCTGTCAGGGCTTTTATCACACAGAGCAGAAAAGTAATAAAATTCAATAGAAGACTATGGGGCTCTGGGCCCTAGAGTTGACTTAGTGAAAGGATGGAATTCAATTATCAGCATCTACGTGATGAGTCACAACCATCTGTAACACCAGTTCCTGAGGATCTCACACCCTCTTCTGGCCTCTGTGGGCACCAATCATGCAGGCAAAACACCCATACATACAAGGTAAGATGACTTTTGAAAATTCAGTGATGATGAAAGGGTGTATAGATACTCAAGTTTTAAGTTAAAGTGCTTACGGTCTCATTCCTTATTATTCGATGATTTAAATGGCTATTAGCACGAGAACATCAATTTCCTATCCTGAGCAGGTCAACTGAGAGGTCTTCTGATAAAATTGATCCCCATTTTTATAGATGAATAAAGGTGATTTAATAGTCAAGTAACTTATCCATGGCTGTACCCCTATCTATTGATCAAACGCCTTGTGGGTGCTGGGGAGGTGGTTCCGTCCCTGAGAGCACTGGCTGCTTTTCCAGAGAATGGAGGTTCAAACCCCAGCATATACATGACAGCCAACATCTCTCTGTAACTCCAGTTCTGAGGGATCCTACGCCCTCTCCTGGCCCATATGTGGTGCACAAACACACACGCAGGAGGAACACCTACATAAGTAAATTAAAGAAACCTAAAAAAAACAATAAAATAACACAAATCCCTCTGGTGTTTATATTAAATTTGACTATCCAAGATGGCACACACAGCCTTATAGTTCCCTTTATGTGACACCGTGTGAGGCTTGTCTCACAACATCTTCAGGGACTAGTGGTGCCCTCTAGTGTAGCATGGGACCCTTAGGGCCACACAGGGGGCCTTTAGGTCACTTGAGATCGATTAGGGAGGTTTTCACGAAGACCTCAGTAGTTCCCATGGAGGCTTGTCACAGAAACCCGAGCCTGGCCCAGTTCCTCCCCTTCCTGTCTCCCATGTGATCACTTGCACACACAGTCTTGAGACTGCCCTCGCCATGATGTGGGCCAGCCAAGTGGATCTTCCCAGAACCGAGCCCATGCAGGTGCCAAGCCCTTGAGCTTCCCGAACTGGGCGTTGAGTGAACGTCTTTGGTAAACGGAGCCCGTCTCACATATTTTCATTGGTAACGAAGAGCTCATCGGTATCAGTGTCTTACTAAGTGAATCAGGTGACTGACTGCAGAGAGCAGTCTGTTCCGACTCCCGTAGGTATGCAAAGGTGGGATAGCTCAGTGGGTAGAAGCCTTTGCATTTAGGCCTCATGTTCTGAGTTTGATCCCTGAATCCCACAAACCATCTGGAAAGAATTGTCTCCAGAGGTTTATTTCCTGACCTGTACCCATACATGTCACAAATAAAATGTTTAGGGCTGGAGAGATGGCTCAGCGGTTAAGAGCACTGACCGCTCTTCCAGAGGTCCTGAGTTCAAATCCCAGCAACCACATGGTGGCTCACAACCATCTGTAATGAGATCTGATGCCCTCTTCTGGTGTGTCTGAAGACAGCTACAGTGTACTCACATACATTAAATAAATAAATTAAAAAAAATGTTTAGTTCTATGTGGTTCTTGCCGTTCTGTTCCCTAGCTAGAGGGATGGAATTTAAGAAAATGGTCCGGTCTGAACACTTGGGACCCATCAACCTGTGAGAGTCCTATTATCTTGCTTATTCTTTAAGCAAAAAATGAGGATTATTATTTATCTTCTTGGAGTCTCACTGTGTGTCCTTGGCCGGGCTTAAGCTCAAGCTTCTTCTGCTTCTCATTTCCATGCTTCCTTATTTCATGGCCTTCTCTTTATTGACTAAAATGTTACATTGCCTGATGCTTCATTGTACCTAACAGAATAGCAGGGTCCAGCCAGGAGTGGCAGAGGCAGGAGCTCTGAGTTCAAGGCTAGCCTCGTCTACAAAACAAGTTCAAGGCCAACCAGAACTATCTCAAAAAAACAAAACAAACAAAAAACAAACAAACAAAACAAACAAAAAACAAAAAACAAAATGCAGAACACAACAGAGCACAGCAAAAGCCTGGGCCTGTAGGCACCATCTTGTACCCTCTGAATGGGGAGACTGAGGCAGACGAGTCCCTGGGGATTGCTGGTGAACCAGCCTAACTTCCTGATGAGCCCCAGGCCAGGGATACGCACTTTCCAACCCCAAAGTGGATGGCACCTGAGAAAAGATAACTAAGGTGTCCTCTGTCCTCCAAAGCCTTGTGTGCACCCACCAAATGTGTGCATTCGCCCCTCCCTCTCTGTTTCTATCTGTCTGTCTCTCGGATTCACATTCATCTGGCACCTAAAACCATTACATTTGGAAGTTTAATCTCGTTGACATCAAAGCTAGCAGAGTTATGGAGAAGTTACATTCACGATACATCTTTCTCCAGCATAGCCTGATGTCCCCCACCCTGACCCCTGAGACCTAACCAAAACAAACAAACAAACAAACAAAAAGCAAATGCAAATTTAAATGGTTTCCATCTGTGGGTGTGGCAGCTGGTGGTGGAATGGGATAAGTTGGAACCTTATAAGATGATATGACTCAAAATGAATCTAAAGATGCCCTCTGAGTCCGCCTATCTCTTCAGGGCCTAACACAAGGCACTGACTGCAGCCAGAACCCATCCTATTTTTAAAGTGTCGGTAGGAGATGGGAACATGCCTATCTTCCTTCGTGGCTCATCTAGCGTTTAATAATCCTTGCTGTCATTAAAGTCTAAAATAATCCTCCCAGATGAGAACGAATGGCTCACCCTCATGACCTAAGGTGTGTGGCAGCCACAGAGGTCTTGGTCTCATCGAGGGCAGCAAGATCTCTGATGCTGGAGCCATTAGCAGCCTTCTTGCTTACTAAGGTGTTTTTCTGATTGTTACTCCCAGAAAACAAACGCTAAGCATCCTGCAGGAAAACGGGGCTGGGTAAAACTTTTGGACTCTAGCAAAGGAGAGATTTGTCAATGGCGATACTGGTCCTCTGAGAGACCTCCCCAGCCATCTTTATAATGCACCGTGTGTGTTGGGAAGGCCAATGCTGTACTAAAAAAAAAGTTCCCCCAAAGGGGAAGGAGGCTACAGCTAAAAATACATCATGGCAGCTGTTGCAAATGCCTCTCACAGGAAGCACACCAACTATTTCCTTAGCTACCTCTTTGAAGAGCAAATAAGGGGTTAAGGAAATTGTGGAATTTTTCAGTAATGCTAAGCTGGTTAGATTTAGGGGAACATTTTTCCATGGGCAAAAAAAACCCCATCCGTTGGTAAAAGACAAAAAAATATTAATAATATAAGAATGTATAAGGATAAGGGTCCTCCAAATTTTCTAGTGGCCCAGAAGACTAAGGGTGAAGACAGCCCAGGGACCAAAGGTGAGCCGGGTCTTGGCCTCAGTTTCAGGCTCGCCTGGGCTGTTTCTGCAGTGTGATCTCTCCACCTTCCTTCTGACGTGCTCTCATAGGCTCAGTGGAATAAGCCCCAAATGTCTTGTAGATCTGGAGGAAAGTATAGATGGCAGGATTTGGGAAAGGAATGGCTTTGTGAGGTAAGAGTTAATCAATCCTGAGAGCCTGCCCTGCTGCCTGCTGGTCAGACTCTAACAGAGGGATTTTTCCTCTTATGCTTTTGGGGCTTCCAATGAGCCTTGCTCCCAGCCAGTATCTCATCTACAACCAGTGTTTTATTTGAAGTGATGATTCCACACAACTTGGCAGCCACAGATGGAAGGGCTTCCTCCATCATCCTGGAAGGCAAACAAACAAACAAACAAACAAACAAACAAACAAACAAACCAACCAAGAACCACCACTCCCCTCACCCACGAGCAAGAGAACACAGGTGCCGTCTCTCCCAAGTCAGGTTCCTTATCTTTTTCTTTTGTTTCCTTGAAACAAAGTTTCACTAGGTAGTCCAGGCTGGCCTCCAGCTCACAACGTAGCTGAGGCAAGCCTCAAACTCATTTTCTTGCTTCTCCATCCAAAGTGCTGGCACTGCGGTGGGTAACCTGATTGATTGGTTCACGTCTTTAAAATATCAAGTTTGAAATAATTACGGACTTATAAGACATTGCAAAAAATGTAACAGCCAGTTCTTATGGACCTATTACTCAACTTCCCCTAAGTGACATACCATACCCACGCCATATTATCAAAACCTTTAAACTGACATTAACACAAGCCAACTAAGGAACCCAGCCAGATAGCAGCACGCCTTGGTCCGATCTTGGCAATTCTTATGTACATATTTTTCAGTATGAATTTGTGTAGCCGATGGTTTCGGATTACACCCATCAATTCACACCACTAACCCCATCTCTAGTCAAGATCACACTGCGCTTTTAAGAAGTCTTTGGTACTGAAACCAACTTGTTAACGTAAGTCACACACACACACACACACACACACACACACACACACACACACACACACACAAGAGTGAAAATGAAGGTCCCTGAGAGGACCTGTATGATCATTGCTAAATATTTAGTGAATCCCGACAGACACACTCTTGTTCAGTTTGGGAATTCATTACTGTTGTGAACATCTGCCTGGTGAGCCCAGGAATTTATTAAGTCCCCACCATTCAGCAAACAACTCAGCCGAGATGGGCACACGCCGTGTCTTATTGAGTTATAGTGGCTGCCTAGCCGGGGCATACAGAGGAGGAGGAGGACTCAGAGGCCACATCTGGGCTTACTGAGAGGGGGACATTCTCTAACTGAGATGCTCTGCCCCAGGAGAGTGGCGGCCTGATACAAAACAGAAACTTTCCATCTTTAAAATTCCTGAGACATTTTGAGCTGCACAGTGTTCTGGAGGCTGGGAAAGCAAGATAAAGAAACATAGAGGGTGTGGTGGCTCACTCCTTTAATCCCAAGCCCTTAGCAGGCAATGGCAGGTGGATCTCTGTGAGTTCAAGGCCAGCCTGGTCTACAAAGTGAGTCCAGGACAGCCAGGACTACAACAGAGAAACCCTGTCTGGAAAAACAAAATGAAACCAACCAAACAAAAACCAGTCCTTGTTCCTAGGAGATCCTGAGAGTTTGTAATTGGGAGGGGGAGGTGAGCATGCTGACTGAAGACTGTGAGCCAAGATGCTAAGAGCTCATGGTAAGGTACAGTAGGGCCCAACGAGGGAGCAGTCCCTCAACTTTGGGGATTCGACAAAGACCAGCAGTTTTGGTGGGGTCTTATACCTGTGGACTGACAAGGCTCAAGTGTGGCTGGTCCAGGATGTAGGACAAACCAGTGCCTATTGGTGTTGGTTATTCAGTCAAGCGCAGAAGATGAGGGTTAGACAGAGAGAGAGAGAGAGAGAGAGAGAGAGAGAGAGAGAGAGAGAGAGAGAGAGAGAGAGAGAGAGACAGAGACAGAGACAGAGACAGAGACAGAGACAGACAGACAGAGAAAGACTCTGGAACCTCCCCACTTGGGTTGAAACCCTAGCTAACTTAGTCTGTGCCATTCATTAAGTTATTTAACCCCTTTTTACCTTTTCCCTACTCTGTCTAATGAGCAGAACCAACATGTCCACATTATAGACTTGGGAGGATCACAAATGAATTAACATTTGTGAAGAGTTTTAAGTAGTAAATGCAATGTTGTTATAAATTTGTGTGTGTGTGTGTGTGTGTGTGTGTGTGTGTGTGTTGGGTGCCAATGAATTATTCCAATGTATCCTATCAACCAGGAAAACATGAATTAGGATTAATAAAACAAATCATAACAATTTAAACCAGACTATGAATCTGTGGATGTGGGGAGGTGACCAAATGGGGCCAGTAGTTCATTTTAATGTGTAGACTTCCTGTGTTCCTGGCTCATGCTGGGCTAGCAAGACCAGCAAGCTTCCAAAACTAAATGTAAAGAACGTCAAAAGGAGCGGTGGTGCCACATACCTTCTATCCCAGCACTAGGGAGGCAGACACAGGCAAATCTCTGTGAGTCCTGGGTCAGCTTGGTTCCAGGCCAGATAGAGTTACACAGTGAGACCCTGTCTCAAAACAAAAAAGCATCAAACACCACAAAGCCCCAGCGAAGCTAGTCCTAGATATGCCTGGTGACCCACGCCTGTAATCCCAGGGATCAGGCAGGAACATCGCAAGTTCAAATGCAGCCTGGGCGACTTAGGAGACTCCATCTCAAAACCGAGGTAAAGAAAGAGGCAGGCATGAAGTTGAGTGCTGACACAAGGCCTGAGGTTCAGTCACCGGCCCTTCCTTCCCACACACAGGAATCAAGTACCACTGTAATGTGAACAGAACAATTCCACGCCGTTTGTAGTTTTGTTGCTGGTTTGTTTGCTTGTTTAAGCCAGGTCTAAGTTGACCAGCCAAAAGTAGAAACCGATCAGACAGTCTGGGGCAAGCAAGGCTAACATCGACCTGCACCTAAGCCAGGAAATGCTCATCCTTGTCCTGAGAAGCTTACCTTTCCTACAGCAGACCACAGATAGGAAGCAGACGGGGATACTAAGCCAGGCTCTCAGCTCCTTAGACTCTGTCTCCCTCGGTGGATGAAACAAAGTTGACTAAACCTTGTGCCAGATTGTGACAACGAATACTTTGTACGTTTTTGGTCCCAGGCAACTCCCCGCCCCCAGTAAAATGACCTGCACGTTCTGTTTTGTTTCCAGAGACAGGGTTTCCTGGACCTGGATTTCACTCTGCAGAGCAGGCTGGCCTCGAACTCATAGCCCTGCCTGCCTCTGCCTTGCAAGGACTGGGATTAGAGGCATGCATTGCCACCCCCTGGCCGGCTCAGATTCGTACTTAGTCATCAAGCTGAACGGCCTGACAGCAAGCTATGACACATCACTTTCTTAGGGAGGGAAAATCCCCAGGTCAAATCCCTGAGATCTCATTTGACTCAGCATCTGCCCCTGGATAGGAGGAACCAGGTGGAATGGGACTTAGCTTGGGGCCACTATTTCTGACCTTATCCTGTTCTTTTCCTTCAAAAACCTGAGTGGCTCGTCCAGCCATTTTTTTTTTTGGTTCTTTTTTTCGGAGCTGGGGACCGAACCCAGGGCCTTGCGCTTCCTAGGCAAGCGCTCTACCACTGAGCTAAATCCCCAACCCCTCGTCCAGCCATTTTTATACCCTCAGTAGACAACATTTTCCTCCATCTCCATGTTACAACCTCTTCTAAAAGCCATCGCCCACCCTAAGCCAAGCTTGGCTCTCGCTCCACATCCTATCTCTTGACAATCACTGGCTTAACCCTCAATGCTCATCATGTGCTAAGAGCTCTCGACTTATCCCTGTCATCCTTCCTTGATGACGAACTCTTGGTCCTAGCAATACACTAGACTCAGTTCATTATTCCTTTCTTTCTGAAGGGTCTTCTTCATTTGCCTGGTAAGGCATTCTAATTCTCTAACTGGGGAGCTTCCCAATGGATCCAATTGGGGTTTGTTTGTTTTTTTTTAACGAAGATTTATTTTTTATTATACAGTATTCTCCTACATGTCTGCCTATGTGCCAGAAGAGGGCATCAGATCTCATTACAGATGGTTGTGAGCCACCATGTGGTTGCTGGGAATTGAACTCAGGACCTCTGGAAGAGCAGCCAGTGTTCTTACCCTCTGAGTTATCTCTCCAGCCCCTCCTTTGCCTCTGTCCCTCTGGCCTCCAGGTTTAAGAGCCCAGGCTGTGACTCCCTGGATGTCTCCACCTTGCAATATCACTTAATCTTATTGCTTGAAAGGCTACCCAGTCACAAAGCCTCAGGTCCGTCCTCTTTCCCAAGCTGTGTGGTTTACACAGCTACATGTCCTGCCTCCTCCCTAACATCTCTTATTCTCCACCACCCTGGTCAGACTCACAAGCTCTGACACTGAGCTCAGCCTCTTACCCTAAAGCCCCTCTGCTCGACCGAGTCTGACTTACTCATCTCAACTGGAAGTGACCCCATCCTTCCAGGAGTGGCTCAGGCAAACCTCACTGGAGCTACCTTGGAGTCCTCTCTCTCATCCCCTTCACTAGTTGCAACGTGAATGAGAAATAACGAGGACTTTACTTCTGGAGTAGACGGATTGGTTGGTACACCAGTTGGTTTCACCCCTCTACTGTGACTATTACTGGTTCCAACCATCATGGTCTCTTGCCTGGGTGATGATGATGTCAGCCTCCAAAATGATCTCTCTGAATCCATATTTGCCCTGGTACAATCTATCTACAGATATAGCAGCCAATGAGTCCCTTTAGCCTGTGAGGCAGGTCAGGCCACTCATCTGCCAAAAATTCCCAGTGGTTTCCTGGTTTGCCTAGAGTCGAAGTCAAAGTCTTTGTCCCAGCAGGCCGTGCCCTCTGCTCAGTAATCCTAGCCTGTCTGCCTCGTGCTCCCTCAGGCAACAGCCTTCTTGCCTTGCAATGAATACATTGGTCATGAGGTCTAGGGATCTCTGTCCTAGCTTTTTGGTCTTTCCCTTGGATGTCTCACTACTTCCTGACCAGCATCAATTCCCAATAAGGCCTACCCTAACCAACTAACTTCATACCCAAATTGCTTTACCATCTGAGCCCACTTCTATGTAGTTGACTCTCCCGCCATATGACTTGCCAAGTTCTAATGAACCATATGCTTTACTTTCATACTCTAATTGATTGTGTGTGTGTGTGTGTGTGTGTGTGTGTGTGTGTATCTCCCCAGGCAAAAGTGAGTTGGGCTTCTCCAATGGTGTCCAAGATTCCTCAGGCAGCCTAGGTCCTACAGAAGCTTCAATAAAATTTTTCTACATGAATGACCAAATGAATCAATTAATAATGCTTATCCACACCAATACTGAATCCTAATCTAATGAGTTCTCCTAGGAACAAAGGTTTTCCTTTAAAACAATTTTCGTGTGTGTGTATGCTGAGAACGCTTCCCATCATCCCTTTCTCTTTCCCCCCTTCACTCACCCCCCACCCTGGACAGATTTCCTTCTACTTTGAAGTTTCATATATAACTGTATATGTATGAATGACTGAGGAAGGTTTCCTTGTGTACTGTCCACATTTTCCTCGGCCATTCTCCTGTTTCGGGGACACCTAAGTTCGTTCTATAACTTAGCTTCTGTAAATGGTGCCGTGACATTCCACAGTGGTTCAGCTGTGTTATGTGGAATAACGATTGTCCGGTTTGTTTAGTTAAGAACTTTTAAGTTATGTGCCCATGTGTGGGCATGTGCATACGAATGTGAGTGTTGAGAGAGGCCAGAAGAAGACACTGGATTCCCCTCATCCGGGAGGAGTTCCTGGCAGTTGTGAGCTGCCCCGTGGGGGTTCTCTGCAAGAGCAGCAAGTTCATGACTGCTGAGGCATCTCCCCAGCCCCTGTCATCAGCTTCCTGAGAAGCCTCCATGGTGGCTGCATTAGTTCACATGGTTTAGCCTACGTTGTGATCAGCTGTGGGTGACCACCCAGACCTTCCTTGGTGCCTTGTTCCTACTGTCATCCCAACGACGCTCGTGTGATTTAACAGCACAGGCTCTGAGATTCATTGACCACACCCACTGTTTGCTGTCTGCCTGTAAATGACCAATCCCTGCTCCTCTCTGCTCATACTCTGTCCAGCAGCTCTAGGCTTGCCGATCCCCCTTCAGTCTTTGTTCACTGCTGCCCCTCACTCTGTCCGTCCCTTCGTGAGCTGTCCTTTTCCTCTTCTGTCAACCTGTCTTCACACCCGCTGCTTCATCCTTTTGCTCAGAGTGGACATTCCTCCCTGAGCCCTCCTCCAGTTTTCCGCCCCGCTTCTCATTCCCTCTGCTCAAGCTTGACCCCGTCCACGCCCCCAGATCACGAGAATCTTTCCATTCCAGACATTCATAACCCTTACAGTGTACAGCCTACTGCAGTCTGAATGTGCTCCCCAAAGCTCATGAATGAGAAACCCGGTCCCAAGGCAACGGGGTTGAGCCGTGAGCCCCTGAGGAACTGAAAAGGTCACAGGGCTTTGCCATTATGAATGAATTAATGTTTGGTTACAAAAGCGGGCTCACTCCTCCTTTGCACACTCACAATTATCCTTCTTGCCATGAGACGCCATCTGCCATGTTACCATGCAGTAGAAGACACTCCCCAGAGGTGGCTCCTCTTTCTGAGCCTTCCCATCCCCTAGAACCACACGCCAAACCAACCTCTCTGGTGTGTACATTACCCAGCCCACGGTATTCTGTTATAGCTACACAAAACAGGCTGAGACAGCCGTCCATCCAAATAACGGAAACTACAAGCATTGCAACAGGAACTACCAATTGTGTTAGACTTTGCTTTTCCATAATTCAGAAACGTGCCATTCTTTGGAAAATAAGTCATACAGAAAGACATCTTTGATTTTTAATTATGACACTGTCATGGGTTCTCGCTTCCTGCAAGCAAGGAGCAAGGCCTTCTGCTAATGTTTCCCATAGATTCCAACAGCCTCAGCACAAAAAAGACAGAAAGTATCTGTACAGTGGCTAGAGGACTAGGAACCTGTACAGGGAAGAAACCACAAAGGCTGAGAGATTTCTTGAAGGTCTAATGACCTACAGGATATAAGAAAAAAGTCATGGACTCAGATTAAGTTGAAAACTAAAGTAAGAGAGCTGGAGAGATGGGTCATTGGTTAAGAGCACTTGTTGCTCTTCCAGAGAACCCAGGTTCATAGGCTCATAAGCATCTGTAACCCCAGTTCCAGGGTATCTGAAACCCTCTTCCGGCCTCCATGGATCCCAGGCATGCACATGGCACACAGATATACACGCAAGCCAAACACCCATACACACATAAAAATACACAAATCTTTAAAGTCTTTTACGTAAGGTTTTAAACAAAATTCTAAGGGCGTGGCTTTGCAATGAGTTACTCTGCACTGCCTGTCGTTAACGTGGCAGCAATCGCTGCTTAAGGTCTTAAAATATGCTATGTTGTGAGAGCTGCTGTTTCCCACTTTGAAAGAAGAAATGCAGCTCTTTAGCACAGTGGAAGAAACTGTGCCCACTTTCTACTTCGGGGGAGTAGCCAAGGTCATGGTGCAATTCCAGTCCCCTGGACTACACTTGGTCACCAACTTGCAGTGGCTGGGCTTAGCGATGTCTTAACTTTGAAGCTGTCTAAAAGCACATGTGCACAGCCTTCCATTTTCCGCCTTTAAATACTCAGTAAGCGATCGCCTTGTGTCAGATGATGTCCCCAGTGCACACTAATGTAAGTGTTCTGAACATATCTAAGGCAGGACAGGTCAAGTCACGATGCTCAGAAGGTTAGGTCTGTCAAGTGAAGTCTTGGCTTATGACATTTTTTTTCTTTTTTTCGGAGCTGGGGACAGAACCCAGGGCCTTGCGCTTCCTAGGCAAGCGCTCTACCACTGAGCTAAATCCCCAACCCCAGCTTATGACATTTTTAATGGGTTTATTGGGACAAAGGTCACTTGAGTCAATGAGCGCCTGTAGACTTAGACTTAGGGAAAGGTGTTTCTCTGTGAGGCATTCAGAACTGAAAGCAAGGCTACAGACTGTGGACATCACCATCAACCTAGCTCCTTTCTAGGTTCACCAGATTCCCAGGTATCCATCCAGCACATACTTCTGGTGCACTCTCTGTCACTCTGGCCAAGACATGGTCTTCCCACGGACTGAGAGAGGGGGCATCAGAATCTTCTCACTTTACAATTGGGAGCTTTGTTCAGAGGACTTAATGGCCTGAGCAAGTTGTAGATAGCAAATTTGAGGTCTAGTTTTAGACCTTGGAGGGCACTGAAACTCTAGTCTATGAGCTTTCTACTTTGTCAGGCTCCCTCTCAGGACTCAGTGTGTAATATATAGACTCATGACTAAACTAATGAGCTTGTGGTTTGGAAAAACACAACCGACCCACCATGGGCACAGTAAAATTCAAAGTTGATATGGTCTAAGTGCCTGGAGGGAATACTCTGTGGGATAGATCTGAGATCTTTCATATTTTCTCCTGATGTTCTTTTCTTTTTTTAAAGATTTATTATTTATCATATCTAAGTACACTGAAGCTGTCCTCAGACACACCAGAAGAGGGCATCGGATCTCATTACAGATGGTTGTGAGCCACCATGTGGTTGCTGGGATTTGAACTCAGGACCTCTGGAAGAGCAGTCAGTGCTCTTAACTGCTGAGCCCTCTCTCCAGCCCTCTGCTGATGTTCTAAAATTCTTGTCTTCTTCTAGATATGTGCTATGTCATCATCTGGCTAAGCCTCCAAGTCCTTTGCAGCTCAAGTACACAAGGCTTCCCACATCAAGACAGTCATGGCAGCCATCTATAATGCCTTCCCTGTTAGTCTGCGCAGTCACTGAGCGAGGGAGTGGGATTACCAACTCCAATCCGCTGAGCATGTTCAACGTGTCAAGGTTGTAAGACCTGACCCTGAGTAGGTCAATCTGCAAAAGGGAATGTGCGAGGGTCTGAGACTGAGTTCAGGGTGAATGGCACAGACTATACAAGCAGATAAAGACGATGACGGGTTGCTTGAGGCCGTCAAGGCCTTTTGTGACCATAACTGGACCCTGTCACTCACCCAGAAAACCCAGGCTAACAGACCTTCCCATCAGCTGTAGTCTCAGCCATTCTTTGGTACACAGAGGCTGGTCGAAGTTGTTCTTGCTGGATCACCGGTCTGTAAAGGACACTAAGAGATTCCTAAGTCCCTCCCATCTCACAACTGTTCAAGTTACTTATAGATAAAAGTTAAAAAAAAAAAAAACAAAGAATGACTTAGATTGTGCTCCAAGAAGAGTATGGTCTTCTATGTTGAAATATTCTAGCAATGTGCTGTCGGACTAACGCAGCTATGATTTGTTCTTAGCTATTTGAAAAAGCTATTTTAAAAAGGTCTAGCAGCCAAAAGATTTGAGGAGAGGCCAAGGCATCCCTGCTCATTTTAAAGCTTCTCTTATCCCCCCTCCAATCTGTTTATGGTGCTGGGGTGCAGGTCTCACACATGCTAGGCCTCTCTACACCCTCAGCTCCTCTTCTGGTTTACCTGCGTGTTGGCAGGTACATTGGGTTCAATTGCAAAACTTTTCCCCTAAGAAAGCTTAGAGTTAGTTATCTTGGAAGTGCCACAACAGTCTCAGATATGTGCAAGCCAGCACTAGGGAAAGCTGTTCGATGGGAGTCACCCACCCCCAGCGCTGCTACATACAGGCACGAGTGAAGGTTGGCCACCTTGCTTGGCCTAAGTCAGATACCGTAGAAAGGACTCCAAGCCCTCATGCCCAGTATAGAGTGGTCAAAAGAGTGAGGAGGTTGTCATTTGCTCTCTCTTTCCACAGGGTATCTCCTGACCCTCTTTTCACAACATGTTAGACTGAGTGAGAAGAGACCCACAGCACTCACATTAGCTCACAGCACAAAGCAGGATTCTCAGTCAGCAAACCTGCTCCTCCTGCTGGGGGCCACCCAACCAACTGGGTTCAACCAGAAAATGCAAGAGGATAGTCCACGTGATTTTTTTTATATACATACAAAAAGAAAGAAGGAGGATGAGGAGAGAGTGAGGAGGAGGAGGAGGAGGAAGAGGAGGAAGAAGAGGGGGATGAGGATGAAGAGGAGGAGAAGGAAGAAGAGGAGGAGGAGGAGAAGCAGGAAGAGGGGGAGCAGGAGGAGGAGGAAGAGGAGGAGAAGCAGGAGGATGAGGAGGGAGTGAGGAGGAGGAGGAAGAAGAGGAGGAGGAGAAGCAGGAGGAGGAGCAGGAGGAGGAGGGAGTGAGGAGGAGAAGGAGGAGGAGGATGAGGAGGAAGGAGGAGGAGCAGGAGAGGAGGAAGAGGATGAGGAGGAAGAAGAAGAGGAGGATAGAACATGGAAGAGGGAGGAGGAAGGAGGAGGAGGAGTGGGAGGAGGGAGGAGGAGGAAGGAGGAGGAGGAGTGGGAGGAAGGAGGAGGAGGAGTGGGAGGAGGGAGGAGGAGGAGTGAGAGGAGGAGTGGGAAGAGGAGGGAGGAGGAGGAGTGAGAGGAGGAGTGGGAAGAGGAGGAGGACAGAGCATGAAGCCGTGAGGCTGAGCTGTCTGGTCTACCATGGGTTAACATCAGGTTCTGAGAAGCACACAGTAACTCAGTGTCTGCAAATCCCTGAGCCCCAGGGTGAAAGGCATTTTTATTTGTGGAAACAGAATGGTTCCTTCTTTCACCATTGACTCTCTCTCTTTCCTCTCATTTTTTTATTTTTGATCTGTCTAAACCTCAAATCTGGACCATCCATCATTTTAACCTGCCCAGAATTTTCATCTTTCCAGAGCCAAAGAGCGGCAAATACCGGGTCCAAAGAGCCCTCTCCCATAGCCGAGTGCCACCAGCCCTCCTTCTCCCAGGGTTACAAGGGTGCTCAGAGCAGACCATGTCAGCAGGACGTGCCACACACAGCAAATCACCAAACCAGAAATGCGTTAACGGGGTTCCAGGGGACTTACTCGTACTTGTGCTGGTTCCAATCGTGTTGATCGTGGCGGGGACAGACGAGGAAGAATACAGGGGCACGTGGCCGTTCTCACAGCCCAGGCTCTTGTCCTGCCAGTTGGAGGCGCTGATGCAAATCCCAGAATCCCGAGAGTTCTGCCAGCCATTGAGCTTGTCCTCAGAGTTCTGTCTTTGGTGATAGTAGTGGGTCTGTCCGTAATCCACAGAGTCCGAGCGGCCTCGGTTCTGACTACCGAAGCTGGTGGATGTGCGGTCCTCCAAGTGGTTCAGCCACATGGCTAGTGCACTGCGGTCTTCCAGGGAAGTGGCAGGGTGGATCAAAGCATAGGACAGCAGCTGCCTGCTCTCCTCAATGTGCTGGTTATGGTCGATAGAGTGTGCCAGGATCTTGGGCAGCAGTTTCATATACTCTACTTTCGCGTCGAGGTTTCCTGGCTTCAGCAAAGGCAGGTGAGTTAGCAGAAGGGAAATCACTTTATCCTTGGATTCCTGTTGCCATTGGTTAATGATTCCTGAAAGGGAAAGTACACATGACACATGAGCAAATACACCCACGGTCACACAAAACACCGCACTCTACGTTTCTGTGGCTCGGGGCCCCTGCTTCGGAACCCTGGCTGAATGTTTTCAGCTGCATACAATTCGGGTTCACTGGCTTAAAGGCTCGTAGGGGCCGGGGACTTCAATGAGGTACAGGTCAAGACTTCCTAGAGAGGGCAGCCGGGAGAATGCGTGATCCTTTGCACTGAATAAAATCTGACTATCACAGTGAGCACTGATTACAGGTGTTCTTGGTGTACGTGGAAGGTGGAGACAGAAGGCTCAGAAGTTCAAGGCCATCCACCACTACTTAGGAAGTCTGAGGCGGCATGAACTACATAAAACCTCCTCTCAGATCCTTAGAGCTGGAGACACGGCTCAGTGGTTGAGACCACTGGCTGCTTTCCCAGGGAGCCTGTACTTAATTCCCAGCACTCAGCTCACAGCTGCCAATAACTCCAGTCCCAGGGGACCTGACACTGTCCTCTCACTCTCTCAGGTACCATAAACACACATGGTGCCCAGACATACATGCAGGCACACACATATCCATAGAATAGACTCAATCTCCATTTTATAATAAAATATGGGATATTTTATTATGCATATGTATTATACATATAATATATTAATATATATAATAAAACATAAAATAAAAAATCTAAATCTTAAAACTAACAAATGCTTAACTGTCAAAGAGATGACTACTTGGGTCCAACCAACGAGAATCGACAGCCCCGTCTTCCTTCTTAGACAAGACTAGGCACAACCCTAGATAGACAGGGGCCGAGCGTGATAAAATTTGCATCAACTGAGGGTCCGCATGAAGGAATTCTTGGAGCGAAGCTGCCTCTCCACTCCAGACATCGACTGCAAGTGCTGGAGAAGGGATGTGTGTGAAGCTGGTTCAACTTCGTACACAGAAGAACATGTCAGGAAAAGGGACCCAACACCACGGTCCCCGAATCTTAGTGTTGAGAGCTGCAGCCTCCTTATAAGGAAATATCGGAGCAAAGGAGCCGTACAGCTCCAGGGACGCCCTGGAAGCCACACAATGGTAGGTTATTCATCTTTCTGCAAAGGTCTCTGTGTGCGGTTGTATTAACACTTCGTTTTTAATTTAAAAATTTTATTGGTTTTGATGTATGAGTGAATGTGGCACATGTGCATGTGTGTGTGCAAGGACAGCAGAGCACGCTGGATGCTATTCTAAGGAACGTCGCCTACATCTGTTTAGATGACGTCTCCCCAGAACTCAACCAGACTAGGCTGGCTGGCCAGTGAGCCCCAGGGATGCTCCTGCCTCTGCCTTGCAGGGCTGGAATTACAAGCATGAACCCCTATGCCTGGCATTTTACATGGGTTCTCATACTTAGGCATTTTAAGCATGTGCTTTGGTGTCACTAAGGACACTTACAATAGCATGTAATTGCCTGTAGAAAAGTAGTTCTCCACCAGTGGATCGAGACCCCTACGGGGGTTTTAACGACCCTTTCACAAGGGTTGCCCACAGCCACTGGAAAACACAGATGTCTACACTATTTTTCTTTCTTTTTTTTAAAGATTTATTTATTATGTATGCATACACTGTAGCTGTCTTCAGACACACCAGAAGAGGACATCAGATCCCATTGCAGATGGTTGTGAGCCACCATGTGGTTGCTGGGATTTGAACTCAGGACTTCTGGAAGAACAATCAGTGCTCTTAACCGCTGAGCCATTTCTCCAGCCCCTACACTATTTTTCACAAGAGTAGCAACATTACAGTTACGAATAGCAGTGGAAACAATTTTATGGTTGGTGTCTCATCATGGCATGAGATACTGTATTAAAGGGGCGTAGTCTTAGGAGGGCTGAGGACCATGGCTATAGTCCTTCATTAACTTCCAAATCAAAAGTCTGTCTTCATCAAAACAAACCAACCCCCCTCACCCCTTTCCTAGCCTCTGGCATGCCCCCATTCCATTTTCTGTCCCCAAGAACCTGGTTTTGCTCTAGGTACCTCAGACAAGGGGGCCTCGGTGTTTGTCTTTTCATTATTTGAGACAAGGTCTCAGACTCTGAAGCCCTGGTTAGCCTCGAACTCACGGTTGACTCCATCTTGGCCTCCCAGATGCTGGGACAGCAGACAGGAAGCACCCTGCCCAGTATTACCACTGAATGCCTCATGCCTCTCTAGTTTCCTCCAGGTTCATGCATGCGAAGATTCGCTCCTTAACACGTCCCTCCCTGTCCCACTCGAATGACAAGTGATGCATGGTGCCTGTTGAGTTTTGGAGACAGACAGAGTGGGGCAACCCCAATGGCTTTCACATGGTGTCTTCAGGTCAGAGGGGTTAATTGTAAGCTACGAACTCATAGGCATGCACTAAGGCCTTTTCAGAGAACTTGCAAAGAAAAATCTCAGCATTGTGCCTTCATCTAGAGTTCCCTGAAGGTCCCACGCTGAAGGCGTGGTCCCCAGTTTGGAGATATTCACAGTGGTGTCTAGTAGGAGATTTCCTGATCACTTCGGTGTATACCTCATCTTTCTCCCTTTTTGCTTCTTGGCTCTCACGAGTTACAGTTTTCTTTTCTTTTTTCTTTTTTTTGGAGCTGGGGACCGAACCCAGGGCCTTGTGCTTGCTAGGCAAGTGCTCTACCGCTGAGCTAAATCCCCAACCCCGAGTTACAGTTTTCTTAACCAACCATTACGGACTGGAGTCTTCCAAACTGTGAGTGAAAATAAAACTTCCCTCATTTTAAGCAGATTTTTCTCTTGGATACTGTGTTACAGTGACAAAGTTAACCAATTAGCATTGGGGACATGGTGTCTTTGGAGCCAGGCGTGGGAATTAATCCCAGACCTGCCATTTAATTTCTGGTGGAATTGCTTAACCTGTTCGAGCCTTTACTGTCACATCAGTCATGGGTAGTAGGTACCAGTAGCTTCTGCCTTCCTTGGATTAAATGGGATGAGGTAAGAAAGGACCAGTTGAGTATTTGATGGTAGAAACCACCCTCTCCCTTTGCTCTACATCAGTCAGACCCACAGAAAGATGAGGTAAGCAGCTTATTACAAACAGGGAGGACACTAAGGAAGTCATTAAAAACATCACCAAGCTGGAAAAAAGATCAGGAGCGAGGGAGGCGAGTGCTATGGTGAGTCTCACTCATCTTCCCAGGCCCCCTTTAAAAAAGAGGCCCACGGGGCTGGGGATTTAGCTCAGTGGTAGAGCGCTTACCTAGGAAGTGCAAGGCCCTGGGTTCGGTCCCCAGCTCCGAAAAAAAGAACCAAAAAAAAAAAAAAAAAAAGAGGCCCTGCCTGATGGAACAGGTGAAGTTCTTCTATCTGGTGGCAATCAGCTAAATTGTCAGAGAGCTAGGACTGCCCTTCTAACAGTAAGAAGCAAGACTGGACTCTCTTCATGTGGGCTTTTCTGTGTGAAGCAAAAGCCGCTAACCTTAAGACTGAGGAAGACTTCAGGGAAGAAATGGGAAGCCAGAAGCATAAAAGGCACGGAAGAGTTGTGGTGGAAGCGTCTAAAATCCTTGTTCCCAGGGCAGTGACAGGCGTTTGGGGCGGGGGGGGTGGGCGAGGCATGAGGGATAGAGGGTGGAGATGGGGGTGGGGCACTGGGATGGGGGTGAGGTATCTGAATACTCTTACATCTACACCCCCACTAATATTAGATATCATACCAGCAGCACAGATTCTTAGTAAAAATACCACGAGCCATGTACAGTACCTGAAACTTTGCAGTAATCAAATTACAAAAAAAAAAAAAAAAAAAGCAACGAGCTATTTGATTTAAGCCAACACTAAAATATCATTTCAACATGCAATTATTACAGATCACTAGGGAGATAGACACGTGTCCTCTTTGGACTTGAGTTAAATTTTTGAAATCCAGGGCTTACGTTACCACCGACACATCCGCATTTGAATGAGCTATGCTGTCACGCTCGTGGCTGGTGAGCATGTCAGCATAGGCTAAAGGCATTCTAAAGAAGGTGGACATGAAGCAGGTGACCCCGGGAGGTCCTTCTCAGCTCTCTGATGATTTGGCTAGTTGCCACTAGGTATGATATATATTTGATTGCCACCAGATACAAGAACTTCAGGTGTCTCACTAGACCGAACCTCTCTTTTTAACAGGGTCTGGGAGATGTATAAAAACCCTCCATAATATCTCCATCCTACCCATATTTTGTCAGCACCGGTTTCTGTTTTTTCCTGCACTCTGAGGTATTTTTCATTTGTCTGGGGACAGAGTCTCACTACACGGCTCCTTCCGGCCTCCAACTCATAGCAACCCTTTTGCATCAGGCTCTGTGCTGAGACGGCAGGCCCGGGGCATGCGCCTGGCATCCTTTACATGATGGCTATATTTAGGAGGAAAAGAAACCTAGTCAGTCTGTCCAAGGGTCTCAAGAGTCCCAGGAAGGAAACAAAAAGACCCAGAGGAAGAACAGAGGTGTCATAAGCCAGCAGTGAGCTGGGGCAGGCCGCGCACACACACATATCCTTACAATTAAATTCGGGAAGCACTTTTAATAAAAGTGCACGAGGCTAAAGAACTTCCTAGACTCCTGCTAGGCCACTTCCCTGTTTAGATATTCTGCCCTCACAAAAGGTCGATCTTATAAAAAAAAATGTCAGGACGAAAATAAAACGTAAATAGGACTCAGAGTGCTAGTGACACAGGTTATCTTCAGCAACGACTTTCTGCCAAGGATTAACCCAGGACTCTGAGGAAGAAGTATGACAGAGAGGGAGGGTGAGAGGTCTCTGTCCCTGGTCCCTTCTAGGGCTGAAATAGCACTATCTGTGGGAATAAACATCGGCTGGTTTGAGGCTGTGGTGTAGCTAGAAAGACATGAAAAAGCAACGTGGTTTTTGCTTACCCCTCCTGGGAGCTCAGCTATAAGGCTGCTTTCTGAAGCTAACCACACCTACTGGCTCAAACTTGTATTGCTTTAGCTGTCATGCTGACAGCTAACAGTATTGAGTGGTTTCTGTGGGCCGGGCTCTCCTTGTAAGCCCTGTGCATTTAATTACTCATTGAATGCTCTCAAGGAGTTTAGCAAGAGGGGGCGGGGTGGCGGATCTCATAACTAGCCTTCTTTTGCAGACGAGAGAGACAGAGACGTAGGTGGAACAACTAAGTTGCCATCGGTCCCTTGACTAGTGAACAGGCAGAATGGAGGCAGACAAATTAGCTCTGGCTACAGATGGTTATCACGCTAGAAAAGACCATAAGCTAGATATTTTAGTATTTGTGGTGGTATGTAGTCGTTACATGGACTGTGTATAGATGGGTAGCCATAGTAACGAAGCTGTGGAAGTGTAGCAAAAGGAGCCTCGCAGACAATGGAGATGATACTTTTTGTGGTCTTCGGGTGCTCTTAGTTTCTTTTGATACTTGTCTTTGGAAGGGAACTTCAGGCTGTTCTCTGAGGTCTATGGGGGCGGGGATGTTTAGTGAGTTTCCTGAAGCAGTGTGGTAGAGATGGCAGTGTGCATTTTAGGGTTCAGGGTCTTGAGGGTTCTGGGTATAAAAAATGAAGCTGCTGCCTTGCTCTCTGCTCTTGAAGGCTCACTCTGAGGAAAGTCAGCAGTCCTACTGAGAGGTCACTCTTCACCCAGGAAGCCACCCAATGAGGTTATTCTGGTGAGGAACCAAGGATGTCACTCTAGTGCTTCAATGAAACACCATGAGCAAAAGCAACTTGAGGAGGAAGTCAGGGCGGGAATGCCCACAAGGCAGGAACCTGAGATACAGATCCTGTGGAGGGCTGCTACTTGTTTGCTTGCTTGCTTGCTTTTTTGTTTTAGACAGAGTTTCTCTATGTAGTCCCGGCTGTCCCTGGAACTTGCTCTGTAGACCTGGATGTTGTCAAATTCAGAAATCTACCTGTCTCTGCTTCCTGAATGCTGGGATTAAAGGCTGGCCCTCCCCCATCAGTCATTAAGAAACTGCCCAACAGGCTTGCCTGCAGCTGGATCCTCTAAGGACATTTTCTCCTGTGTTTGTTTGGTTGGTTTTGGCTTGGCTTGGTTTATTCAAGTCAAGGTTTCTCTGTGTTGCCCAGGCTGTCCTGGAACTCCCTCTGTAGACCACACAGACCTCAAACTCAGAGATCCGCCTGTCTCTGCCTCCCCAGTGTTGGTACTGAAAGGTGTGTGCCATCGCCACCACCAAGCAGAGGCCTTTTCTCAGCTGAAGCTCCCTCTCTGGTGACTCTAGTTTGTTTAAGAGTGACATAAGATTCACCAGCCAGGGGTCCTCTGTCAATCTCCACCTCAAAGATGCTGGTTATGTAAGGCTAGCCCCCTTGTAAAGGAAATCTCAGCCCTGTTCAGAGTCTTCACATGACTAGAGAGTTCCAGTCAGCAAGCATTCTGAGGAACCCTGAGCCATGGCCACACATTTCAAGATCCACAGAAAGTGTGTGATTACATATGTATCGTTCTAATCAGCCAAGCCCTGAGTAATTTGTTTCACGGCCAAAGATAACTAATGTTTATCCAAGTGCCTCTAAGGAAAAAAGGAAGCTTTAGCCATTTGGCTTCGAATGTTCAGTCCATCTGACATTGCTGTTCCTATTCTGAAACAGACCCAGGACACTAACCTGCTGCTACTAAACACCTCTGTCACCTCCCTTACCCCAACCTCCTGCTCACCAACAAAGATAGGCCATGAGTTAGCTCCCTAGGTGCCTTCAGGATAAGAATGTACTGATCATGGAGCCTGGAGCTATGCCCACATTAAGGGGTGAGATTTTTCGGGGCGACTTAGAAAATGGTTTCTGATTATAATTTGGCCTCCCGCGGTGGTCTGCTCACAGGAAGTTGTGTGCTGATCATCTGGATTTTCAGTACATCCTGCCAACCACAGCTCCCCAAATCAAATTACCAAGCCAATGCTGCAGGGTCTACCTCCCTGCTTTCCAGACGGCGCGAGTTAGCCTCTCGGCAAGAGCATCTGTGACAATACCGCAGGAGTGAACGTCTCTACCATCAAACAGAAGAGATCCTACACGAGGAGATTAGGAGATGTCAGCTAGCTAAATCCCACTAGATGCCACCAGCCTTCTTTGGGGTGTCTAGGTCCCTTAATCTCTTCCTGACTCACCCACAGCATCAGCCTGTATGGAATGAGAACTAAACACGGGAAACTAAAGTCCAAAATCTATGAGTTTTGATGATGCAACCCATCTCAACATCCTCTGAGCGCCTTCTCTAAGTGAGGAGCCCAGACGTGCTGGGGATTCGATGGAGGAGAACATTAACGATTTACCAATTTTAATCCAATGACATAAGAAGAGTAAAAGAAAAATCGAAAGTTCTTGTTAAAGACCACGAGGATTAGAAAACCGTCCCACAATTCTCGGGGTGACGAGTTCAGTATCATCGCCACACAGTCGTATGTCAGTGTTTAAAGGCTGCAATTGTTAGTAAATTACCCTTAAATCGATATCTTATTATACCCCTGTTTTCAGTTTAACGACGTTCACCATAAAGAGGCTTTCTCACAAGTGCATTTAGACAATTCGTTCATGCAAGAAATGGCCAGGAATGACGTGCACACTCGCGTGAAGCACTGGCTGAATACATGTGCTTGCTACAAGGCTGTAACACCAGTGGGAGCTGATGGTTAATAGTCCTGGTTAGAATTTACATTACAAACTCGGTCCAGGGCGCAGCAGAGACAGAAGGCTTCTAAATTTAGTACAACTCAAAAAACAGAAACGAAACAAACCAACAAGCAAACAAAACAAACGATAGCATCATATAGCAAGCATTTGATGGGAAATGAGCTGACACAGGGAATCCCCTGATGTGGCAAATGCAGCATGCGAGCGAGCAGTGAGCCTCCCACGTAGGTACCTACTCTTGCCTCTTGTCTCTCAAGGTATCTTCTTCAGCTGGGAGAAAAATCTGGGTAACTTGGAGGGGGGGTCTACAAATTGTGTTGACATATCACTTATCATGCGAGATCCAAATGTCTGGAGTTACTAAAGTCCTTTGTAACCAGTGCTTTGTTTGAGGGAGTCAGGGAGTCTCTCCCTTGTCAAATGGTGCCCACTAGTCCTCTCTTCTGGCATTCACACCCTATGTACTCTCCTACACCAATCACACATCTGTGCGACTAACAGAATGTGGCAGAGAGGCCTTGATAAGCTTTCAGTTCCTATCTTGCTTTCTCTATTCCCTTGCTGTGGGGGAAGCCAGTGATACCAATTATGAAGAGACTTGGGCATCTCCAGAGAAGGAGATGAAGGCTCAGGCCCTCTGCTCAGTCAGAACAGGCTTATCAGACACGTCGCTGAGCCGCCTTGAAAGTACTGCTCCAGCTCCAGTTAATATTGTGACAGTGATGTGGTCAGACACTTTGGACCTGATCTACCCAAGTGGGCTGTTCTGTTAAGCCATTAAGTTTGGAGGTATTTTTTTAAAAAAAATATAGTTTCTAAAATTTTTATTATTTTGTTTTACGTGTATGAGTGTTTTGCTTATATGTGTGCCTGTGTGCCACCAGTGTCTGGTACCCTTGGAGGTCAGACGAAGGTATCTGATTTCCTGGAACAGGAGTTATGGATGATGTGAGACAGCATGTGGTGCTGGGAATTGAACCCCAGTCCTTTGGAAGAGCAGCAAAGCTCTAGACTGCTGAGGCATCCCTCCAACCACCGCCCCCACCCCATAGCAACAGTTAACTAAGACAAGGGCTTTTGTATATTTAGTAAACGACAAATGAAAAATCCTGCCCAGGCTCAGGGAACATCTTGCAAGAGGAGGTGGGAAGAATGTAAGAGGGGCTTGCTGTGGACAGGACACAGCTCTTGGCAACTGTCCAAGACACAAGACTTGCACAAGATCAAGCCAACCAAAATTCCAGCATGGATGAGAGAAGGGAGTCATGAGCCTCCAGCCCTAAATGAGGAGTTATTGGTAGTCAACTGCTGATTGCTTTGAATGTCACCAGGTGCCCATGGATGGCCAGCACCAAATGGTTTCCTGCCCTCAGAGAAGGCTGTCAGGCTTCATGGTTCTACTATACAGATGTTCAAAGCTATGAGGAATCTCCATCCCCAGTAAAGACCTGCTACCCCTGAAAAGTAGTCTGGTGGTCTCTTCAACCAGGACCTTCCATCTACAGCCACTTTCCCTAGGCTCTGGCAGAGCTGGGTACTCTAGGAAGGTTCCTTGGCTCCTGAAGGACCCAGGAGTGCTGGGATTTCATCCTGAAGTCTCTTGGCCAAGAGTTCTGGTCAGGGTTGTGGTTCTCTTTCAGTGTCTGAGCCCTGCTGGCTCTGCTTAACTTTTGTAGGTGAGGCACTCATTCCCAGAAAGTGTTTAAAACAAGCTGACTTCCCCAACCACCTGCCTGGGCTCTGACCTCTGAGCCATGAATGCGCAGGGAAATTACCACATCTATGTTTATAGCCCGGATCTCTCTGTTGATCTCTAGACATGGATTCAACTTTACTCTTATCTCCACTTCCAGGGTCTCAAAGCTCCATGTCCAAAGAGAGTATACTCCACCCTTTTTCTCCCTCCAGACGTTGTCATGTGCTTAATCTGTTAGCGCATTCAGAATATACCCAGAGTCTGAACATGCTTAGACATCCCACTCCATCATCAGTGAAGGTCTAGGAATCATAACCATCGTTTTGCAAGAATGAGCTTGATTGCTCTCCCGATTAAAGACTGGAGTGCTACCCATCTGCAATGATCTAGGGATGGGGAGAGGATGCCCCGAAGGCTCACATGTTGGACGATTGGGTCCCATGTGGTAATACAGAGATGACATAACTTCTAAGAGGTAGGGCTTTGTCAGAAGCTAATCAGATGATAGGTGACCGTCCTCAGAAGGAACTGAGTGGACACTTGTTAGGTGCCATGACCGTGAGTTGCAAAAAAGAGCAAGCTTCATCCCCTGACTGTCTCTGGCTTTTTGTCTTATCAACACTTCCCTTCTGCATAGATTCTTCCCACTGCGATACCATGAGGTTCTCACCAGAGGCTCGACCAACTGGGCTGGACTAGGTCGGGGCTTAGCCTTTTAGCCTCCAAATCTATGAGCTAAAAAAGCCTCCTTTCCTTGTAGGGAACCCATGTCTCTGATATTCTGCTAGGGTGGTAGGAAATGGACCAACACATAGTCTCATCGTGAGTAAAAGCCAGCGTCCTCCTGGGTCTATAATTCAGTCCCACTCTGCTACTGTCCCTTTTGCTTTGTTCCAGTCTAGGTCCCTTTAACATGTCAGAAGCACACCTCTCTTGGAACCTTGGTGTTTTCTCTTCCTAGAACACTCCCCGCCCCCCCCCCCCCGAGTCACATGTCACACCTATCAGCTCACTGTTGTGCAAATGTCACTCTTCCAGTGAAACCTCGATCATACTCAGCTGCTCACCCCGCCACCTCACCCTGCCTTCGCCCATCCCTGCTTTATTCTCACAGTGCTTCTCCCTGCATCGCCTGCTGGGTGTCTAACAGAAGACAAAACAGTTCAATTTCCAGGTCTTTACTGAACTCCCTTCCTAACATTCTGTTTAGGGTGGAAAATTCTGGTGCAGAACAAAAGCATTCTGGGTGCTCTCCCTGATTGTCCTGACACCAATTAAAGAAATCTTCACACACACACACACACACACACACACACACACACACACTGAGAGGGGGGGCTGAGATAGCAGAATTAAATGTATTTAATACAACTCTTTTGCAAACATCTGTTGAAGAGCGAAAGAAAAGCAATCCCAGTGGCATTGTGTCAAGATGGTTTATGTCAAAATGGTGACAGTTTTAATAAAATGTCCTAGGGCCAGGGCCCCAAAAACTTATGGAAATTGGAGATCGAAACACCATTCCCTTGCTCTTGACAACCACATGACGCAACCTTACAAGTGCCGTTCACATCACCGCTAGTATTGGAAGCCTTTCTGGAGAGCACATAGTGTGTGAAGGCTTGAGTTTCTGCACTTGTCAATCTTCACCCCCACCCCCACCCCCACCGAAGCCCCAACCCCTCTACAGCAGGAAGTAAAGCTCTGAGTCTTAATAAAACAATGACTCAGCAATCCTCGTGCTGAGTTGATAAAAGAAAATAAAAGCTCGTGCTTGGTAAAACTGCACGAGCATTGGTCATTGTCCCACGGGAAGAAGAAATGAGGATCCCGACAGAATCCCATAGTATCTGTGCTCTACGATGTCCACTGCACTGTAAAGTAGACTTAGACAATGCCAAGGTCTAAGTGCTTGGTACGGCCTGGAGAGGAGAGCCGGGGCCAGTATCTTGAAGAACTTAGCAGTTCACAAAAGAGCTTTGATAGTTCCTGCTTGATCACATGGGCCAACGTGGACAGCAGCTAATTCACCCAATAGGAGTTAACCCTAGGAAGTGTGAGGAGAGTTACAGCCAACGCTTCCACCCTAGCACCAGAATGATGTTCTCTAAAGTGAGCCCAGACTGCTCCTCCACGGGGTCCCACACTTCCTAAACTAAACAGAGTTTCTTCACGGATAGGCAAACGATTTCATCTGAAGAGCTGGGGATCTAGCGCATTGGTATGAATGTGTGAGTTTCTGCTATGGGGTGTAGATATGTAAATACCGTCATCAAGAAAGAGCACGGTGACTTTCCCAAAGCGTGCTATATCGAAGGTGCTGATGGTGAAGTTTGTATGTTTTGCATTTCGGCATAAACATCTGAAGCACTGCACATGTAAGTCATCCTATGGAGAAGAAACGAACGGTTCTTCCTGATGTAAGATATTTGAATCTCTCTTGCAAATTAACCCTGCATTGCCTTAGGACAGAAAGCCTGGATTAACCACAAGAACAGAGCTAGGTGACCCCGGAAGGCACGCATTTGGGTTGTACCAGCACAGCCCTGTAGAGGGAGTTAGAGGTAGGCCTCCCTTCCTGCTCCACTCCCAAGCTATTACCCTGGGAATTTGTGCAGAGGCTACTAGTAAAAGCTGGCTCGAAAACTGCTGCTGTATGTGCTGCAGCGTCACAGGTTAGTAGGTTTGATGACGTGGTCAGACCCAGGTTTCAGTCTTGGGACCAGAGAGCAGCAAGGACACCAGGGAAGGTGACGGTAAAGAATGAAATGGCCACGGCCATGTCCTCTCTTTGGAGCCCAGGACTAAGCAAGGCTACAGGTCAATGGCTAGAGCAGAGCTAGTTGGGCTGACCAGGTGGGGGCCTCTTGCTTTGGTTAACTTGGTGAGAGACTGCAGGAGACAAAAACTGAGGCCATACCTAGGTAGAATGCGACGCGTGCTTCCTGAAGTCAAGGATGCTGTCTGGAATTCTATAAGAAGGGACAAGACCCAAGCAGGAGGGGAAGTCATGGGGAACAAGGAAGGACAGAGGGTGAAGAAAAGGCCCAGGGCAGCAGGGTCCAGACATGAGTGATCTTTCTTCATCCACTTTAAACAGCCCAGGTCCAGCAGCCTCACATGCTACGCTCTGAGCCCCATCTCACTACTGAGAGGCGAAACCTGGGTGGGAGGGCCTCCTTCCAGGAGATAAATCTCCTGATGGTTATGGCAGGAGGTAGGAGGAAGGAAGGGTGAGCTTCTAAGTCCAGGGGTTTTAAAACTCGCCGACTGGCCCCATCTTTACCTCCAGGTCTTGGGGACACGGCCCTGTGAGGAGAGAGACAATGTGAAGCTCTAACCTCACTGGTCGTGAGCTGAGGCTGCAGCAGCAATACTGTGTTGCTTCGTTTTAACGGCTTACACAGCCACCGTTAGACAAGGATGTGCCTGTTAAACTCTCTGCTACTTATCTTTAGTCTCCGTCAAGGTGCGCAGCCTGGCACTGGGACCTACCCTTTTCCATACAATTGGTAGACCTTGGAGAAAGTGCTGAAACCATAGAAATGTCTTGAGTGAGACTAATTTAGGAGGAATCAGACTACAGGAGTAGAGAGAGACTCTGAGAAGGCCTCCATCTTTGGAAGCAAACGCACTGCTGTCAAAAGCAGCTACTCTCCGATGTGGAAGATCCTCAGCTCTCGGGGGAGATCCCCAGCCAGCAACCAACACACTCCTTGGCAAGAATCAGAACCCACTGGGATCTGGGTCTATAGTTGCTCTTCTAGTGGGGATGGCGATCAGCGGTTTAAATCCTTTAGGAGAGCTCTATTTTTGACTTAGATACTCTCCCCTGGAGATGTACCTCCTATACATTCCAAATTCTCCCCTCTTCTCTTCTGTCCCTTCCGTCACCCGTGCCATCATCTGAAGATTCTGCCTCCCACCCCTAAGCTCATTTTTTCACTTCAGCCCATATGCCTTTGAGCCCCATCGCTGACCTGGCCACATCATTCTCTTTAGTCATAGCCCTGCCCCATGAGCAGTCCGCTACTCCCTTCCCTAAATTGGGGCTGACCACACAGTCTTGCGCGGGTCGGAAGCTACACGTTAATTTTTCTGTGATAGCTGATTGACAACAGTCTGTCCTTTCTCCTCAGATACCCCAGACAGTAAAGCTCAGCATCAAAAGTAGAAACCAAGGCACAGTTGCCATAATGAGTGGGGCCCAGGAGAAGACAGACCAGCCTTTGCCTACAAACGTGCTCCCAGCAGCTTCCGCACCAGTTTCCCCTAAGCCAGACACTCCATAGATCTCCGTACCATGGATCATAGATCAGTCCTGCCTCTCCTCACACAGGAGAGGTTGAGTCCCCTGGGGACTAGTGTAAGTACCCAAGCTGCACTCTAGGGACAGCATCTGGAGACATTCCTTTCCAAGAGCTACGGAAGATGGCTGGAGATTCTAGGTGATGCAGTGGGAGGTGGGATGGGACCGAAGAAGATGGAACTCAAGGCCTAGCACAGGACCATCTGAGCTCAAATCTCCACTGGGCTCTAAGAACTTGGGAGGACTGGTCCAAACGGTCTAAGAGCTGCTTAGGGACAGGAGCCTGTGTGTGTGTCTGGGAACTTGTTAGAAATGCAGGTTCCACCCCCACATCCCACCCCTGGTACTGAACGCGCAGACCCTGTTTGACTAGCTTTCCAGACGACTGAGATCGAGGCTTCTTTATGTTTGAAGATGACTGACAGGAGGAACCAGGAGAAGCATAGCCTCCATGTTTTAATAGTATAATCCCCAGGGAACGTTAGTGTGAAGCCAGGGGAGAAAGGGGGAGCCTTCTTGCCAGGAGAAAGGCTCGGAGGAATTGCTTCAAGAGTGGCGTGGACCTTTTTTTCTATTCTTTTCTTTCCTTCTTTCCTTCTTTCCTTCTTTCCTTCTTTCCTTCCTTCCTTCCTTCCTTCCTTCTTTCCTTCCTTCTAAGAAGTCGCCAAGTTTAAAACAATAAACAAGTCATGGAAATGCCACCATATTTCTAAGGCAGGGCAGACCTCCCCGGTTTTCTAGTCTACTCAGTGAAGAGGGATACAAAGCCCCTCTAAGGATGGGCGGGGACGGGATGGCTCTACTTCTTCGGATTTTAGTGTGTTGCACAGTAAGGTGTGAACCAGCCTGGGGTGGCCACAGGCACAATGGAGCAAACCTGTCAGCACTGTCTCCACCCAAGCCCCAGACTCCGACCCTCGTGGCCTCTACATAGTCTACAGAGTGCAGCCCCACTCCCAGGAGGAGGGCTCGGATGCGTCTGGCAGAAGCCAGGGCAGCAAGAGCATTACCTCTAAACAGCTGCTCCGGAGAGTCGTCTGGTGAAGACGTGTGAACTCACTGGTCTGCCGGTGAACCACGAGACATGCGGCGAGGGGAGCACGGTTCTCTTGGTTAGAGGACCATAATACTGAGCTGCATTTGAAGGGGAGGGCACAGACGCTGTCCAGGTGGTGCGGAGCTGAAAACATTACACTTGAACCAGATGTTAGGTGAAAGCCGTGTGCGTGGATGGAATGATCACTTAAGGGACTGCTCCATCTCCTCCCTCTCCACTTCGTCCTCCTCCTTTTTCTCCCCTCCTCTGGTGTCTGCTGGGGGAAGCTCACCATTATTGAGTGGCCACCTGAGTATTGTGATGTCAGAGGCGTCAGCCATAGAGAGCAATGCTAAGAGGGGGCGAGCCCTCTGGGCTTTTGCTCCGGCACATGTGTGACTGTGGTATGGGCTCTCAGAACATGTCCCCGTGCTCTCTGTTTACCTGACCACACTCCACTTCTCGAACCTCCTGAAATTATCCTCCCTATTCCCAAACCCACGCAGGAAACCAAGGTGTCCGTGCAAGTTGCCTGAGGTCACACACCAATACCCTGGTACCACTGCGGATGGTGCCAGAGTCCCTGATCACTTGTCCAGGCCAGACTGGAGGGCCAGGCTGTTATTATAGAAAGTTTCCACACACCTTCTATTCCTAACGGTGATCACAAGTACTGCTGGCCCATGTGCTTCGGTGGCACCAGCAGACTGTCACACTCTTAGTAAGGCACTCCATTTAGGACCGTGACCCACAACGTGTTTGCACTGGATGTCAGTTCTCTGGGTCTAGAGTGTCTTCAGCTGTTTACATCTTCTCCCCAATGCAGCTAACTAAGCCCAGATGAGAACATCTGGAAATGCAACTTAGAGTCAAGAAAAACCAGCAGTTTAGTTCACACAACCCTGGTCCTTCCCAGGATGCCGACAACATCAAAAATTGGCAGGAGGAAGTAGGTAGGAAGAGGGTTCTACCCATAACTCCATAGTAGGGACGGGATTTACCTCTTTTTTTTTCTTTTTTTCTTTTTTAAATTCAATCTGACATTTGCAGCATTAGTGCTGAGGAAAGAAATGAAATTGGAAGGTGGTGTGGGTGTGCCTCTCTGTCCATCTGTCTATCCGTGTGTGTGTGTGTGTGTGTGTGTGTGTGTGAGAGAGAGAGAGAGAGAGAGAGAGAGAGAGAGAGAGAGAGAGAGAGAGAGAATATCAAGGCACCTTGATCCTCATGCACAAAATACCTAGGGACTTCAGAGAAAAAGGAAGCAAGCCACCTGAGGTGGGGAACAGACAGAAGCTTTAGCACATGGCCTGCTCAACTCATCAAAGAACAGATTCCACATCCTAAATAAAGCCCCACCCAGAAAGCAAACACACACACACACACACACACACACACACACACACACACACACACACACACACACACACACAGAGGGAGTTCTTCTGCCCTGGGTATGAAACAACTGATTCTCCAGGAGCCAGAGAGAACAGCAACAACCGAGGTGATTGGGTTTCTGAATCTGCCATAAATTGCTTTTAGCCACGTAGTAAATAAAATAAAATTTCATTGTAAATGAGCCTCGGCTGTCCCCCGTGTGACTGCTTTTGCTGCCTCCTCATGTGACTGGCCTCCCAATTTAGCGCGTACCCAACTCCCAATGACCTGTAATAACACTATTCCCAAATTAGAGCTCTCAATTTGACTTGGCTTTGGTTCCTTCCTCAAAGCAAAATAAAGCATCCGTTTTCTTATTTTCACATTCATAATACTCCCCCTTGGAGTTGCCAACTCAAACCCTGCTCCAGGCAGACTGAGCCCTCCCTACTTTTCCCCCCCTTCTTCTTCTTCTGGTTAGCCAAGAGCCCGATGGAAAAACACCAAGAGACAAAAACAAAAACAAAATCAGACGAAAATTCCAAGTAAGTGACATTCAGCTGGAAAAGCTATGATTCACATGCAAATAAAAACCTCCCCGAATTCAGCTGCATCATATGATACAAGCCTCTGTCTTCAACATAAAAAGGACAGTATGAAATCAGTCACAATTAGACTTACTCCGGAATACTGGAATTCTCTGGCAGGACCGTCTCAACCAATGATAAGAACTCACCCCGCCCCCAACAGTAGCAGGATGAAACCAATTGGGAGAGAGCCCAGGGCATTCCCACCTAGGCTGAGAAGCCACCCCGAAATCCCCAAGGGGGTCCTGCATCCACTTGTCCCCATTCACCCTGAGATGTCTCATGGTCTGGGAGGAAATCGGGTCAGGGATGGGCCTCCCTGGAAAGTGTTCTCTTCCCAGCAGACACACAGACATGAAAGACTGTGCTAAGGGCACCGGACTCAACATCCTTCCCAGCATGCTATGGTCCAAGGAAACTGCCTGCCACGCCCTGAACAGAGCTCCTCAGCTCGGTGCAGAATCTCCATCTGAGCTTACCAGTGTACCAGCCTGTGAGTCCAGGTTCGGCCTGGAAACAGTGATGGATCCTGTTTCTCATTCTCACATCCCAGCTCTTTCCCATTCCTCTGGGGATGAAGGTTCCTCTGACATAGCTACAATTCTTTCCACACTTGGCTTTTAGGGACTACAAACTCTGTCTTAAATCACGGGATTATAGAGTTGGAAGGGGCCCCCCTTTACTGGATATGCATTTCTCTATCAAAGAATTCTTGCCTAAGAGTCACCTGGACAGATGATCTCCTCCACGGTCAGAGAACTGGGTCTCCAAAGCCAGACTTGGCCTCTGGAACATTTACCCAGTTAACTGGGATCCGTTTTCCTAAAGCGGTGAAGAATACATCGATGACGCTCACAGGCCGTTGTTTGCAGTAGTCATACAACATGCAAGGAAGGACTCAAAGGTCTCTCAGCTGATAAACAGAATGGGGGACGTACACAGAATAGTATTCACCCTTCATAGGGAAGGAGGTGACATCCATGAGCTTCTAGGACGTTATGCCCAGTGGATTAATCTAGATTAAAAGGGGGTGAATAATGTACAGTTCCACTTACACGAATCAGTTTCTCAGAGTTAGAAAGCAAAATAGAAGTCGCTAGTGGCAGGGACAAGAGGAAGAGGGCTCACCGTTTAATTGGTACAGGGCTCTTGTTTAAGACGGCAAAGAAACTTTAGAACGGAAGTGCGCCGATGGCCCCTCAACATCGTGAATGTGATTAATACCAGAACAGTACTTAGAATGGTTAAAACGGGTGAATTTAACGTTAGGAGTTTATGACAGTAAAAATATAGAAAGATAAATCTGCTTTTCTTTCCACAAAACAGCTATTCCCCCATATCTGTCTTATTAGCCTAAAGCTCACGGCATTTGAAAATTAATCTTGGAGATGTGATTTCTAGGCACTCCCATCTCTCGGCCTCCCTCCTCCGAGTACTGAAAACCAGGTGTCCAGAGCTGAGCCTTGCACTGGGTTCAGCTGCCCTCTCTGTAGGGTCTTGTCCTGAGGTACCCCTTTAGCCCCAACACTTAGAATTGCACAGAGTGGGTCCCCTGACTCCCTGCTTCTGCTACTAGGACAAAGGTCTAGGAATTAAAAACAAGAAACTACCTCACCGCCCACTGTCCCAGACCTGGCTCTGTTCCCCAGATGGCTGTGGCCAGTTGCAGCTGAGAAACTGGCCCAGAGAAGGCAATGGGAGAGGCTCAGCTCAGCACACACGGGCCTTTCAAGAGATTTCCGATGGTTTCTGGGTGTTGGGCAAACGGAAATGGGCAGGGGTCTCGATGGCTGCTTCTCTGTACTCTACCATAAGCCGGGGCAGGATCAGGGTGTTCAGAAAAGTCTAAGTGCATGTTGCCCCCAGAGATGAGCAGATTGCACCCCACTGTGTGTAAAGACCCTCTGCCATCTGAAAAAGGTTGTAAAGTTTGAGGCAGGAGAATTTGTTTCTGCATTTTGAGATCAGTTGACATGAACACCCTGTGTGTTGGTCTCATTCCATGGGAGTCAGCCATTTTCTTGAAAGTGAACTGCCCACCCTTTGGAAGTGGACCAGTGATTTGGGGGTGCCATGTGAAGTGTTGCTAACTTAGTAAATATTCACAACACAGCACGCAGCTTTTCTAAGGGGTGTCACTTAGTTGTCAAATGAATGACCCTTCATGGGGTAACCTTTAAAAATTAATTCCTAGCAGGTGAGTTATATACCTGGGAAAAGCTCTGTGTGTGTGTGTGTGTGTGTGTGTGTGTGTGTGTGTGTGTGTGTGTGTGTGTGTACATACATGTATAGGGTGTGTGTGTTTACATGCATGAATGTATAGGATGTGTGTGCTTATACATGTATGATAGGGTATGTATGTGCATGTATGCATGTATAAGGTGTGTGTGTGTGTGTGTGTGTGTGTGTGTGTGTGTGTGTGTGTGTAACCATGTATGTGTGCCTCCTAGCTGGACAAAGAAGTATCAATAGGGCTGACTAATTTCTCTACCTTCATTTCTTCACTTCTGATTTTCTGTTAATATCGGAGCCAATAATAGGTTGGCTTTGGAAAACTTTTTCCAATGGCAGTATTTTGTCTGGAGTTTAAAATGGCGGAGTTAAAAACTACCCTTTCTGGAAATCTTTCGGTTTTGGAACTTGCCAGAGAGGTTCTTAAGAACCTGCCATCTCCAGAAGTCTGTGCCCGCAACATGAGCCTCGGTCCCACCTTTCCCCTGTGTTGACCACACTTGGGTAAGCAGGAGATTTTCTCTCTTGTGTGCAACAGCTTAGTCTTCGGTCACCCGGGACGAGACCTTCACTCTGAAGAATAAAAACTGAACTCCTTCATGATCACTTTTCCCTTTAAAAAAGGTCCCTGTTCTCCCACCTCCGTGAAATAGGCCGGCCATAGGAGTCTACATTTTCTTACGAGCGCTATAGAGACAGAGGGAGGTTTGGAACACTGTACGGGGGACGAAGTTAAGTCTCTGGGTGGTGGGCTCTTAGGTGGGAATAAACTAAGTCAAGAAGTACTCTGGTTGAAGAATCGCAAAAGACAGACAAAAGGTCATCCAGGATCCCAGTCCCTTCACTACCGCAGCCCTTGTAACCTGTTAGAAGTTGCCCTTTCGGTAAAGAACCTAGAGTCACAAATGGCGGCTCTGAGATCTCCCTGTCATCCACTGATCTCCTGAGACAGAAGGAGGGATTGCACCAGTCTCCCTGAACCCGAGCCTGGGCCTCAAACTCATTTATACCTGGGTTTTCAGCTTCCTCACAAGGATTACCCTGGGGAAAATCCCGTTTGCCTTCCATTCCAGTCCCTTTGGAGGTGTCCTGGAGAGATGATTTGGGGAGGGAAATGACTGGCCTTCCTAGTCTTCTGCAGATAGAACAGAACCCATCTCTGGAGGGTCAGAATACCAGTTGCCACTTTTGTTCCTCCGGGACGTGGCTGCCCTGGGGAGCATCACGTGGCATCTGAGAACAGAATAAGTCAGCATGCAGGCTACAGAGAAAACTCGGTTGATAGTCTGCACCCCAGAAATATTTCTTTTGAAGATTTATTTTTTATTTTATGCGTATGGGTAGAGTTCTGCCTGCATGTGTGCATGGGCACTGTGTCTGTTCAGAGCCCATGGAGGCCAGGGGATGGCATTAGAGGTTCAGAGACTGGAGTTAAGGAGTGCTATAAATCATCACACGGGCATTGGGATTCGAACCCGGGTCTTCCGAAAGAGCAACCAGGGCTGTGAACCAATGAGCCATCGTTCTGGCTCTAAGTACCAGTGAGTCCAGCCCTATTACATACAAGGCAGCATTGGTCAAGTATAAGCCACAAAACCCCTGGCTGTCCTGTGTTGCTGGTAAAGAGGAACTTTTGTCTCAGTTTATCTCCCTTTAGTTTAGCGTGTGTTTATTTTTTTCACTGCATCATTTTTCTTTAAATTATTGTTTGAAAGAATGAAGCCATTGAGTATATACCAAGAGCAGAACGTCACGGAGACCTGATTCCATAGAACCAGGGTCTGCATAAGCAGATGCTTAAAATACAGCCATTGAGCAGCAGGCACGATCAATAAGGTTTCTGAGATCGGGGACATACCTGAGAGTCACAAAAAAGAGACTCCAGGAGCTGTGTGCAAGCCGAGCTGGGTTCAGAAGGCAGGACCCAGGTAAGTTCCGTGTTTGTTACCTGGTTACAATTGGCCCAAGGGAAGACTCTGCAGCTTTCCTGTATGCAGGCATGGCCGGGGAAGACACAAGGGCCACGTAGGAGAGGAAGATAGAGCAGAACAGGAGGAGCAGGAAGGTGCTAGCGAACTGAGCAAGGCCCGGCTATTTCTGTCGCCTCTCCCAAGCCCTGGGTATTGGATTAGGATTTTTTCCCTCTGTGATCCGTTTCCCCAGACCCTTTCCCACATCCCTAAGCACTAAAGCTGATACGGCCATTTGTCACCACGATCCTTCTTTCATGAGAGATTTGTGAAACCACAGACCCCTTCCATCTCTGCGTGTGTTTGAGCTATTCACCCCAACCGTCCCCATCGGACCGGCCCCATGACCAGAGATTGCATGTTATGACAACGTAACGATTTTGTGGTCTCTCTTCAATAGCTACACACTTCCTATTGAAGAGGAATACTGTATCCATCGTAAATCCTGCCCCACTTGAGAGCAGTGTTTGTGTTCCAGCTCACCCCTACAGCTTGGCTTCTGGGAGATTTCCAGCGCTTGCTCCCCCTTTCTCTCTCTCTTCCCCTCCCCTCTCCTCCCCTCCGCCTTTCTCTCTCTCCCTCTCCCCTCTCCTCCCCTCCCCCTTTCTCTCTCCTCAGAGAAGCTCTGCTAAACTGGCTTCTACGTTTTTTTTTTTTAATTTGGCACTCCGTTCACATTGCATGAAGTCAAACTTTTCTAAAATTACAGGCATCCCCTCCCTACAACCAAATGACAATGGGTACACGCAGCCGACGTTTACCTGCTCAATCCCCTATTTGTGTCTGGCGGGCTGATGGCATTTACTAAGTGTGTAGTCGTGTTTTCAAAAGGTTGCAAAATCTTTTTCCCAAGTACAATTACTTCTCATTTCCAAAATAAGTGTGCCTGGCAGCTGGCAGTGAAACTAAGGTTCACTCATGTTCCTAGCAGCCCCGATGTCCCCTGCCTTTCCCTCGTGGAGGCTGAAAGCCGTCACCAGCTGAAGAGGGGTCTCCTAGCTTCTTTTATGATTTCTTGGTTTTCCCCTTGGTAGGAAATCCAAACCTTGACAGACATTAGAAATTTAATCACAGGTGAAAAAGCATATCCCAGCATGCCTCCAGAGCAATACAGAATCAAATTCCGAGAGCAAACAAGCCATTGCTTTACTCCCCACTCTCTGGCTCTGCTGGCGGGCTGTGAGGGAACTGGGTGTGTCAGATGAGGAGAAGGACTCTAGAACATACCAATATGATTATCTAATAATAACAGTGCTCTTCCTGGCAAAGCCCTTTGAAGAGACTAAAGCCTTAAGGTTCCCTCTCCATCTCGGCAAGTTCCTGAGGTGAAATAATAAAGCTAAAATACAAATGACTCCATGATCTGTCCGCGACCCTAGTGGCTTGAAGCTCTCTTGGAACTGAAACACTGGAAGCCAGCAGAAATGCTGAGTGGAGATTTCAGGGTCTCGTCTCAACTGTCACTTTTCGCTCTTTGGAGAAAAGGTGTTTGGTTAAATGTAAATTAGGTAAGCTGGCTTCTCCCTTAAAATAACTACATCAAAGAGTAATCACACAGAAGAAAGAAGAAAAAAACAAAACCAACAACCATAACTCAAATGCATTACAAGCTTAAATATCACCTTAGCAAATCAGTCCAGAAATACAAACAACTGGAGTGCCAGAGGCAGGCCTCAGCCTCACACGGTGTCAGCAGTGAGCCATTTTGCAATGAAATCTACGTTTAGAAAGCAAATGTTTGGGGTTGGGGATTTAGCTCAGTGGGGGCTGGGGATTTAGCTCAGTGGTAGAGTGCTTGCCTAGGAAGCGCAAGGCCCTGGGTTCGGTCCCCAGCTCCGGAAAAAAAGAACCAAAAAAAAAAAAAAAAATAGAAAGCAAACGTTTGTTGGTAAGGCATCATTCACCATGCACTCACATCTTACTGCCTTTTATATTTTGAAAAGTTGTGTCTTCCCCCCCCCCGCCCCCAGATAGAAAATCTTGTTGTTTTTATTAAGAGCGACATAACACCTTCCTTTCATAGTTCCGTGTCTACAACTTTACAAAGATTAAGAAAAGACAGACTGGGGGTTGGGGATTTAGCTCAGTGGTAGAGCTCTTGCCTAGCAAGCGCAAGGCCCTGGGTTCGGTCCCCAGCTCCGAAAAAAAGAAAAGAAAAAAAAAAAAAGAAAAGAAAAGACAGACTGACTTGAGGCAGGCCTGGGAGATTTCCTAGCAGACATATAGAATAGGAAGGGATTGGGGGAGGGGTACACCGGGATGAGCGAACATCATGTGTGAACCCAAGACTCGGGGTGCGGCTCTGGGAAACTGTAAGCCTATCGTTCCTTCTTGTTTGGGGACACACACACACACACACACACACACACACACACACACACACACACACGCACGCACGCACAATTTGTCCCTTAATCATTTTGCTTCCATATCCTCCAGTTCACTCCAGGTCTTGTCTGAGGCCTTCTTGGCAAACCTGAAGACTATCAAGCAGAAGGAAATACTGCCCTTCAGATGTTCTGAGGCTCTGACTGGATGTGGCTCAGGGGATGGGAGGGGACTGGGCAGGAGCCAATGAGGAGATGGCAGGTGTTTGGTTCTGCTTGGTCTCTTAACTCCACACAGGACCTCAGGGACCACAAGGTTCTAGGTCTGTAACACGAGCACAGTCGCCCTCCCTCCCTCCCTCCTTCATGCATGTAAATGTTCATTCCCGTGTGTATGAGTGTGGAGCCCAGAAGTCGATGTGGAATTTTTTTTCCAGTCACTCTCCACATTGTTTTTCGAGACAAGGTTTCTCATTGAGACTGGAGTCCACAGATCTGGCTGACCAGGGAGCTCTAGGCATCCTCCTGTCTCCACCCCCTCAGTGCTAGGATGACAGCACAAGTCACTGTGTGCAGACACATGCCACCACATCCAGTTTTATACACAGGTGGTGAGGATCTGAATACCGGTCTAAGGACCGTGGTGAATGAGACATCTCCCTCAACTCTGGGAATGTAATGGCTTACTCCTCAGTTTCCTTGGGAGAGAAAAGAAAAAGAAAAAAAAAAGAGAGAGAGCGATTCTTCTACTACAAGTTACTTTCAAGGAATGTTCTGGAAAAGAACGGTTCGTGTACCTAACTACCCAGCTCTGGTGTAATGGCTGGCATTTGCTCTGAACATCCTCATCTGGGACTCTCAGTTTTCTGTGGGCTAAACGTCTACTCCTGCCCAGACTCCACCGTGTCCACTGACGTGCAACTTGGCCTGACATCCCACGGCTTCTGGAAGTGGGAGAGCATGCTTAAGCATTCTTGGTGGTAGATGGGTATTTTTAGCACTTTTAGAAAAGATTAGACTGTTTCTCATACAATTCATTCCTCGTAATATTAGCACTCGCGTCTTAAGAGCACGAGGCAGGGAGCTATTGTTAGAGGAGACAGGAGTGGAATAAAGTGTCTGAGTTAGAAGGCAAATGGGCATTCTCTGCTGCTGAAAATGCCTTCTACACACCGACTTCCAATGAGCTACCCCAAAATATCCTTGCTCCAAGGCGCTATAGATTCATGGCGACCCCTCCAAACCCAACTTTAAATATTTGACTTTTTGTCTCAAACACTAATGGGGAAGTCTTATCCGTGAGTTCTGTAGGCGTCCTGCTGGCCCGTCACATCCAAGTTCAAATGCAACTTTACAGAAGACGTGTGTCAGAATGGTCTGCCCTGGTTACCCTCTGTTGCTTTCTGTGGTTTACCTCTTGGCTATTTACATTACATAGCACAAAAGGGGGTGGCCTTTGACAGAAGTTTCTGGTCAGTGTTAGGCAAAGAGAAAAAAGTGATATAAAGAGTTGTCATTGTCCAGGATTTCACATTTTCCACAGTGTCCCCACAGACTTCCCGTAACACGGGCTGACGGCACCCAAGCAAATGGCTAAGGTAGGAAGGGCACTCTATTGACCCCTGTCCTCCCCTGAGGCAGGTCTTAGAACTTCACTCCAAAGGAACTGATGTGGAGCAAAGAGACCTGGCCATCCTTGAAGACACAGACGTGCCGGGAAGGAGCTAGACAGATGTGAAGTCCCCATCCCGCGTATCGTTGCCAAACCACGACCATTCTCCCAGGTTTTGCTTTACACACTGTTCTGTTCTCTCTTCAACCTGAAGCATCAAAACACAGCAGTTCCTCTTCTTCTGTGTGGCTTTGTTCTGTGTCATCTAAAATGTGGGCACACCAACTTCTATCCTATCCTTGTTTTAAAAAGACTTTATTTGCATGACTGTTTTGCCTGCATGCATACATGTGTGTCATGTGCACACCTAGTGTCCTGGCAGGCCAGATGGCAATGGATTCCCGGGATAGGGGCTACAGATGCTTGTGAGACACCATGTAGGTATTAGGAACTGAACCAGGTCTGTCATAAGAGTGGTAAGTACTCTTAACCCCTGAGCCATCTCTCTGGCCCAAATACTACCTTTTGTAATTGGAGCTTCAACTGGGAGCCCAATGATGGGAAAGAAAGAAAGAAAGAGAGAGAGAGAGAGAGAGAGAGAGAGAGAGAGAGAGAGAGAGGAAGGAAGGAAGGTGATAGATTGACTGATAGGATGTGAATTGCAGAACATTAAAGACTGTTTAAAAAAAGCATTCAAATACTAGAGTAATCCCCAACAGATTAATTCAATAGACACAAATACCCTTTCAACAAAACATTCCAACCTACGAGAGAATTTCCTTCTTCTACCAAGGACAAATATTTTACTGTGCTTTATAAGCCCAATTAAAACAATATTGTGGTGTTCAAGCCATGTGTGGGTTACGGCAAGGAACAATCCACCCCACAAACATCTTCCTTCCGTCACACAGACATGGAATCTGGGGTGAGAATTATGCAGGACCCTTAGAGGCTTCTGCCTTGTTTCATTAATATGCACACGTCCGCCTGGTACAAACCGTGGCCCAGCACCACAATTTCCATTACAAAGCCTCCGAAATGCCAGGAATGAGTCATGGCATTGTGTAGTCTGGGCAGTGCACTGATTTTCTCCATTAACCAGGCATCCATCCTGACAACTTCCAGGAGAAAAGCTGAATGATTCAGGGTCAGAAAAAAACCACATCGACTTACTCTGTGGAGGAGCTGGGTAACAGGGATTGGGCAGTGTCCTATGTGCATAGAGGACCTGGGGTAACATGGACTGGGCTTTTTGTTAATGGTTTGCAGTCTTTAAATAGAAACACTCTCAAAATCCACTTCATCACATATAGCAAAAGAAAAATTCAACCCAATTACCATTAACTTCATTTACATGTGGTGCTGGGGAAGCAATGGGGTCTTGTGTGTGCTGGGTAAGCTACAGTCTCAGTCCCCCTTTTAAAAACAAACTAACTAAAAACAACAACAAAAATATTTTTATTTTGAAACAAGACCTTACAAAGTTGCCCAGGCTAGCCTTGACCTTACTCTGTAGAGAAGGTGGGACCTGACTTGGGGTCCTCCTGTCTCAGCCTCCCTAACAGGGTTACAGGATTCTCGTGTTCTTACATTATTAATTAGTCAGAATGAAAGCATAGCCAAGCTACAAATTTAAAGCCACAGGTGTAAGGCAGGACTCTGGCTTGTGGTGATCTCTCTGACGCCCTGTCAGGCTCCTTCTTGCATTCTAGTTCCGGTAAATTGGATGCATATCTCCTTAGCTCAATTCTGTCTTGAGAATTCGCTCAACTCTGCATAAGATATGAAGGTTTAGAGCATTATAATCCAGGACCATAGATTAAAGAATTTAGTATACCTCATACGCCTAGAAATTTCCTGATATTTTGAAATATTGGGATGCCTTTAATCCCAGCACTTATGAGGCAAAGACAAGCAGATCTCATCAGTTCAAGGCCATTCTGGTCAGCATAGAAAGCTCTAGGGTAGCCAGAGCTACAAAATGAGATCCTGTCTCAGAAGAAATGAAACAAAGTGTTAGCTTGTCTTCAGAACCGGTGAATGTATCTACTGAAGGGAAGAAAGATAAAAAAGACAGGCCTACTTTTAAGCATAGTGGGGGAGAAGGTTTATTATAAACATGTGGATATATTATATTCATATTATAATATATATTACAGAGGCAGACATATCTGGGAAAGTCTGGAATGGACAGGACCCTGAGCCATGTGGGGAAATGGGAAGGGAAAGGGAGCAGGGAAATGGGGGAGCTGCAGCCAGGAGGTCAAGGGTACAAAAGAGCCCAAAATGTCTGGATTATATAGAGAAGAGCCTCCTGGGTGAGGGCAGCCCAGGCCCTGGGCTGAAGAGTTCCAGGTAGGAGGTGAAGGTGCACCAGCCATACTCTGTCATAGGTGGGGACTGGAGGATGCTGGGAGAACCCGAAGGCCAAACAATGGCCTCAGCCGTTCGTCCTGGGTTTGAAACTTAACAACTGCGGTTTGAAACTGTTAAGATGATTTCGAAACTAAGCCCCGTCATGAAAAATGGAGACAAACAAGTTTGCTCAGATGTTTAAAGCCATCAGGAGTAGGTAATTACAGAGACAACTGACAGGAGCCTGTGCAGCTCTCTTCCAACAGGACCTACTGTGGCAAGCAACAGCATCTTCTCCTAGGGCACACTCAGTGGTCTGTCTTTCCCAGTGTTGAGTCATGGGCTTGGCTTGGCCTGCCTGCCTGCCTTCCTTCCTTCCTTCCACCCTTCCTTCCTTCCTTCCTTCCTTCTTTTATTCCTTCTTCCCTCCTTCTTCCCTCCCTCCACTTCCTTTCCCTCCCTCCCTCCCTCCCTTCTTTCATTTTGAAGGGATGGAGAAGCCTCCAATGCTTAGGCTTGACTCGGCCTACACAGATGAATAGATCACACGACCTAATTTAAGGGACCTTCTGCCAAATCTTCCCTAGCTTTTTTTCATATGGAGATGAAGGTAAAAACCTGACTTTTCTGAACCTTGCAAGCAAGGACTCTACCCTGAGGTTTCTGAACAGTCACTCATAGGTTCACTGCACTCCGATGTCCCCCAAGACCCAGAGCATCAAAACAGGTCCACTAAGACCGCCTTGGCATCAAAGCGTGTCTCCGGCCTTGGTTTCATGAGCACAGGGAGTGCAGGCTGTGTTGGTGTCCTGACTGAGCCTCTCTCTCTAGTGAAACTTGAGAAAACTTAATTTGACATGACACCTCTACTAAGTTGCTACCAGAAGCAATCATTTTGATTAAATCACAGCACTCCTAGAATTCACAAACTGAAGACCCGAAGCTCTCTGCTGCTGAAACATGGGTCCCTGCATGCTCACGTTACTGTGTGATCAAAACGGGAGCACGGCTAAGGAACAGATTTCAAAGGCTGCCCTCCAGCAAAAAGGTTCGCAAACTTTTTGTGGCTTCGGGGGGTCATAATAAACACTACTGGCCATGGTCTTGGGGTGTCTGTCTGTCTGTCTGCCTTCCAAAGTCACTCAGAGCACAGCTGCACAGATGTTACTGGATCCATGGCTGATGAGTCGGGGGAGTTCCTCCTCATTGTCTTGTCGTCCTAAGATATCCGCAGGAGATAAGACTTGGCACTGTGTTGGCAGAAGTCATGTCCCTGTGTAAGAACTCCGGCTCTCTGCAGCATGCGAGGGGCTTTAGAGAGAAGAACTGTGGCTTTCTCCTTTGATGCACAAACTTCTGGGCACACAGTGAGCTCAGGTCTTAAGAAAGCTGCATTTGCAGTGTGACTTTTAAAGAAAAACCATGCAGGTGAGGAGAGACAGCTCAGTGGTTAAGAGCACTGGTTTCTCTTCCAGAGGACTTGGGTTCGAGGTTCAGCATCCACACGGCAGCTCACCATCACCCACAGTTCCAGTTCTAGGGGATCCGATGCCCTCCTCCAGCTTCTGTGGGCACCAGGCATTCATGTGGCCCACAGACATACATGAAGGAAAAACAACCATATGCGTAAAGTAAAAATAAATGCATCTAGTATGTGAAAGACAGGCAGACGAACAACAGAGATGGAGAGGAAGGAAGGAAAGAAAGAAAGAAAGAAAGAAAGAAAGAAAGAAAGAAAGAAAGAAAGGAGGAAAGAAAGGAAGAAAGAAGGAAAGAAAGAAAGGAGGAAAGAAAGAAGGAAGAAAGAAGGAAGAAAGAGGAAGAAAGAAAGGTGGAAAGAAAGGAGGAAAGAAAGAAAGAAAAAAGGGAAGAAAGAAAGAAAGAAGGAAAGAAAGGAAGGAAGGAAGGAAGGAAGGAAGGAAGGAGGGAAGGAAGGAAGGAAGGAAGGAAGGAAGGAAGGAAGAAACCTATGCAGAAAATCCACAGCAGGAAAACAATATGAAGGAATGGCAAAGGCTCTGTCCTTTCTTTTCTTCCTAAAAATGGGATAAACTTCCTTAGTAGCTTGCTTGCTGCCACTGAATGTCTTTACTGTCCAAAGGAGACAGGCTTCCTGCTCAGCTTCCTGCCTGCCATGGCAGAGGCCTGGCCTTCCTTTGCATAAACTCCTGAGAGGTATAGAACAGGAACTCCACCGTTTCACCTTCGTGGTTCCAGCTGGACCTAAGTAGGATGTTAAAATGGATCTAGGTCGCGGCAGGGAGAAGTGAACGTATTCTTAGCACTCCTCTCACTTAACTGAATGTCCCCAAGCCTGGCCTCTTATGACTCAGGCAGGCATCAGGTGCTTCAGAAGCAGGAGAGAGTAGCCTTTGGTGCTTGGGTCCCCGAAGGAATGTGATCCAGACTCATGAACTGGGGGTTAATGTCTGTTCATATTTACATAGACTGAAGACCGACATTTGCGCTTCCTTCAGGTCAGCCGGCGTGATGTCAAGAGGAGAGTTAAGCTGACTCTCTGTAGACTCAGCTGACCAAGGGTGCTTTGAAGTGGCGGTGCTGATAGGAAACGGTTTCACTCTCAAGGGCTGCAAGGAGCCTTTTGCCTCACATCATGGGGCCTTGGTAAACCCCCCCACCCCCTGTGACGCCTGGGCATCCTGGCAAAGGTGAAGACTGTATTTCCAGTGTTCTTTTTAGCAGCTGAGAGGTTAATGAAGTGAGTCCAGGTTTCAAGTACTGAACGCAGCAGGCGGCCTACTTTGCCTCCGAAGCTGCCTCCAAACCCATGGTCAAGTACAAGGCAGCCATTATTTCTTCGGTGACCCCGAGAATGTTTCTCGTGCCTGTATCGTTTTGTAACTCTGGAAGAAGCACCAAATAAGGATGGCTTTTGGTTCAAGGTAGGAGCCATGAGTATTTATATGACCTCACTGTTTCTTACATAATATAACAAACAGACCTCTTCGGTCTGAAAGAGAAAGAGCCTTTAGACAAACATGTGCTGATCCCATTGAAGTCAGGGTGACTTGGCTCTCACACAGCTGAGGGCAAGCTTCCCCCCCACCCCCCTTGAGCAAGGATGCAACGGGTAAGTCAGGGCTTCCCAGCCTAGAAAACAGAGCTCTGAAAATGAGCCACCGGAGGAGTATGAAGAAAATGTTTTTAAAGCCCTAACCAGCAAATACTTTTCATTCTGGGAGACGTAGCCGCTCTCCCTTCCGGGATGGCAGCATGGAGCCTTTGAGAAGCATACCAGACAGACTCCTCTCCAGAGACCATCTGAGAATTCTTTCTGTAAACCTCGGATGCAGGTGTGGACCAGGAGCTCGCCCTCCAGTAATGCAGTCACTTTGCTCCCCTTTGTCTCCTGGGAAGATGCAGATCTGACTTCAGAGCAACAGAGGACTTGAAACTCTTACTAAGTCTGCTTATGGCTGCCATGCTGCATAGATGTTTTACGGTAATTGGCCTTGATTTGGTTTGTACATAGATTTATTTATGTGCTTTCTCACTCCCAAAAGAATTTTAAATGCATACACAAGGTCTGAGGAACTGCTCCCATTACCCTGTTTCATTAAATATCATTGCCCCATTAATATTAAATCACACACACACACACACACACACACACACACACACACACACACACACAAAGCCAATGTGACCCTTGGGTAATTTTTAAAAATTGTAGGTAGCTGGAGTTGAAAAAACGATCAAATCGATTGCTCAAACTATCTAATTCTAAATTTTCAAGTACATCTCAAGGTTGATAGGGAATCTTCTTGGGGACACGGTGAGCCTGGTCAGCCCTTTGTGGTGTCCTCCCGGACCTTATCTGCCGATGTTCAGGAGAGACCGGGAGGCGTAGGTTTCCAGGTGCATAGACAATAATAGCGTCTCGTTCACCTTCGCCTTTGTCTACCCCAGTGCATCCTCTGCCTACTCTTATAGAGAATAAAGGTAACTGCATTTAAGGGGTATTTATACACTCTAAGACTCAGAAGAGAAAACACGAAGCCAGCGAAGCTAACAGTCTTCTGACGAAAGGCAAACGCCATCACTGAGAAGCTGCGGCAGATGGTGACAGGGGTGATGCTCTTTACTCTCTCCTCCCTCTCTCTGTCCCTCTTCCCACCACACCCCTGGATCCCTAATATACAGTCTAATTTGCCCTACAGTCTAATTTCCAACTTGGACTCTGCGGGACCCTTCCCTGAGGGGTCCATTCAAGTCTAAGCCCTGATGGTCCAAGCTTCAATCTCATGACACTAAGATGGAGAGACTTCCCCCGAGAGCGGCCTGGATTCTAGCTTCAATCCCAGTGACTGCCTGGTTCCAGGGGACTAAGCTCATGTCACGTGTTCAGTAAAGTCTAGGACTCCAGTGTTGACACTCGAGACTCCACAATCTTGTCCCGGCTTCCTAAGCTACTTCTTGTTCCAGCTGCTTTCCCCAACTGTATACTTCAGTGTAGACGCTGCCTTGGCTCGTTCTGCCCTTCAGTCTGGAAGGATACTGCCCATCTCTACTTCAAGAGCAACCCCGTACTTGGCATTTTGACAAATTCAATGAACACGGAAAGACTTACAAAGTCTGCTCCAAGAACTTCTCATGTCCCGCTTAATTCGTACAACTCAGGTATTGTTATTAGCCCCATGGTGCTTTGATCCGCTTGCTGGCTCATTGTGTTGTATGTTTGTGTCTCTGCCCTCGAGTACACTTCCGTGTCAAAACACATGGAGAACTCAGAGGACTCGTGGGCCTTGAAGATCAAACTCAGGCCATCAGGTTTTGTAGGAAGTGCCTGTCCATGCTGAGCGACCATGCTAGCCCTCAGACCAGCTTGAAAGACGAGGAAGGGGAAGCATGGGGACCCCCTCTCATTTCCTCATTGATTTCTTCTTCTCCATGAGTCCCATGCCTTTGGTTGTATCTCTTATGCCCTCGGTATTTTGATTTTTGTGGGTTTTTCATCTTTCCTGATAGGCATGACGTTCCTAAGAAATGGAACCCACACACGGAATCCACACACCAGATTCTACTTTGGTTCTCATGGTTCACTCTACCCCCGATCACTCTGGGTGTATGCCCATCTATATTCAGGGGCGAAGAAAAGGAAACAGGGAAGGGAGAGAGTCATTCAGCTCTGGGACTTCACCTGGCGGGAGGGGCCACCCCATCTTTTGTTCCCACCCTTATACGCTTGCTATTTTTCATTCACAATAGCAGGTAGCCTTGACACACAGAGCCGTGTCTTAGGAGACAGGCAGGACTGTGGTCAGTCACCCTTTTGTTCTTTCCACACACAGGGGGTAGTGGCGATGACAGAATGTCAGGGCTGAAAGCCATGGCCGTGACAATTGCAATTATTGTTCGGCACAGACTAGCCACTTCGGTCCTGTATTGAAATCCTGCGCACGTGACCTCATCACTCTTACTTTACAGATGAGAACTGGGATGCAGTCGTTTGGCCAAGGTTAAGAGCTGTTAGAACACAGCAGGGAGGCTGAAACCGAGTCCAGCCACGCCAAGATCAGTTTGGCTGCATTCACTTTATGGCAGTATCTCTTTTGGCTCCTGTTGTGCCAAAAAAAAAAAAAAAAAAGACTAGTTAGCTGAAACCATTCATTCTGCACTTCCTGGATGTCCTTTGTGGCTTGGCCTTTTAAGTGAAAAGATGCGCGTGCACACACACACACACACACACACACACACACACACACACACACACACGCACACCAAGACAGTCACGAGATCATGGAGCAGGCAGGGATGGGAGGCCCTCAGAGAGACTTACTTGGAGTCAAGCAAGCAGAGAGAAGCACAACGTTTTGTTTAAAAGAAACAGGCTTATTGCGCTTCATTAACCTGTAAAGATTCGTTGGGTCACAACATTCAAGGCACCCACAACATGGCCACAAAGCCAAGTCTGTGGTCTGGGCGTAAACTGCATACGTTCTTTACACAGGGAAAGTGGTTTCCTTCCACCTAGGGAAGGGGACAGGCAGGGAATCCCTCAAGCGGCAGCACACTTCCTCCCTCACGATCCAGTCTGACTCATCACGCCTGGAGTGCAGTCTGCTCACTCTGGGAGTCTCAGTGTTGGGGACGCAGTCGCAAAGTCATCTTCCAGACTGCTAAGTGTCCGTCTTCCAGACGGGTCCTCAGCCTTGTTTCCATGACTCTCATCAACACCTACAGAGGCTGGGACCCAGCATCATCGACAAAGGATTAAATGAAGCCCAGAAGCCCCATTGGATATTCTTGGTCAGCTGGTTTCAGCCCAGCCTGACACTGGTACCCCGTTCTGGTCAGTGTCCATCAGCTTGCCCCATCCTTCCTTGAGAGTCTGAGAGTCTGGGATGGACCCCAGGGGACAGCAACAAGATGACTTCTCTGAGAGGCTCTGATTTTGGGAACTGACTGTTTCAGAGTCCTTTTGCTGAGGCTCTTGGAATGAACAGAACGTGCAGGGGGGATGTAGGTGAAGGGTTCGGGGAGCGTCCTGTTAGTTCTGATCTAACAGAAACCCGGGTAGTTACGACAATGGGTGCAGCCTCGCCAGCTCCCACTTCCCCACTCCATTTCTCTTCAAACTGACAGAAGGCAAACCATGACCTAATCAAAATGTACGCTCAAAGCCCGGGGAGGTAGCTCAATTGGTAAAGCGTGTGGCACACTAGCACGGAGACCTGGGTTCCAACCCCAAAACCCACGTCAAAAGGCCCAGCTCGGCATAGCATATCTGTAATCTCGGGGCTGAGGAGGTAGAAACGTTTGGGGGAATCACTGGCCAGGCAGCCTTGCTGAATATGCTACCTCCTACGGATATTAGAAGGTGGGAACGAAGAGGGGTGCTTCAGAGAAAAAAACAAAGTGCCCTAGAAATGTCAGCCAGCTCTACAGCTTCCTTTGTATCTTCTTTCACTTTCTTTCAAACATCATTTATGCAAAGTTACGGGCTACAGTTTGGTGATAGGAAACGTGGGGAAAGCTAGAAGAGGAAGATAATTACTGGTCTGGAATCCGGGGGAAACTTAGACCCTGGTCCCATGCCTTCACTAAACACAGTGACCAGGCTGGGCAGTAGAAGTGTCCAGGTACCTAGGGTATCTGTGGGAGGAATGAAGAAAGGTTCCCCTCCATCATCTCCCTGTCTCCTAGGACTGATGCTTCAGAAATGGCTCCTTTATACTCTTCTCTCCTGCTGTCCCCTGCTGTGGCAAGGGTGTCACCAACCTCTTTGGGGATTTTTGACATTGGGCCATCTCAGAAGGCAGGGTAGCTTCCCCCCCTGAAGACCGAGTGATGTGGGTGACAGAGGAGGCTTTGGAAGGAGGAAGCATTGTGTCCACAGGCATGTGGGTGTTTGGGTATTGGCAAATGGGACATTCTAGTAGTCCCATTTGAGAGAAGGATTAGGAGAATAGGAGGGCAAACTGCAAGGGGCATGTGGTAAAATGATGGGCGGTCCTTGAATTCAAAGCCATATCAGAGTGGCACTGTGGGAGATGAATCTGGTGGCGGTTGCCAGCAGGGAGAGAGGACATCATCAGGGATGAGAGGCAGAGGGGATGAGAGGCAGAGGCCAGGTTGGCCTTGTCCAGACTCCCAGAGCCTTCCTGATCTCATGTAGCTGTCTCCATTTCGAATGAGGCCCACTGAAGCTTCACAGAGACAGTGCCCAACACATGCTAAGGCGCCTGCCAAGTGACCCAGGAGACAAGGTGACAGTCATGAGACAACGATGACAGAACAGTCACTGTTTACCTGAGAGTCAGTCACTGGTGAGATGGACAGCGGGTGACAGCAAGAGAGAGGGAGGGGTGCTGCCGAGCCTCAGGAGTCTTCCCACACAGGTAACTGAGCGAGTCTCTCCCTGCTCCTCAGTCAGATGACCATCCCGGTCACCGTGTTTCAGGCGTGGACAGGGGAGAGCCTAAAGCCAACTCCACTTTGTGCCTGGAACTTTGACCTACAAACATCAGAGTCCCCAGAGAAAGAGACGCCTGGTTTCTAAACTCCAGCCCAAGGCCAGAGAGTGATCTACCTACTGTTGGTTCCAGAGCCTGAGTCTGTTACAGCGGTCTGCACACACCACCATTCCCATTTCCAAGATAAGGAAACTGGGTCAAGGTCTTTGGGTGAGCGTGCGACAGATGAACTCATGGTCAAGGACTTCTTGGCTTTGAAAACCTGACCCTCACTCCCAAGTGTTCTCTGGGCTGGTTTGCCTCAGTTGGTTTTAACAGACTGGTCTAAAATTTCACCTCAAAATATAGAGCATGAAAGTAGAAATAAAGCTTCAATATCTGTCCAAATCTCATTTGTTCTATTTTTTATCATCATCATCATCACCACCACCACCATCATCATCATTACCACCACCATCATCATCACCACCACCACCACCACCATCATCATCATTAATGAGTGTGTGCGTCCATGCGAGCTTGTGTGTGTGTGTGTGTGTGTGTGTGTGTGCAAATGGCACCTATTCAAGAGGGTATAATGGCCAGAGGTAGCTGCTGGGTTTTATACTGGGTCTGGAGCTTGCTAATAGTTAGACTGACTAGCTAGCAAGCCCTGACCATTAGCCTGCCTCCACCTCCCAGCACTAGGACTGTCAGCACACACCTCCACATCTGTCTTCCCACCCCACCCTCCACCCCCTCCTCCCACCCTCCCCACCCCCACTCTTGGGTCCTGGAGATCTGAGCCCAGGTCATCGAGCTTACACAGCAAGTTCTCTCCCCACTTGGTCATCAGCTCCGGCTCTAAGTCCTATTATCCATTGATAATGACTACTGAAATTGGGCCTTGCATGAAAGGTGAAAAGTTGGCTTAAGTATTGATTTATTTCTCAGTCAACTTATAAAATGCCATTCTGCACAAGTTTAAAAAAAAAAAAGAGCACTGGGGAAAAAAAGTCACATTTGTCAGGTGGTAGTGACACACGCTTTTTATTCCAGCACTCGGGAGGCAGGGGCACTCTGAGTTCAAGGCCACCCTGGTCTGCGGAGCAAGTTCTAGGATAGCCAAGGCTATGCACAGAGAAATCCTGTCTTGCAGGTAGACTGAGGGGTGCAGGGAACTTAAGTTAGAGCACATTCGTGTGGCTTTTCTTAACAACCTCGCTGTGAGATAGTATTCTGTCCGAAAGTTCTCAAATACTCTGTTAACATGTTCCGATATCAGCAGGCATCCGTACGCTGAACCCCTTGTAGCTGCTTATTGAAAAAGTTGAAAAAAAAAGCAGGGAAGGAAGGAAGGAAGATGCCACACTTGTTCAATTTTTCTTAAAACTAATGGTCTACCTCTTGAATACCTTCTCCCAGGTCTTAGAACTTATCCTACTCCACCAAGGTCGGGTATCCACATGCTTGTAGAGCAGTGGCAAGTAAAGGGTTAACACCGGGGTGTCACTCGTCTTCTCGGTGAAGTGCCTCTGACAATGCGTACTATTTGTACGCCAGTGGCATCTGCCTCGGAATGGAAGCTAATTCAACGATAATAAACACAATAGTCATGCAATCGGTTAGCAGAGGGACATCCAGAAAGGAGCAGAAACCATCAGGCTGACTCCCGAGGCTGCCCTAAGTGGTAGCTGAGGAGATTTGGCTGCTGAGCAGGAAGCTCGGGTGGGAAACCCTACCACAGGGAGCTGCTGCACATGGCATTTCCCATAGCTCTCTCCTTGGCCTGCCCCCCCCCCGCCGCGCCAGCAATCAGATTGGGGTGCCCTACAGTCATTTGCTATTTTATGCCGTTTTCGGTAATGAGCAAGGGGTCAGTCTTGCTCAGACATCATCGGCTGAGTCTCCACCAGAGGACCTAAAACCAAAGTTTAACTGAATAAAAGTGGAAGCAATTTCTCCCTGAATCTGGGGGTTCAAACTCTGACGCTGTTTCCTTATTAGCAGAATAGAGGACAGTGCTGTCACTCAGAGCAAGGGAAATAAGACTTCGGGTTAAGCCAGACTCTTCCATCAGCCTGAAACCCCACCCAGCTAGTTCTTTAAGCCTGTTGTGAGTTCGGTCGGCACCCCTTCATGGTTGTGGCCCCAGAAGATCCTCAGAAATCAAGGGGGATGGTGATCAGTCAAGAATCAGTAGGGACCAAGGAACCGAATGCAGCCAATACCACCTGCAAACCTCCATAGCTACCCATCTTTTCTGCCCTCTGCTCCAAACTGAGACGGAACCCTCGGGATGGAAGACACAACCATTAATCCTGAAAGCCGGGTCAGATGAAGTGCTACTGAGTTACAGGGTTGTACAGAAATCCAGAGAGGAATCTTTTCTAGTTGGTCCGGTAGCCATCCATCGGTCACTCCCCCATTACTTAGAAAAAAAAAATCATCTTTTATGCTCTAGAAAAAAAGCACCTCAGAAAGTCCAGATTAAAGCCACAAGGAGTGCTAGACGGCTGCGTCTTCCTGAGTGGAGGGAGCAAGCTTTCCCACGAAGCTCGTGTTCCTCCGGCCTCTTTATCTTTGGGATCCGCATTCTCTGAGTAAACAGGGATCGAACAATCATACCCACTCTACGATTGCAAGCGTGCCACGCCCGCAGAAGCCACCGTACATTCCGATGGCTTTTACTGCGGGAGACAGCAACCACCTCACTGTGAGATCGTATCCTGCCTGCAGGTTCTCAAATTCTTCTGTCCACGGGTTCCCGCGTCTGCAGGCGTCCGTACATCTCCCCCTACCGCTGTTTGCGCTCAGATGCAAAGCTTAGACACAGGACAGGAAAAGACCATGAACTCTCCAAAGCAGACAGGAAGCCCATCTGAAACACGCCGGACTTTACCATATTTCCTGCAAGGTTTCTTTCGCTACGGCCTAACCTCACTCCATGAGGCACACATGTAGGAAGAAAGTAAAAGCTTGGCTGGGGGTGTGGCTCAGTAGTAGAACGACTGCCAGGCAAGGGCAAGGCCCTCGGTTCGATCCCCAGCGCTGCCAAATAAATAAATAAATAAATAAATAAATAAATAAATAAATAAATAAATAAGAACGTGTTCATTCTGGAAGCCCTTTTTCAACATCTCTCTACTCTAGAACAGGGCCTGCAAAATGCGGTCCGCTGCACCATATGCTTCTCCTTTGTTTATTTCAGGGTCGGCTCGGAAGAGTATTTCAGTTCTTTGTCCTCGCTTGAGGAAAGAGGAGGGGAGAGGAAGCAGAAGAGAGGAAGGGCTGGGAGAGAGGAAGCGTGCCTGTGTGAGAGCCTGTGAAAACAGCTCTGCTCAGCTTCCCTGGATTTGCTCAGGCCCCACTGAACAGGACCAGGAGGCTGGGAGTGGGCTCTCTCCTCTGCCTGGCTCAGTCCTCTGCCACACACACAGTGCGAGTGTCCTGATGTGCTGGTCAGCAGTCATGTGGCTCTTGGACAGCACAGCTGGCTGTTGCCAATATTACAAAATACTCACGGGGGGGGGGGGAGATTTAGCTCAGTGGTAGAGCGCTTGCCTAGGAAGCGCAAGGCCCTGGGTTCGGTCCCCAGCTCCGAAAAAAAAAAAAAAAAAAACCAAAAAAAAAAAAAAAAAAAAAGAAAGAAAACAAAATACTCACTGGAGGAAATACAGGGAGAAAGAGTGGAGCGGAGACTGAAGGAAGGGCCATCCAGAGACTGCCCCACCTGAGGATCCCCATCTGTAGGCACCAAACCCATTCACTATTGCTGAAGCCAAGAAGTGCTTGCTGACAGGAGCCTGATATAGCTGTCTCCTGAGAGGCTCTGCTAGAGCATGACAAATACAGAGGTGGATGCTCGCAGCCAACCATTGAACTGAGCACGGGAACCCCAGTGGAGGAGTTAGAGAAAGGACTGAAGGAGCTGAAGGGGTTTGTAACCCCATAGGAAGAACAACAATATCAACCAACCAGACACACCCAGAGCTCCCAGGGACTAAACCACCAACAAAAGAGTACACATGGAAGGACCCATGGCTCCATTCACATATGTAGCAGAGGATGGCTTGTCAGGCATCAGTGGGAGGAAAAGCCCTTGGTCCTGGGAAGGCTTGATGCCCCAGTGTAGGGGAATGTCAGGGTAGTGATGTGGGAGTGGGTGGGTGGGAGTGGGAGCACCCTCATAGAAGTAGTGGGAGGAGAAGGAGGAGGGGGAGGGGAAATATAAATATATAAATTATCCAATAAAAATAAATAAATAAATTTTTAAAAACTTAAAAAGAGCAATCCTTTAATATAATCAAGATGGGTTCAATGTCACTTAATTTAAAACAATGTCTGAAGTCTATGACCATAGAAAGTTTATTCTCATACCTGAAACATGCACATACTTACAAATATAGGAGCATTTACTCATTAACAGCTTGGTTTAGTGACAAAACCTTGTCTTAGGAGAAGGTTCTGCTGCCTGGAACTCTTAGTCACCTCTCCTAAATAAACCCAAGAGCCATGCATAATCCGCCTAGATTTTAATGGTTTTCTCCTCAGTCTATAAGCTTGTTCATATTTAATTTGGCCCCATGTTTTAAAGCAAACTCACTGTTAATTAACAAGTCTTTCTGAGGTAACGATGGCTTTCGTAGAAATGAGTCTTCGCTCCACACTAACACTTCGTTTGATCAAATGCTCTTCAGTTACACGTGTTACACAGAGCAAGAATAACTGTCCTAAACAGGTTTAGGAGCACACAACTGTCCACAGTCTTCCAGTGCGGCTGGCGGGCTTGTACAGGGGCCCCTAGGGAGCACTGAGCTCAGTGGGCCGTAGATAGAGATTGGTAGACATGTCCCTTAGAGAGAAGGGAGAGCACAGGTGGATTGGTAAACGGATGGCGTGAATTTATTTCGCACCACATCTAAGACTCAAAGAAATAGCTAGTGATCTATTCTAACACTGGGGACAAAGACAGATAGACAGACACACAGAGGGAGGGGGAGAGAGAGACAGAGAAAGAGAGAGAGACAGAGAGACAGAAAGAAGGAGATAGAAAGACAGAGAGACAGAGAGACAGAGAGGGAGACACATACACACACAGAGAGAGAGACAGACAGAGAGAGAGACAGACAGAGAGACAGAGAGAAGGAGATAGAAAGACAGAGAGACAGAGAGAGACAGAGAGGGAGACACAGAGAGAGAGAGAAAGAGAGAAAGAGAGACAGAGAGAGGGAGATAGAGACAGAGAGACAGAGAGAGACAGAGAGGGAGACACACAGAGAGAGAGAGAAAGAGAGAGAGAGAAAGAGAGACAGAGAGAAGGAGATAGAGAGACAGAGAGATAGAGAGAGACAGAGAGGGAGACACACACACATACAGAGAGAGAGAGAGAGAGAGAGAGAGAGAGAGAGAGAGAGAGCTTACCAGAACCATAGAAGGCTTATAGACTGGTCTCTAACCTGATGGCTTACTATAAGCTTGCTGAGTGATTCTGTCTGTCAATTTTTATGTTATAGACTACCGACCTTCAAAGGCAGCAACCCTGCTTCTAACAGAGCAGAGGCCGAAAGGCAGAATACAGACTTCTCTCTTTGGTTTTGTGTTTCTAGTGCTTCCCACAGAGTAGAGGTTCATGTTGTATTTTGAGATTCTCTGACTAAAAACTTTAATCTCTGAAACTCTGGCTGAGTTGAAAAACGAGCTTTCCTTGCTTTAGTTCAGTGGGTGTGACCTCAGACCATAGGATTACCTACCACTGCTACGACATGAGCTCAGAGAAAAATGTTTGGATAAAACAGACTGAGGACAGATCTAGTGTCAGCCTTGAGTACACACTGGCCAATTCTATCTCAAGTCCCTTGTAGCTCTGAGGGTTGCACATTTAAAGAGCCTTCGTTGAGCTCTTGAGTTTTACTGATTTATACGTTATTACTCACATCCTGTCTCCTTCCATGAAGGATTTGAGGCAGCATAGCTCTTCGGTTAAACTCGCCCTTAATCAGTTCAGTCATCCCTCTCTCATCCTGCTAGGTCCAGCGTCAATTGAGAAGTCTCCCCAGTGTGATCAATTAAGTTGGACTCCTGTGGTCCAGACCTTCCGCTGACAAGAAAGGCTGCACAGAGGCAGAGTCTGTGACCTTTGGTTAGCTTCCTCGAGTAAGGAAGCACCGGAAACCCTGGTGGAACTTAGCAGGGCATCCCCTTTGGTGTGCAAGGCCTCTCTGGAGGCGGTGTAGAGTATGAAGATCGCCCACCGGTCACAGAGTCATTAGCAGAGCCGCACCTGTGCAGAGGGACCAAGGCCAAGGCTTGGTCTCTTCTTATGTATATGCACTCCTGTCAAGTCCAACTCGGGGTGCAGAAAACCCACAGTAATCATCTCAGTGTACTGCTGACCCTTCTGGGTTTCATAGGTACCTAATTTAACTTTGCCACAACTCATTACCTGCCAGGTGATGGCTTCAAAGAACCTCGGGTGGCACCTGCCACATGTGGCTGCCAATAAAAGGCCGGAAGTGTCCTAGTGCCTGGGAGTCACTTCCTTCTACCTTCTCTGGCTCCCCAAACCCCTGGTCTTGGCTCTTTCTTATGTGAATAGTCACTGCCAATCTCAATTTGTATTTGATGTCGTCTCTCTTCTCCCCCCATAAAGCATTTCGTGCAATCATGTAATATGCTCACATAACTCGAGCATGCCTGGGAATCTTCTCTTTGAGAGAAAATGTGTTTGGTACCTTCTTCACGGCTGCTGAGGTAAAGGGCTGACCCCTCCGAACGGCGATGCTTTGGGCTAGCTGGAGATGTTTTGCTATTAGCAGGGACATATTTGAGACGCACCATCCACAAATCCCTTTGACACCAAGAACCAGCATCTGGGAACAACTGGCTGAATCTTTGTACAAAGAAAGAATTCATAAATCATACAGGTTCAATAAAGACTGAGGTCAGTGCCCAGACAAGACCCAAGTGTCGCTATTGACCGGGGTGGGAGCGACCTTCAAAGGTGAGAAAAATCAAGGATAGACTCCCAGAGGGTCTACGTCATACTCTGTTTCTCTCTGCTAATTAGCAGTCCATTCTAGCTAGCTAGCTAACCGATTACAGACTTTTAAACACAGCAGATGCACCCAGGCACAGATTTTAATTCCACAGAAATAAAAAGTCATCAGAGGGGAAAAAAAACACCCTGAAGATCTGAAACGTAAGTAGGAAAAGGAAATGTTTTTCTATAGTTTTCTTTTTTTTTTTTTTGGTTCTTTTTTTTCGGAGCTGGGGACCGAACCCAGGGCCTTGCGCTTCCTAGGTAAGCGCTCTACCACTGAGCTAAATCCCCAGCCCCTTTCTATAGTTTTCTAATATGACAGTGTAAGTAAATTTGTATCTTTCTTCTCAATAAAAGTATCTATTCAGACCAAAAGGTTTTAATTGGCTATTCAAGAGGCACCCTAGAACTGAAGATTGAGCTCATGTTAGAGCGTCTACTTAGCATGCTCAAAGCCCCGGGTTACACTGCAAGCACTGAAACAAACAAACAAACAAAATAATGAATGAGCTTCCAAAAATTTAGAGCCGTCATTATTACAACCTTCGTGGACAGACCAGGATGCCAAGGTTCTGTGGTAGGGGTGGGGGCTGCTTTCCTGGGGCCTAAATCTTGGATGTTTGGGTTGAAGTTCACAGTGCTCTTCACTCTCTTCTTCCTGGGGCAGAAGAGTGACTGAGTTTACAGAGAGAGAGAGAGAGAGAGAGAGAGAGAGAGAGAGAAAGCCCTCGTGGGGCTCACAAGAGATCTGAACAGCACGAGATCGCTTGGCTTGCATGACCTCTCCGTGTGTGCACACAGAAATTCGGGTTTCAACAGGGAAGTGATTTTGTAACTGAAAGGACTGGAGACATCTGCCTGCATAGCCAGTCTGGGTTAAGTCCTTCAAGGATGCAGGGGGAGAATCATAGAGGAGTCCTGCTTACAAAACGGCTGTACAAATGCTGTTCCCTGGGACGGCTATTAGACATAATGAGACTCTAAACAAGAAAACTGTAACTCTCCACACTTTCCATAAAAGCACGTAAAGTGGGTGAGCCAGCAGGCAGGAAAAATGGGTTGTAATGACTGGATTTTCCACAGGCAGATCAAGATAGTCTCTCTCTGACACTAGTTCTGCACCGTCATCATGGAGAAGCCGTTAGTAACAGTTCCCTGGACTTTGGTCCCCAGCCCTTCCCTTCCTGAAACAAATGGCACAGCTTCTCATAGGAGTCTGGTTTCCCCAATTAAAACATAAGAAAAGAAAGTAGATCCCCCATCCCATGATCACCCAAGGATGAAAGGTAAGAGGGGTTGATCTGTGAGTTTCCATACTAGCAAGGTCTTAGAAATTAGAACTGCCAAGTTCCAATGAGAGAACGGGCATTAGAACAAGGGCCCTTCTGGAATTCTTCTCTGAGAGCCATGTTCTTCCGAAAGGAATTGGAACACACCTGAGCTGAGACAGTGCCAAAGGGCTTTGAGGGAAACCAGGCAGAGCGAGCGATACAGCCTGAGTACTTTGCACGCCAAATTTCCAGAGTCGAGTGCTTCTCACACTGACCTCTGGGGCTCTTGACTTTGTTGAGGGAACCAAGTGCAATGTCCCCAAGCGATGTTTGCGGGAGGAGATGGGCTAAGTCGCTGGGTGTCGACTCACGGTCCAGGCAAAGGAAGGCTTCTGAAGACACAGTCCAAATGCAAAGTACACAACTCCCTCACACGACTCCCTCAGATTTGACAAGATGGCCCTAACAAGAATGCACAGAGGCTTCCGGTTGGGAAGATACTAGCATCTAGGACCTGAGGCACTGAGTCATGAGGCTCCAAGCAGCAATTTTGGCTGCAACTCATTCTGAACACAATCCAAGCCGGCAGACCCACCAGCCTTCAAACCGCTGAGGAAGGCCAAGCATACCTGAGCTACTCCATGATATGGAACAAACGCTACCACATACCTGGGTAATAAAAAGGCTGGGAAAACCTGTCAGACACCAAGAATTGGCCATGCAGAACTACAACCATGAAAGTCTTCTTTGTGCATCACAATCAAGTACAAGGGGGTGGTCCTGGATACCAGGTACCACTAATCCTGCCTGGTTTCTTGCTCCTGATGTCAAATTCTCACGAGTGCCTCATAGGCTAGCATCCCCAACTTAGAGGTATGCAAACTGAGCTTCAAAGAAGGCAAGTTACTTGGCCAAAGTAATCCTGTTTTTTGCACCAGTCTCTGCAGAGGTGCCCAGTCAGCCGTCATCCAGGTAACACTTAAGCTTTAATAGTCATCTTATCTTTAATAGTCATCTTGACATAATCTAGAATCGCCTGAGAAAATAATCTCGTTAAAGGGTTATCTACATTGGCCTAGCCTGCTGGTATTTCCATTGGTGATTGTCTTAATTCAATTGATGTGGGAAGACACAGTCCAATATGGGTGGCACCATTCCCTAGGCAATGGGGCCAAACTGTTTTAGAGAAGTGAGCACATAAGCATTTATTTCCCTCTGCTCTTGACTATGTCCATGAGCAGCTGCTCAAAGTCCTTGCATTGACTTCCCTCTGTGATGGACCTGGAACTCACATAGATCTGCTTGCCTCTGCTTTTAGAGTGCTGGGATTAAAGGTGTGCCTTATCTAACTCCCAGCTCTCAGGATGTGATTCCTGAGATGGTCACTTGCTTGGGTACAGCTGACCCATGTCACTAGAGCAGTTGCCCCTTAGGAAGGAGCCCGAAAGTCATTTTGTGTGGGCTGCATCACTGCAGAAAAATACGAGGGTACCTAAGTCTTAGCAGGAAGCGAGCTCAACCCCAGCATTGGGCTGTGACATTACTCACCAGCTACAGAGCTACACAGATCAGTAGTTCCGGCCACCTTCCTGCTCCCCATCAGAAACCATGCATCTATCTGCCTCCTCTACTGGCAATGAACCAACAAGATAGGCACACAGCCAATCACATTGCTCCCCCAGCTACCTAGAAAAGTGGAAGGTATTCAGTGGAGGAAGCCTGTGAAAGGGATGGGCAGGCAGCAGAGTTGTGAGCAAAAAAAAATCCTTTAAAGCATGAATGATAGCAAGACAGAAGGAAAGCTTTGATGGGCTAGCAACTGTAACTTCTCATTATACCACGGATAGGTGGTGGGTAGATTTGGTTGCTGCAGTGGCAACGTGCCTGGACTGTCTTAACAGTCAACATTAAACGCAGTTTGTCACTGTCAGATTAGGGAGGAAGCTGAAAGGTGATCGAAGTGCAGGCACCAGAAGCATCCAAAGATGGGACACACGGGTCATTTGACTCCAGAAGGCATCCTGAATACCAGTCAAGTTGCCATTGACTTCCACCATAAAATCATTGCTAAGTTGTTCCAGGGGAAAGGCTGGGTACTTGTTGCTTTGTCCTCCAGGAGTGACAGAATATAGGAAGGCACAGAAGCCCATTTCCATCTCTCTCTTACTCTCACCGATCTTAGAGGTCAGCTGTGTATGCATCTCGTCATCTTTGTGCCCAGGAGAGGTCTATGCACCCTATGTCAGGAGTGACAGGACTTCTGTTTCCACCGCATAAGCCAAAGACCAAACTCAAGGAGCAAAAGCCAGAAAATGGTGACCTCTAAAAGGGAAACCTGAGCAGGAGCACACGCCTCGGACTGCCTCTGTCCGAGCGAGGCGTGACCTGGAGAGAGACACCTTTGAAAGTTTCACGTCAACGTGTCCCTCTCCCGTAGGCAACCAGGAAAATGCAACCAAGTAAAAAGCAAGTAAAAGGAAGGATGCTGTCATCTACTGAAAAGACGGAGGGTAACGTATAGAAGCCAAAGGTTAGTGGAGAGCTGAATTTAACGACAAGGAAAGTTAAAAAGATAAGACTTGCTCTCCTCTTCTCTCTCTGTTACACATGTCCTTTCTCTCTTTCTTCTCTCTCCCATCCCTCCCGATGGTGACTCCCCTGACTTTAATCCTTGGGGCTAGTGAATTCACCCAAGAGCAGCTTCCCAATAAACAAGCCTTTAAGTGTGTGTGTGTGTGTGTGTGTGTGTGTGTGTGTGTGTGTGTGTGCAGACAGACAGATGATAGATAGATAGATAGGGATAGATAGACAGACAGATGATAGGTAGATAGATAGATAGATAGATAGATAGATAGACAGATGATAGATAGATAGATATAGATAGATAGACAGATGATAGATAGATAGATAGATATAGATAGACAGATGATAGATAGATAGATAGATAGATAGATAGATAGATAGATAGATAGATAGATAGATAGAACTCTAAGCTAGGCTTGATGGCACACACCTCTCCTCCCAGCCCTGATGAGGTGGAAGCAGGATTAGGAGTGTAAGGCCAGTCTTGCATACACAGTAAGTTCTAGGACAGCCTAAGATACAAGAGACCCTGCTTCTAAAAACAAACAAACCAAGCCAAAAACAAACAAAATCAAAGACTGCGGCCCACTCTGCCTGTCTGAATCTTAGTCCTTCTCCACTTCCACCACAAACTAACTGGACCCTATTGTAGCCATAGTCAGTATTGCCCATTCAATGCCAATCACTCTTTGAAAGTACTTCACTTGTGTTGACATCAAGACAAACCTATCTAGGCATGACCATGGACTGGGAGTGGCAAGCATAGGACCCTGGCTTTGATTGTCCCCAGGCACTCGGCCCTGTGACTTCCCAGGAGACTTAAGGACATCCCCAGCCAGCAGCTGGGGCATCCACTACACACAGCACCTCCTCCATCCATCCTCCGCACGCTCGCTGGAAGTCACTGTGGCAGGGGCTTCTGGAATCTTCCTCATACTGATACTCAAGTGTTTTTTCTCTTATGTTTTCTCAAAACTTGTGATATGACCATGCTTTTAATATCTTAATATCTTTAATATCTTGATATTTCAAGATAAAAGCTAACATTGCAATGAGCCTATTCAATTGAAAATAGGATTAAATATTGTTTTTAGACTTATTTTTTTGCTTACGAATGTTTTGCTTACATGTATGTATGTATGTATACCACATGCATGCCTGGTCTGAGGCCAGAACAGGGCCTCTGGAACTGTAGTTACAAATGGTTGTGTGCCACCATGGGAGTGCTGGGAATCAAACCAGGGTTCCCTACAAGAGCAACGAGTGCTAAACTGCTGAGCCATCTCTTCAGGGCCCCGAACATGTTTGTTTGTTTGTTTGTTTGTTTGTTTGTTTGTTTGTTTCCAGTTTTTTCTTTTTTTCTTTTTTTTTTTTTTTAGCAAACTTTAGTGGTGGCTGCCTTCAGTCTCAGTACTTGAAGGCAGAGGTCAGCCTCTGTTAGCTGGGGACTAACCTGGTCTACACAGACAGATATAGACAGTAAGATCCAGTCTTGAAAACATAAGACAAAAAAAAAAAAAATGAAAACGGCAAAAGAAAAAAAACAAAAAACCCTTTCCCCTAAAACGTGGCTTTGGTTTTGTTAGATGGTAAATTCCCACAGTATGCAAACACCAGCCCAGGGATGCATTCTTGGGTTTCATCTTGCTTCAACCAGGAAAGATTCAGCAAATTAAAAGGCAGCCCCCAAAGGGCTCAAACGTGTCCTTATGAAGATGGATCTGACCTCAAGTTACTCCCCTGCTCCCCAAGGGCTGCTACCAGTAGGAATTCCCTCTCCTTCCGAGCCGTGCTGTCATGCTGGGCAGAGTTCAGAACACAGCTTTGAATGTGGTTTCCTGATTAAAAGGGAGACTCCGGCAGGCAGGAAGGAACTCGGGCTAGAATAGTCTATGTCCTCATCACCCACCACTTCTTGTGAATGAAAACATCAACAGAGAGGAACCAGGGCGAAACAGGGTTCCTGGGAAAATCCGCGGCAAGGGCTTGCAACAGAGAGCAGCATCGCCTGTGTCTTCTGTACGCGTAAAATGGCATGCAATCCCGTCATTTCGCAACAGTTTCCTTCTTCGTCTTTGGCTGAGGCTTTGGCTGGCTTGGAACTCACTACAGTAGACCAGGTTGGCCTTCAACTCTTAGAAATCTACCTCCCTCTGCCTCCTCGGGGCTGGGGTTCAACAAGTTCGCACCAGGCTTCCAAACCCCACACAGCTAATGACTGAGAGAGGGGAACCCTACAAGAAACCAGACATGGCGTCTGCAGCAATTCCTAGTTAGGAAGAGTGGACCCCAAGAGGTGTCGAGCTCTGGGGTGGGGAGCTCAGTTCAGCCGCTAATGCATCCTAGGATCTTAGGCAGAATCAGTTTCAAGTTCGCCAAACAAGAAGCCACAGAGGCTGAACCCTGAATTGTTCAGACTCAATTCAGCGTCTGAGGAGAAAGCATGAGCTACATTCCTAACTCAAGAAGGACAGGAGGAAACAATATGAAAGCTGGGAGGTGATGGTGCACACCTTTAAGCCTGGTCTATGGATCGAGTTCCAGGAGAGCTAGAGTTAAACAGAAAACAGTCTTGAGAAACCAATTTGGGGGGAGTGGGGAGAGAGAGAGAGAGAGAGAGAGACAGAGAGACAGAGAGACAGAGAGACAGAGAGAGAGAGAAAGACAGTCTTAAGAGGTGGCTTGACTGGTAAACATACTTTGCCTCAAGTCCCCGGGGTGGGGGGGTGGGGGGGTGGGGGGGAAAGAAGAGAACCTGGTCCTGTTAGTCATCCTTTGACTTCCACTGTGAACCATGGCAATGCTGCCCTGCCCCCAAGATAAAATACATACCTTAAAAAAAAAAAAAAAAGGTCTCAAAGAAAAGTTAGAACATGCAAGTTTGCCAAGAGCCTGACTGGATGAGGGTGAATAGGAGTTGATAGAACAGAGTCCCGGGGACATTTCTAGAGGGCCACAGAGAGAGGGAAAAGAGGGAGAAGGGAGGCAGGGAAGGGTGTGGTTCAGGCCTAATATACATGGGCTCTTCCAGGCCTCAAAAGGATTTAAGAGTCAGCATGAGCCACAAGATGGTTCATGGCAGGAGAAGGGAGAGGAGAAATTCCCAAAGAGGAGCAGCATACAAGGGAAGAGCAAAGGAGTACTGGGTTTTCTACATCGAGTTTTTAAATAGAAATAGAATACAACCCTCCCACTGTGTTCAAGAAAACGGACAGAAATGAGGTCCCATGACTAACCCTGTCCCCATGAAGTATAAGGGCTCAGCAACAAAAAACCCACTCTCTCAAACCAGTATCATACCATATTTTGTGAATTCAGATGTAGTTCTTCTGTGCACAGATACAGAAGGAGGAGAGACTGCACAAAGGGTTCATAACCTTTCAAAAACCACCACCACCACCACGAACGACAACAACAAGAAAAGATTCTGGGCTAAGCTTTCTAGAAATAGAACATTTTGATTACCAAATAAAATCTAGGTCAATAAGATAATGGATGTGATTTAAATGAAAATCACAGTATTTGTGGTGAGGCAAAAGTGGCATCCGTGTTACAGCAGAAAAGGAATATAATTAAGTGTATTTTTAAACAGCAGCTCTCCCCACCCCAGGTCATCAAATCCCGGCCTGAACACCAGGATTCCTCCACCTCATTGGAGAGGAATGTGCTATCGAGCCACAAGCTAGTCAGAAGAATGCGGAGTTTCCATACGACTCCAGAAAATCCCAAAGGACTCTGGTGAGCTCCATCCTTCCATCCGTAGGTCGCTGTGACTCATTTAGAAGGGAAAGAGCAGGGACGCTCGCGTCTGACAGCCTCGGTCATCCCTTTACCTGTTTCTATTCTCTGGCTGAAAAACCACAAAAGCAAGCATAGCTGTCAGCAGTCTCCGGAATCTACCAAAATGAGAGCATTCAGAGGGATTCCAGATGGTCTGAGGAGGTGGGGGATACTCTGAGAGAGGTTTAAGCACAGGTTAGGAGTGAGGGTGAAGGGTGAGGGGGACCCCGCTTCTGGTTCTCTTCCACAGCTGTGATATGATGCTGTGGGAAGAGGATCGGGTGCATTTCCGGGTTCTTTTCGACAGGGGCGAAGAGGGGAAGGCTGAGTCACACAAGGGCCAACGTTGCAGGCGGTGAGGGCAGCCACGGTGAGGGCAGCCGCTAAAAGCAGCGGCCAGAGACTGTCAAGTCACGTCCTTGGATGTTTGGGTGACAGCTATGGTCACAGAGTTGCTTGGTGTGAAACCGTGGTGATTCTTCCAAACGTAAGATGTGCCTTCGAGGAGCAGAAAAGACCAAGCCAGATATGAATTACTCTGTGATGAATGTCTTAGATAAGTTGACATGAGAGTGTGTGGATAACTCCTTAATAAGGAAACTGCTATGGATTCCAGAAGCCTCTGAATAAGATATCAGTGTGACTCCATATAAATAATAATTATTCAGAGTAGCTGATTTTCTAAATCTTTTGTGTGTGGTACACACTTGCTAGTATGTTCATTAAAACCACTGACTCTTCAATGCGTTCAAATTCTAACATCTTGTCCGTTAAATCCCGAAGCATTCATTTATCCTTAGAAAGCAGAAGTGTACCTCCCATGAAGCAAATCTGTTAAATGCCAATCGAGCCTGTCAAATGAGAGAGAAGTTGAGGACTTACTTCACAAGATGAGTAATGAAGCATTCATTGATCTCGGGCACAATCGCTGTGTCCGTACAGCATCATTAAGTGGGAGCCTGTCAACTCCTTTTCACCTTGTGCTTTACAAGAAACAGTATGATAGATCCCCTAATCAGGAATGCTCCTCTACAAGTGGCCAAAGGAACTTCGAACCCCAGTTATCCCCAGGCAAGCAAGACACCTAACTGCAGAAGCCCTGGAGGAAACCTACACCAGGAGAAAAGGCCACGGTGTTTAGGACAATCAACAGGATTCCTTAAACCTTAACCTAAAATAGTGACAGAATCTGTGGCAAGGGTCATAGCCAGGGCGACCTCTGTGACACCCAACGATCAAGGAGTTAACGTTCGGAAGAAAAGCCCCTGGTCACATGCACACAGGCAGGGTTTTAAACCCTGACCTCCCTGTAGTCTGGAGCTCTTGATGGGTTAAAAGACTGAAAGACAGGATGAAAAGGGCAAGTGAGAGACTTGAAAAAAATACTCAGTACAAGTGTGTGACTCAGGGCGCCTGGCTCTGTGGAGTGTGTGTGTGTGTGTGTGTGTGTGTGTGTGTGTGTGTGTGTGTGAGAGAGAGAGAGAGAGAGAGAGAGAGAGAGAGAGAGAGAGAGAGAGAGAGAGAGACGAGGGCTGGGGAGTGGGGTGGGGCATAGGGGGTGGAACTTTTCCTTGGACAGAGAAAGCCAGAGGATCACATAAGCACTTCTTAGGGGGATAAAAGCTGGTGCTAAGGAAGAAACTGCGTCTTGAGGTGCCATTGACATATTCTGGCCTCTCAGACAAAAGCAGCAGCTGGGAGCTGGTAAGGGTAAGGGGTATTTGGGGAGAAGCAGCAACTGCGTGAGCAGAAGCGTCAGAAGGGAAAGCCTCTTCCCTGCTACCAACCCGTGAGGCGAAACTTGAGTGTGATCTGACCCTGACTATTCATCTGCCTGATCTGACACTTAGTAGTGATGCCTGGAGATCTCCAACAGTGGGGACATTGTGACCCATATAGAAGAGAGGAGAAGTCACAGGCCAGTGGCATCGGAATTCTTTCAGCAATGGGACTCGTGGGAGGAAATCTAATTGTGTCCGTTTAGGCAACCATTATAGACAGTTCAGGAACAGGCTGGGGGTACACTTAACACCTTCAATGGGCGAATGAATGTTTTGGCTGAGATGTTAGAACAGAAACGTGATGAGGAACTAGTGATTTTTATAACTGATATAGAGGTTCGTGTATTTTCTCTTTAAAGCAACACTTCTGTATTCGGTTCCTACTGCTGTGTTAAAAACCCACGAACAAGGCAACTTATAGAAAAAAGAGTTTATTTGGGTTTATGGCTCCCATGAAGTGACTCCATCATGATGGCCCAGCATCAGGGCAGGGGCGGGATGCTCAAAGCTCACTCCCTCAACCACAAGCAAGAAGCATAAATACCAAGCCAACAGGAGACGAGGCTTTGAGCTCTCAAAGCCTACCCTCAATGGCACACTTCCTCCAGTAACGCTACAGCTCCTGAGCCTCCTCAAACAGTAAGACCAATGGGGGCCAAGTGTTCCTGTGCCCAAGACCATGGGAGGCATTTCTCACGCAACCCACTACCCCATCTGTTTGAAGGGCAGAGTTTGTATGCATGTGAGTGAGTGTAGTTATGTCTGCGTGCTACGTAAGGGGGCGTGCACAACTGTGTGCACATGTGTGTGGAGGGCAGAGGATAATTTGTGATCATTTGCAACCACTGTCCATCTTTTTCTGAGGCAGGATCTTTCAGCCTAGAGCTTGCCAAGTAGGTTTGGCTGGCAATTAGGTAAACTCTAGAGATCTGTCTGTCTCTATCTCCCCAGGGCTGCGATTATAAGTACACGCCACCAGGCATAAACTTTTCTTAAGACTTACTTTTTATTATTTTTATTTATGCCCGTGCCCCATGTGTGTGTGCTGTATGAGCGTGGGTGGGTGTGTGTGTGTGTGTGTGTGTGTGTGTGTGTGTGTATGCGCGCGCGCGCGTGTGTGCTCTGGGGATTGAACTCAGGGCCTCAGGTTTGCAGAGTAACTATCCCCATGTCTCCCTCCCCAACCAGATCAGTGCTTCTAACTTGTGACTCTGATGGATTTAGGTCTCATTGTTCATAGTCCTTTTGATTTTTGTCAGGTGACGGTCAGTGAACAGAGAACAGAAAGAGAGAAGGCAGAATTATCTCTGGGATAATCATTCAAGTAAGGCTTCTCCAGAGCTCCTTATAGACCCTATTGGCACACTGGAAGTCGGTAACGATGACAAAAAAAAATAATCTTGCTTTTTAAAGCAAACATTTGAAAGCTTAAATGGACTAGAAATGAATGCCAAATAGGGTCAACCCTGGCTATTTTTAATATGTAAAAAATAGGAAGTGACATGTAAATGGGAATCGTACATTTATAAAAACGCAGGCAAGGTGATTGATTATGTGCGATGAACACAGGCAAATGAGGAAAAGTAGAAAAAAGTTCCCCTTTCTGAAATAAACTAATATTTTTCAGCAAGCATTTCTCCTAAATTCTGACATTTATACTGTCTCTAGAAAAACGTTTCAAGCCAACACTTCCAAGTCTGTTATCCAACCTTGAGGCATGAAATTTGACTAGATGGCCCACAAACACCTTTATGTCCCAGGGGCAGGCAACAACCGACTTACCCCGTGACAAAGTCATCCTGTCGGGGGCAGAAGTCACCCAACTTCTGCAGCTCTGTCTGCAGGTCGCTCAGCCTAGACTTCTTCACCGACACTCCCCCTCCACCCAGAATCACTCTGAGGACCCTGAGCGTGTTCTTGCCTTTATACTCCTCACCACACCAGTCTCTGCTGTCAGGTTTAATGACATCATGTCCAGGAGAGCTCGTTCTCCCCAAAGATGGATTGATTCCCTTCCTCCAAGGTCACAAGAGCTTGTGACTTCTACCCTCTAGGACCTCTGTCCCACCCTGAGTTCTCACATCGCTCGGCTTGTTTTTCTTTTCTGGCCCCTCCCTTCTCCACAATGCCTTAAACCGTGTCTTACCACACCAGGAGAGAACTCTAGGACCACACCTTCAGCCCTACCCCATCCTCCGTTCCGAATACCTAGTAGGAAACCAACTTAATGTGCTTAAAACTTGATCTTGGTTGAAAACTTGGATACTCACTCAGTATACATTATATATATATATATATATCATATCATATTATATATATATATATATATATATATATATATATATATATATGTATCAACCAATTCAAAAAGAAAAGAATGTCCCCCCATCGGTCCCCCCATTGGGTACTGTTTCTCTGGCAACAGGAACAAGAACTCACCGTTCCTCAACTCCTTCACCGAAGCCTCCTCTGGACTGTATTCAGAGTGGCCATTCACAAAGTTCAACTGGCTTTTCCATTCCTTCCCCCCATCTCTGGGTACTCAACTTTCCTGTGGCCTTCTATGGTGTGTGCTGTTCAGTACGGGTGTCCACTATCCACGTGTGGCTGTTTCAATGTCAGCTACTTAAAATTAAAAACCTCCGTGCCTCGGCTGTATTAACCATGGCTACCTACACGCGGTTAATGGGCCGCTATGCTCTCCTGTCCTATCAGCACAGCAAAGTCTCCTGAAAGTGCTACCACTTACTACCCTCCCCCAGCAGAACCCAATAATGAGTAAACCACACACCCTGCAAGCCCTTCCAACCAACCTGTTCTCTTTGGGTCTCAGCTTTTCATTTTAAGGAGCGCCTGAGATTTCCACCCCCCGATTTTCAAGCAACACTTAGACTGTATGCCCTATGCTACAGAAACTTGATGTTTATTCCCATAGCCTTATTTATTGTGTAAATATTTACAAACTAACAGCCAGTTTATATGTCTTCAACGCTGGCTTGGCTGTTAGGCCTTTTCTGTGCCAAACATAGAAGCCTCTTTAAAGAACACATTTTAATAAAGACACTAACACAGTGGGAAGCATTCAGGCTTCAGAGTTCTCCAGGCCTAAATCTATGTTGCCAATTGTTAGCCTTGGGGTTACGTAATCTTTTAGAATTCTCAGTAGAAGCTTCTATTTTAAAAAACAGTAAGTTTTTCTTATAGTGATAATTAAATGAGTGTATACCTGTAAATCATTTAGCCATAGATTTTACGTGGCTTCTGTCAGCGAAGCTGTAGGTGGTACATCAATTACACTGAAGAGCAACAAACAAAAATAAACTTAAATATCACAGGAGGAGGTCGAATGCAATCTCTTGCCAGACAGGGTTAAATGAATGTCTTCAGGTGCACTGTAATCTGTATGCCCTCGATATCGAGGCCTGGAAAATACGTTTTAGAGTACCACGAATGCAAACATTTCCATTCCGTCTACTGTATGAAGCATGTAGATTTTTTTCCAGACCTTTGGAAAATTCGTCTCAGGAATGGTGAACCCATGCTTGGCAAGCTGAACAAGTTTCCATGCCTTAAATGCTAGAAGGGCGATTTGATTTTAAAAGTGAAATGCCCACGGAATGAGGCTGAATAGGGAGGGTCCAGCTCGCCGCGCAGGTCTTCTAGAAAAATCCCAAGGAACTGCAACAATAAGGGGCCGTCGGGCAGGGGGATTGTAATCTGAAGTGTGTGAACATTTGTCTTCACCGAATGAGTCTAAACTCATCTCATAGAGAAAATAAAATAGGCACATGCCCCCCACATGCTTGGAGAGTTCCTCTTTCCTTGCTTTCAATAGCTAAGATTCAGAGTCGGATATATTTGTTTAGGACAACTTTTGCTATGGTTTCTGCAAGCCCTGAGCCAAAGTTCTCCATGTGTACAACCTAGACCACCAATAGCAGCAGCAGCTGTGACCTGCTGCACCAAAACATCATCTCCTGCCCCTGGCTCTCACATATGCACAGCACCCCAAAAGGGTTCCTGGTGCCCCAGTGTGGGAGTACAGTTCTGCCCTCTCTTTGAGGTTCATGTGCTCCGTATTTGAGGCAGTTCCAGTAGTGACGTCATTAGGCCTCGGGTGGTGTTGAAAACGCCTTCAGCTGCTTCTTACCTATATTGACACACAACGGGTTCAGTCTGTGTAACGAAGACTTGACTCTGTGTTGTGCTTAACATTTGTAATGTTAAGCAGATCCTAGGTAACGGGACTTTTATAATCAGTCTCTGGCACCCAAAGGTAGGCTGCACGGAGAAAGCTAATCTTGCTATTACTTATTTTGTCTATCATTGAGAATGAAGCCAGGGGAAACTTGGCTCAAAATGATATGGTTTAATGTACTTGGCCTTTATGATAAGAATTACTTATTTATGATAAGAGATGGGCTAATATAAAGGACCGAGTAACCTGGTTAATTTAAGAAAGCTCCATCAACCTCTTTCAGAAGCCCTTTTGAATTTATTATTATTTAATGAAACCCCACTGGGTATATGACAAAGAAAAAAGAGAGCTACAGGGACCCTTCTGCAGGTGTTTTGCAAAACATAACATTTCTATGTTTTTTTTTTTATTTTTTGTTTTGTTTTGTGCGCCTGGGTTCTTTGCCTCTATATATCTGTGCATCATGTGGATGCCTGGTACCCTCAAAGGCCAGAAGAGGGCATCATATCCCACGGTACTGGAGTTACAGACAGTTGTGAGCCACCATGTGGGTGCTGGGAATCAAACCTGGATCCTCTGAAAAAGCAGTCGGTGCTTTAACCATTGAGCTACCTCTCCAGCTCCAAGATGTGATATTTCTAACAGTCAAAACTCAAGAATAACCTCATTCACTGGACTACCAAGTTCAAATGGTCACACATAAGGACTTGTGAGCAAGAAGGCCTCTGATGTCATTTTTTTTTTTGTATTTTGCTGAAAGATCCAAAACAAAATGAAAGCTCTTTTTAATACTCCATTGCATCTCTCAGGTTGACAGTTAGTTATATTTTCGTAATTCAAACGTATTCCCCAGCAGAGTGTCATATTTATTTTTAGTGGAAGAAATAAAATTCGATATGCATAAATTTTATGTCTTGTGCTTTCTTAAAAACACGGTTTAGAGATTTTTTTTCCAAAGAGGATTGTTATGCTCTTTTTAACTAAGATAACATAAGGAGTCACTCATAAATCTATGAAAAATATATACTGAAAGAGTTGAAGGCCAGGCAGTTTCTGCGAGGGGAAAATGTAACTCTCAGGTCTGGGCAGCCAGGGTGGCACAGCACAAGTTTGCCCTTTGTCTCTTAAAACCTCAGGTCTGACAGTTTATATAACGTCATAGACATTCTGTACAATTTTAAAAGCTGTACCAGAAATCACTTTTAAAATAATAAGACTGCACTTGAGGGTCATTAACCTTGGTATCCATTACACAGAATGTCACACAAGAAGCTCAGGTGGGCCTAAAGAGAAAAGGCAGTCAGTAAAGTGCACAAGGACCCAAGTCCGATCCCCAGAAATCCAAGCATGATGGTGTGCTGGTAATCCTGGCTTTGGGGAGGAGGAGACAGGAAGATCTCTGGCGATCACTGGTCAATCAGTCAGGCAAACAAGACTTCGTTTCAGAAACCAATGTGGACAGCACCCGAGGAATGGCTCTCGAGATTCATTTCCCGCCTCCCTGTACATGTCTTCTGGCACACATGCATGTACGCATACATACACAGACTCACACACAGATAAACCCTTAGGTAACAGCTCAAGTGAGCATCGCATCCAGTGTGGTACACACAGAGCATAAGGCGATGACCTTACTCTCATGTGGAATGATTCATTGACATTACAGCAGACTCCATGGGCATCCTCAACCGTTTGCTGTCTCTGCTCCTGCCCTGTTAAAAGTCACATCGTCTTGCCTGCCATCCTGCGTTCCTGCAGCAACACTCCATTCACACTCAATTCACCATCCGGATTGCACTCATGAGCACAGTACAGTTTTGTAAACTTTGGAGTCCACTGCAACCAAAGTTGGATGTCATCACGACTGGCCTGTGGTTGGCAGATGGATAGACGGATGAGGTCACAGACGTGAGCGTTGTCTGCCCAGTCTGGCACCTCCAGTGATCGGTTGTGGGTCTTGCTGAGTCCTCCCCTCATGACATGACAGTGAGAGACGATGCCTGGCTGTTAAAGCACTGACGATCAAATAGAATAATCAATACGGAGAAGTAGCCAAGGACCTGGTACCTAGTAGGTGCCCAGTAAACCTTACCCATTATCAACCAGCATCTAAGTTAAGACGTGGCACAATTACAGCTATGGCATCCTTTTCAATATCTGATGACACTCCCTTTTCGAGAAGAGTTGTGTTCACAAGTCTGAGGCAAAGCACTCATCTTGGTCTCTCTCTCTCTCTCCTTAACAGAATGACAAAGTTCCCTAACACAAAAGTTGTACTTAGCTTACGCCTGGAAATCAAACACACATCCCAGGAGTCGGCGCTCCAGTTTCCAGATCATACAAGTGACCTTGCATTGTTTCCCCACCGCAGATGCCACAGGGAGCATTTGTCCTGATACTGCTTCCTGACCCTACCGCACTCCCAGTTCAGTGTCAAGCAGCCTCCCAGGCCTCCATGAAGACCCTCTTTTCTCCTACTCTTCGGTACAGAGGCTGAAAGTTCTCTAGGCTGAAAGCGAAAAGAGACAGAAAGAAATAAACAAAAACCCTGTGATTAATTCTCTTTCAAATCTAAAGGAAGTAGTTTTCCACTCTTGTCTCAGCAGACAAGAAGTAATCAAATCTCTCTGACCTGCTTAACAAAACATTCTTTGATGTCACACACAGACTCGGCAGGAACCGAAGGTTTAAACATACCGGGAATACCTGACCGCACATACTTCTCCAGTGTCTTTTAACACCACAAAACTCCCAAGAGCATGCTAATCCCTGCGGCCAGCCTAACTGGAAATTAAAGTGGTTAAGCACATGGTCAAAACATTTCCAGAATATTTTGAACAGGTCACGAGGACTGATAACAATGTACGGAGCGCTCACCTGCATCTATTTGAGCCCAGAAAACTCTCTTGCGTAAGTCTGGTATTTCCATAGCGGACAATCACGTGCCAGCATCCTGCTTAGTGGCACTGTGACAGTTAAAAGCACAGCCAGTCGAGGGTGTGAGGTTTACACTGTCAGGGGTGCTGACATAGAATGTTCACTGTTTGTATTGACTTCCGCCAAGCACACGATTACTCCATGAATTCTGCAACTAGGCTAAGTATTTCTGGAGCCTGCCTTTTCGTGTGTTCCCGTGGTTCTTTTTCATTCAGGGATGTTGAGAAGGCAGAATGAGGTGAGCTGAAGAGAGCAAAGGGTACCTGGGGGATCACGGGGTAAGGGGCTTATCTGGGGATCTGAGATCCAGGTCAGGCCCCTAAGATGCTTCAGAGCCGTGTGGATCAGAAAGGGCTCTCCTCGGAGAGGCATTGCCAGGGTGACTGGAGGATGAGGGCAGCAACACCTGCTCCCTTTAATCCCAGAGGACACGCTCTCAGTAGACAGGGTGCCCTTGTATTGTACTTCCTCCTACAGGATGACTTCCAGTCTCAGTAAAGCTTCTTCTACATTACCGTGACCTTTGGCTCTGCCCTTAGTGAGAGGTCAGGAAGGAACTCAAGGCCTAGGGAAACTAGACATACACTCTTAGAGAGAGACTCAGAATTAGTATCTACCACTTGGGGGACTTAGAACTTGTTGACTTTTTGGTAAAAATATCAGAAGACTCAAGTCTGCTGGGGACACACATGCATGTGCACACACACATGCACAAGCGTACACACACACACACACACACACACACACACACACACAACCCCACATAGAAAAACAAAACAAAACTATACTGGACTTGGAGTCAGAAGCCTCGGGTTTGAGAACTGGGCTAGCCTCTCACTGGTTGAGTGTGTTAAACCCAACAGGTAGTCTTTCTGATCTGGAAGGTTTTCAAATGTAAGTAGAGGAGAGAGAGAGCCATGCCTCACAGGGCTGTTGCAAGGATCCAACGTGAGAACCTCTAGAAAACAGCTTTTAAAAACTCGTGTGAGTGGAGTAAAACGTACCAGAGAAGAAAGCGCGAAAAGGCTATTCTGGAGAAGGGGACCCGAGCTTGGTGACGCTGGCCTGTAGCCTCAGCTACTATGGAGGCTGAAGCAGGATTTCAAGTTCAAGGCTAGCCTGAGCTAGAGTGAGTTCAAGTCTAGCCTGAGGAACTTAGAGAGACCCTAAGTGGGGAGAGGGGGACTTGGGGGGCAGCTTAGTGGTAATGTTTGCCTAACAACACCAAGCCTGGGTTTAATCCCAAGAACTGGAGGAGAGACACAAGAAGAAGAAATCATTATCTCGTTAGCTGTGTTTCTACGGCGACATGGGTTGCGATCTGCAGCAGCTATGAAACGGTGGCCTAAAAACCACAGGAGGATCTTGCTTGTAGACCTGGTATGTTCCTGGACACATCGGTGATGAAAGGGACCCTGGCAATGGGGCCTTTATCGGGTGGCTATGGCACATCGATTTGGAATATTTACCACACATTGCCTCTTGTGCTCATGTGAAAGGTAAAGGTAACTGGGAGACAGACAGCAGGCCCGCAGAAGGCCCGAAGACAGCCCTAGGTGTTAGCCCTGACCGTATCCACCCTGTCTGAGACAGGGCCTCTCTTTTATTCACCACTGTGTCTCCCAGGCTACCTGGACCTGGGGGCTCCAGGGGTTCTCCTGTTTCCACCTTCCTCCTCGACACGTGGACACCAGGATTACAGATACAAGCTGCTACACTCACCTTTACATGGGTTCCGAGGGTTCCGAGTCAGATTCTCACGCCTGAATAGCTAGTGCTTTACCAACAGAGCCCTCCACCACACCCTACCCACATTGTCTTGTCCGTCCTAAAGATAGCTGTGAAGTAAACAATACTTCAGAGCCCACAGGCAGGAAAGCAAGCAACGGCTGGTGTTTCCAGCCCTCACTGAGGGGGATCTCCTCAGCGTGCATTTTCCTTTGAAGAAATCATTGTCTCAGATGGTAAAAGTGTCTGTAAGAAAAAAAAGGAGGGGGTGGAGTCTTCATTAACCAAGACTGAAAGAGTGCAGAGACATGGGTGAGAGCAAGGGTGGAAGGAATCACCAGAGGTGGAGAAGAAACCTTTGAGAATCCTATTGTGAGAAGGGATTTCTTTGTAGTGGAGACAAAAAGAAGAAGTCACCTGTGTGGAAGGGGTCAGTAGGCAGTTGAAAACGTAATTGTTGAGAAATTGGTGCAGACACACCATGGCGTTTTTTCCCCCACAGCCTGCCCCAATACACCAAGCACGCTAATCAACAATGTTCTCACTCTTAGAGGCAGGACCTGTTTCTGTGACCATTGAGGGCTGGAGGGAGGGCACGTTGGTGAAGCCCCTGCCATCCCTGAAGCTCTCTCTTTGCCAGCTCTGAGCACTCAGTGCCATTCCTGGGAGCTGGTGACAGGAAGACACAGCTAGGACTCGCTGTCCCCACCAGACTGCTAATGAAAAACCAAAAGTCTGCAGACGAGATGGCCAGGTTCTCCCCCAGTTAAGCCAAAGCCCTCTCCATGCAGGAAAGGGGCTCTTTCCACGGGGAACGGGCATCTCTGGAGGGAGGGTCCCACACAGGACTGTCTGAGAAAACCACCAACATCGACAAGGACCCCTTACGTTCCGAACACAGGTAAGATACTTCACAGGTTAACCACTGATCTCTGTGGTTGCAAAAACAAAGTCGAAAAACCAGAGTGCAGATGGAAATCCCTAGAACAAATACCAAATTGTCAAGTGCTGGGGGCTGGGCTGTAGGCTTCCAGAGAAGGAGAAAAGGCAGTGGTGGTATGTTTGGTACGTTCCCCTGGAAGAGCAATGACAGGAGCGACCCTTCCCTGGCTTGCCTCCAGTGTCATGTTTTCAGACAGCGTTCTGAAATCACATCGCAAACAAAGTCCTAAAGTTATATCTATTTTCAATCAAACCCAAATATTTTACTTCAGTTCTTCGATTCACTTAGACTTTCTGGCCAAACACAGTCTGTTGAAAAGAAACAGAATTCTAAGGAGCTAGTATTTTAAGGGAAAGTCAATACCAGAATGTCAGATCTCTCAACGTCCTTCCTTGTTGAGAAGCCAGATGCAGAATCAAGAATCAGTAGAAAGGCTGAGTGTATGTGTGTTTCGACTACTCTACACACACACACACACACACACACACACACACACACACACACACACACCAGCTGCTGCCTGGGACATCTCATTGAGATAGGCAAGTAACAGAGTGAGTGTTCTGTTTAGTCTGAAATCCCTAAGCAAAAGATGTTCACTCAATCAAAGCTGACTGACAGCCACAAAAAGGGTGGTGCTGGCCCTGCCCAAGAGACCGCTTGGCTACTTGCTGCTTTATGTGGTCTAATTGATGGTGGCCATGAAGAGTGTCCCTACACATGTAGCTGACCACCCCTGTAGTTCTTATCTGGCCCTTTCACCCCTGACCTGAAGTCTTCATAGGGTAGAGGATGCAGATGAGGAATGCATGCTGATGTTAACCTACATCATATTTCCCCCATGGTCAAGCCTGTGGTAAAAGCATTATAACGTCAGTGACTACAACAGGCACTCCTGACAACTTCACATAGATTTACAGCAAAGGCCATTTTTCAACGACAGAGATGAAGAAACAGGAGGCAAGAGGTATTAATGTGCTGGGGTCCGTTAGCACTCAGGGTCATGGGCCATAAATCTGATCAGCTATGTCCTTGGCGCTTAGTGAGCCTGGAGTGTTCAGGCCTGGAGTAAGATAAGAAAGAGGGCTTCTGGGGCTGGGGATTTAGCTCAGTGGTAGAGCGCTTGCCTAGGAAGCGCAAGGCCCTGGGAAAAAAAAAAGAACCAAAAAAAAAAAAAAAAAAAAAAAAAAAAAAGAAAGAGGGCTTCTGTGCCCTAAGGTGAAGAAACCTGAACGAGGTCAGATTTTCTTTAAAAAGGAGTAAGTTCCCCAAAGCCAAAATAATGTGATCGGTACGGGGAGGGATTTTTCTTCGACAACATTTAAAAATTGAGCTGCCAAGTGTCTGCTCTCGTGGAACGACCATGGATCCAGACAGCAAAATGAACTTTTCAATTGCGAGCCTGGCTAGAAATTACTGTAACTAGTTGCCACGATGATATAAATTAGTTTGGGGATTCTGTTGTAACCGGCAGTGTGCTCTATCCTGAGACAGGAGAGAACACTCTAATAAACAACTGACAACCGCCTACTCCGGTTTGCTTGTTGCTCAAAGAATAATAATGTTTCTGCTTATAGGTGAGTCCACTTTTAAACAATGTCTCCTTTTCTTTTATGCTTATTTGAAAAGAGAGATACATTTAAAGCAAAAAGTCTTCAACGGCCCTCGCTGCGTTCCACTGCTCTCCGCATGCCAGTCTTCTAGAATTGTACTGCCTTTGTTCAAGGCACAGCGATGAATGCACCCAGGGATTTGTGGGATTGACAGAACCAACTCTGCTTGACAAATGGAGAAAATTCCATGCTGTCCACGAATGGGAAGCATTAGGTTAGTATGTTCCTCGGACCAGCTGCTGTGTGCGCCGTGGCTCTCTGGTACAGTCCCACAAATCACGAGGGTTCACAGTTGCCCAAAGCCTGCGGCATTCACCAAGTGGCTGGCTGAAGCAAAGACAAGACTTTGTTGTGCTCTGGGGAGAGCAGAGTGAGGCCTCCATATGTTGTCATAATCTCTTTGCTACAAAAATAGCTTTGGGGATTGAGAACGCTTCCAGGAAGGAAGGAAGAACAGAGGCTGACCATTTGGCAAGTGGTTAATACGATTGAGGCTTTGGGCAATGACCGGTCCATCCTGGTGCCTCAGACCATCCTTAAATAACAGTGCAATCCGGTACCACAGAGGTCGAGGCGGGGGGGGGGGGGGGAAGGGGCTGTGTGTTGCTTATTGGTGGATAAGGGATTCTTAATAAAAAGTGCAAGCATTCAAGAGGTCCTGAGTGGCACATGAAACAAAAGAGAAAGAAATCTTATCTGCTTGGGATCCCCAAGGGCCATTTAGGACTGGTTTAATGTAACTAGTGTCACAGAAGGGTCAAAGGCACGTCGCTGTGTCGCTCAAAATGCTATTTCCAGCCTGTTCCTTTCTCTGTGCCTGGAGAAGCCGGACAGCTGGTACGAGAGAGAGGCTTCCTTCTCTAAGGGAGGTGGTGGACGGTGTGCTCTCCAGGACCTTGAGGCCTCTCTCTCCATTTCTCTGCATTGCCACTCCAGTACTGATGTCACCATTGGTGTCTCTCTGGGTGACAGGAGTAGCCTGACTGTCCCCCATCTCACAGGATACAGCTCCCTCTCAATGTTCTTTCTTGGCTTCAGGTTTTCTTCATATCTTGGCTTTGTGTCAGCTACACTCCTGCTAATTCCTACATCTCTTCCTGCTTCTTAGTCCACTACCCGGCCCCCTCTTCCTTGACCCCACTCTGTCTTCCCTCAATCCTTCATGAGCTCATGTGTCTTTTGTCATATAGGCGGTCATAGACCAATAATTCCCAGATTTATTTATCTGCTATGTTCACTCTCCCTCAAACTCCAGACTTACATATCCAATCACTTGTTCAACATTAGGGCTTGGTGACGTACCTACCATCCATGACATGCCCCAGACTGCTTTTCTGGATGTCACCCCAGGCCCTCTGCCTCAGTTGATGAAATCTTCACCCTTTCAGTTGTCCAGGCCAAAGATCTGGGGGTGTGGTGGGGTAATTCTTCACTACTTTTCTCACACCTGTATCCAGTGTGAGGAAAGTTTGATGACTGCCTTCCAGGGAGATCCGACCCATTTCCACAGAACGTGTCAGTCCAGAGTGACCCAGTATTATCTGTCTTACTCCTCCAACTTCCTAACTGGTCTGCCCATTTCTCAGAAGAGTTGGTTCTCGTTCCAAAAGCCAAATTCCACTTTTAATGTCTAAGTCACGGAGGCAGGGAGATGGCTCCATCATCGGGGTGCTGGCTATACAGCACATGGACCACCAGCATCCCCATAAAAAGTCAGGCGTGGCAGCCGCATGCACACATAATCCCTGTGCTGAGACGGAGACAGGATCCCCAAGGCTTACTGGCCAGTCAGTCTCGTCAACCAGTGAGCTATAGGTTCATTGAAAGACCCTGTCTTTAAAAATAAGGCTCAGACATGATTGAGGATGTGAAAACAGCTGTTCTTGGTACACAGAGCAACCTTCTCCCAAATGCAAACGAATCTCTCTCTGTAAGTCCCTTTCTCCTGTGAGGCTCATACCACACGGTTTCTAACTTTCCAGACGCAGTCTTCTGCCTGCCCGTTTGCTTCCCCTCAGCATCCTGCAGCTCTCACAAACCCTCAAGTGCGCTGAAGCACCCCTGACTTATTTCACCTCTTTCGGATTATTTAATTCCTAAGATTTCTGTATGCCTTCCTCACTCTACGTTTAATTATAAAGGCATTTATGAGCTACTAAGAAACGAGATTTATTTCTCTCTATAAATGTTCTTGAGTTACAAGTTCCAGGGTCCAAACAATGTCGTGGAGTTGCCCAGGGAGCACAGAAGAGCTTCAGGTGTCAAACCTTGGTTCTTGGTTCCTGCAAATCCGAAGCCTACAGGAAAAACTTCACTCGAAAGTTCTGCTGACACCACTATTTATGGTAATGTGTCCGTATCTTTTTAAATCCTTTCGAAGTTTTAGTCTTCATTATACAAATAGCAAAAGTGCTTTCCACTATAAGTATGGATGTATATTGTAGTGCGATGTCTCTCTTGACATTTGCCCAGTCCCATTCTGCTTCTCATGGGTCTTGTTTCTGCTCATTCAATCATTTCATTCAACAGTACTGAATGGCTACTACATGCAAATACTGCTGTGTAAACTAAGGGCAGAGTAGTAAAGCAGATAAGAATGGCTCACCCCATGTCTCCATCCTTCCCCAGCTCAATGCATGACATCCATCCATCCTACCATCCATCCATCCATCCATACATGCATGTATATATAGAGAGACATATATACACATATATATGAATATGTATGTATATATGTACATCACCTTTAACTCATACCACCACAGGGGAATGACTCTTCATTTTACATGAACATTAAAGAACTGATAAGAAGGACCACTGTTCAAGGTCACACCTCTAGTAATAGCAGAGCCAAGAGAACAGCAAAGTCCTTGGGTTCTCTCTCTTCTGTCTCACTGCCCTTCCCTCAGGCCTTTATACCCAAGGCATCAGTCAAGTCAGCAGGCTCCACCCCTCCATCTCCAGTTCCTCTGGAACTGGTCAGTAAGTACCTCTTAACTCATCTTCCTGTCCCCTCTTCTTGCCTCCAACTTTTTATTCTCTAAGATGAGAAATAATTAAAAACAAAACAAAACAAAAAACCTTAAATTCTCTAATGGGACTAAATGTGGTGCCCCACGCCCTTAATCCTATGACTTGGAGGCAGAGGCAGGTCTTTCTCAGCTAATGTGTTCAAGACCAGCCCAGACCCAAAGAGAGACCCTGTCTCAAAACAAAATAAAAGCAACAATACAAATAGACTTTTACTAATTTCTGTTGTACTTAAAACACAATCCTATGTAGAGTCTATACAAACCTTGCTTTCCCATCTTAACCACAGCTCTGTACCTGCCTCCTCACTGCCCACCTTTGGCTGCACCTGCCTCCTCACTGCCCATCTGTGGCTGCACCTGCCTCCTCATCACCTACCTGTGGCTGCACCTCCCTCCTCACTGCCCACCTGTGGCTGCACCTCCCTCCTCATCACCCACCTGTGGCTACACCTGCTTCCTCACTGTCCACCTGTGGCTGCACCTGCCTCCTCACTGCCCACCTGTGGCTGCACCTGCCTCCTCACTGCCCACCTGTGGCTGCACCTGCCTCCTCACTGCCCACCTGTGGCTGCACCTGCCTCCTCACTGCCCACCTGTGGCTGCACCTGCCTCCTCACTGCCCACCTGTGGCTGCACCTGCCTCCTCACTGCCCACATGTGGATTCACCTGCCTCCTCACTGTCCACCTGTGGCTGCACCTGCCTCCTCACTGCCCACATGTGGATTCACCTGCCTCCTCACTGCCCACCTTTGGCTGTATCTCCCTCCTCACTGCCCACCTGTGGCTGCACCTGCCTCCTCATCACCTACCTGTGGCTGCACCTCCCTCCTCATCACCCACCTGTGGCTACACCTGCTTCCTCACTGTCCACCTGTGGCTGTATCTCCCTCCTCACTGCCCACCTGTGGCTGCACCTCCCTCCTCACTGCCCACCTGTGGCTGCACCTGCCTCCTCACTGCCCACATGTGGATTCACCTGCCTCCTCACTGCCCACCTTTGGCTGCACCTGCCTCCTCACTGCCCATCTGTGGCTGCACCTGCCTCCTCATCACCTACCTGTGGCTGCACCTCCCTCCTCACTGCCCACCTGTGGCTGCACCTGCCTCCTCACTGCCCACCTGTGGCTGTACCTGCCTCCTCACTGCCCACATGTGGATTCACCTGCCTCCTCACTGCCCACCTGTGGCTGCACCTGCCTCCTCATCACCCACCTGCGGCTGCACCTGCCTCCTCATCACCCACATGTGGATTCACCTGCCTCCTCATCACCCACCTACAGCTCCTCTGGCCTGTTCATTTCCTTTTTGCTTTTCCTTCTTTCTTTGTTTCCTTCCTTCCTCTCCCAACATGACCTCTCTACATAGCCCAGGCTGGCCTCAAACTTTCAGTGACTTTCCTGCCTCAGCTTCTCAATGCTGGGTTTTAAGTATGTTGTCCAATACTGGCTCTGGCCTACTTTCTAATCTTTGAGTACACAAGAGTCAAACCCAGCTTTTTGTGTTCCCAGAGCTTATGTAGTTAGTTTTCTTTCATCGTTTAGGACTTAATGTCAATGTTACATCCACAGAGTGTACTTCTGTGACCACCCAAGCTGAAGTATTCCCTCCCACATATCCAGAATTATACACTATGGTAGTGTGGTAATTTGAATAGGCATACTCCCCCCACCCTCTCATAGACTCATGTATTTGAATGCTTGGCCCATAGGGAGTAGCACTATTAGGAGGTGTGGCTTGTTGGAGGAAGTGTGTCACTTTTGGGGGGCAGGCTTTGAGGTCTTCTATACTCAAGCTACACCCAGAGTGTCTCCAGTCTCCTTCTGCTGCCTGAAGACCAAGATGTAGAACTCTCAGCTCCTTTTCCAGCACCATGTCTCCCTATGTGGTGCCAAGTTTCTCACCATGACAGTAATGGACTAGACCTCTGAAACTGTAAGCCAGCCTCAATTAAATGCTTTCTTTTATAAGAGTGCTGTGGTCACGGTGTCTCTTCACAGCAATAAAGACCCTAAGATTGGTACAACTCTTTGAACAGACAAATGGCAAGACCTAACAAAACCTGAATGCACATCTATTCTCATTTAAGCCAGAATTTCTACCTCAAAAATTTAATTCTAAATATAAACATGTACATGTGTGAAATTATATATCAGCCTTATTTACTGCTGAGTTACAAAATTCTAGCCATGCCCTAAATGCCCACTCACAGAGCCTCCTTAAATAGGATTGAAAACTCATTAGACACTTTCTACACATCTCACTACAACTTCTGAGAGCTAAATTCCATCACATACCTTATTTTATATGAAAAAAAGCTAGGGCATAGAGAGCATAGAGGTATTTGCCCAACATACATAACTGCCAAGCGGTAAGCTGGGAGATCAGGTCCCACACTCTTGATCTCTATGTAAAACCACCTTCCAATATGCATTTCTTCACGGAACCCTTTGACCTCAGGGCTATTCCTCATGGGCTATTCTCCAAGACAGGCAGTTAAGTCACAAAAGGAGAGGAGCGTCAAGTTTAACCACTTGGAGCTTTGCTTTTTGCTTTCCTTTTTTTTTTTTTTTTTAAAGAGAACCCAAATATGTATGTTGTGTAGGACTAAGTAAAGCCTAAGAAGAAACAGTGAGAATGTAAGAAAAGAAAGAGAAGACGGCTACCCCAGAAAGAGACACTCTGGGTGAAGGTCGAGGTCTGGGGAAGACCCATTGATTGCTGCCCGGTTTCCACTGCCTGTCCACGAACATACGCATACTGCCTGCTCAAACAAGGAAGAGTAAACAGATGGCTAAGTTGAGAGTTTTCCAAAAGCAAAAAGAATATGTGCAAGCCACTACCATATTGCCTGTGGTTCTTCTTTCTGTGTCTAACAGAAAATAGCTTGTTTATTAGTAACCACTTGTGTCTCCACTAGAATCATTACTTAACATTATTTGGGTTTTCTCTGCAGTGCTGAGAAGCAGGGCACACTCAGGAGACCGTAGTACAGTTTAAGCTGAAAGGGGCAGGGTTATCACAGTTCGGTGGCCCAGTGCCAACACTTGCCGGGGTACTGAAGCCCCAGAGAAAGAGTAGCAAGTGCTGAGAGCTGAGATAAGCCAAGAGTTAACGGCACCAGGACCTTTTGGATTAAAAGTGCACAAAAGTGATCGATGTGAGATCTAATACGTCTCTTATGGTATGAAAAGTTAAAATCTCAGGCCCAGAACTCTAAGGGACAGCTCTACTCAAAAATCCAGAAGCTGTTGAAACGATATCGATAAACGAGAAGGGTATGTGACGAAAAGAACTTAACTCGAGCCTTTAGACACGGACAAGTTTAGAAATGTCGTCTGGATGCGTGCACAAATGCAGTCGTATCCAGGCGGTCTGCAGTTTTGAAAATGATCACCGATTGGCTCAGTAATGGGAAGAGCTCTCCATGTTTGAAGGCAGATACACAATCTGGCAATCCCACCTATCAGTATATAACAGACCTGGGACAGTGGCACACCCAGGCTCAGAGCAGTATTATTCCCAAGTGTCCACCGGTGGGTAGCAGGCAAAGGAAAGGTAATGTCGTAGATACCTACACTGCCATATCCCTCAGCCCTGAAAGCATTCTTATACATGAAAAACATGAATGAACGCCATGTAGAATGAAATAAGACACCCGGGAAGCAGTATTGTGTGACTTTACCTATAGGGTACCGAGAGCCGTCAGGTTTGTGAAGGCAGAAAGCGAACGATGCTTGCCAGGCTGCGTAGGGATTCTGTGTGTGAGCATGAGCCCATAGGAACCAGAGAGTGTCTTCAAGTGTCGGCCCTGCCCTTCCTTTTTGTTTGAGGCAGGGTCTCTTGCCCTTCTCTGCTTCAGATGCTAGGCTAGCTGGCCCAAGAGCTTCTCAAGATTGTGCTGCCTCCACCTCCCATCTCGATGAAGCTGTGCTGGGGTTGCAGACGTGCGACCTGCCTTGGCTCCACAAGCTCTGGGAGCTCAACTGTGGTCCTTTCACTTGCCCAGTAGGCGCATTCTCTACCCCGTCCCTGGGGTTAATTTTTAGTGTGTAAACAGAGCTTCAGTTCTGCAAGATGCAAAGAGTTCCGCACGGGGACGGTGGTGGTGGCTGAACGGCCGTGTGAGTGTTCTCGAGTTGCTGAACTGCATACGCAAATAAAATCAAGCTGGTAAATTTTATGTGCCTTTTATCGCAACTTAAAGCTTTTCAATCTAGAAACTTGGCTCCAAGACATGCCAACGAACTTCGGGGAAAAAAAAAAAACCAATGCTGCAGAAGATGCTCAGAATCCCATCAGATAAAAAGACAACGTGGATGCTTAGACACAGGAAGGAGCTCGAGTGTGCCTAGCAAGCCATGCTACAGGGGAGCCGAGAAAGAAAGCTGATGACTCGCACATGCTCAGTGGGACTCGGTCTTGACAGAACCTGGGTCAACAGGGACATGATTGTTTCTCAAGCCTTCTGTAAACAACTACCACAATGTGGGGTGCTGCTGACACACTCCTTTAATCCCTGCATTCAGATCTCTAAGTTCAAGGCCAGTCTCGTCTACAGATGGAGTTCCAGGATAGCCAGGGCTACACAGAGAAACCCTGTCTCAAAAAACAATCAATCAATCAGGCAATCAAGCAAAACAAACAAAAGAAACTACCCACATGGAGGTGAAAAGAGAGACCCAACCCTCAGTTGTCCTCTGACCTCCGTATGAGAATCATAGCATGTGTGCCCACATACATCATGCCTACACACACAATATAAGATTAACTTTACAATCACCTTTATTGCCTCCCAATCCTGGGAGGCCTGATTACAGCAACCCTGAGAGAGAATAACAAACATGTTCCTGTTGACCCAGGTCTTCCATCAAGGCGGAGTCCCATTGAGCATGTGCGAGAAGAAATGAAGGCTTTACCAGGACCTAGTCTCTCTGAGACTCAGGACAGAATCCTTCCTTGCATTTTTGCTACTGATGGCCACCAGAGCTTGGGGAATTTCAGCCTACAGCTGAATTAGTCCAGTCTCAGTCTCTGTGGTCACTTTGATTATAGGGCATTAGCAATGTGCACACGCATCTCCACAATGTATGTGTGCACGTGCGAGTGTGTGTACATGTGCATGTATGCATGTATGCGTGTGTCAGCATGTGTATGCACGTGGGTGTGCAGATGTATCTGCTTGCTTGTGTATGTATGTGTGTGTGCATGCATATGTGTGTGTGCCTGTGCATGCACTGTGTGTGTGCATGTGTGCATGTGTATGCACATGTATGTGTGTGTGTGCCTGGTATGCATGTGTGTGTGCATGTGTACATGTGTGTGCCTGTGTATGCATGTGTGTATGTGCGTGCATGTGTGTATGTGTATGCATATGTGTGTATACACAAGGGCATGCGTGCACACATGCATGGATATATGTGCATCATACGCATATATGGAAGCGAGAAGTTAAAGTCAGGTGACTTCCTCAATCACTGTCCGTCTTACTTTTCTGAAACTCGGTTTCCCATGGAAGCTGGAGCTCTCTGGTTGGGCTAGACTAGCTGCTCAAAAATCCGTAAGGAGCTTTTGCCTCTGCCTCCCCAGGGCAGGTCTCCCAGTCACACCGTGACACACCAGCTTTTATGTGCGTTCTGGAGATTTAACTCCAGGCCTTGTGCTTGCACTTGGTACTCCTCTTACAATAAATCTATTGCTGGATTCGGTAGCACATGCCTTTAATCCCTGCACTTGGGAGGCAGAGATAGCCAGATCCCTGAGTTCAAGTCCAGCCTGGTCTACAGAGGGAGTTCAAGGAAAGCCAGGGCTACACCAAGAAACCCTGTCTCAAAAAAAGCAAAGCAAAACAAAACAAAACAAATGACAATGTGATGGGGAGATGGCTCAGTTGGTCAAGTGTTCGTTTTGTGAGTGTGAGGACCCAAGCTCGGATCCTTGACACAGTTATAATAGCTGCTATGAAGGGGCACGTTTATAACCCCAGTGCTGGGGGAGGGGAGGGGAGCTAGAGACAGGCAAGCCCTGGTGCTTGCTGGCCAGCCATTCAAGTCAACTCAAGCCAAATCAGGGAGCTCAAGGCTCAGAGAGAGGCCCTGCCTCATTACCTAAGATGTAAAGCAATGGAGAAACACACGCCCATGTCAGCCTCTGGCCTCAGTTTGTATGCACACGAACCTACATATACACACGCATGCGCATATTAACATACACACACACACTATAAGGAAACTCCTGGAGTTACAAAGATAGTAAAGTGCTTGCCGCCATGCAGGCATGAAGATAGGGGGTCCAATTCCCAGAATCCACACTGAAAAGAGCTGGGCATGATGGGATGTGCTTGGAACCCCAGCATAGGAAAGGTGGAGACGGGAGGACCTCTGTGGCTTGCTGGCTAAATTGGCTAGCCATGGGTCAGTGGGAGACTCCATCTTAAAAAAATAAGGTGGATAGTAACTCAAGAATAACACAAATACATACACACATACACACACACATACATACATACATACATACACACATACATACATATATACACACATGCACACACATACACACATACATACATATATACACACATGCACACACATACACACATACATACATACACACATACACACATACATATATACATATACATACATACACACATACACATACATACATAAACACACATACATACACACATATATACACACACATACATACACACGCACATACATACATACACAGTCATACATAGATATATATACACACATGCATACATACACATACATACACACATACATACACACATACACACATACATACATATACACACATGCATACATACACACACACACACACATAAGTCAGAGCTAGGGATATAGTTCAGTGGTAGGGTGATTCCTAAGAATAGGTGAGGTCCTGTGTTCAGTCTTCACCCAAGAAAATAAAACTAAAAAGTCCAGTTCCGCTTCCTTGTATGATCCAGTCAAGGATCAGCCCTAAAGAGCACCAGCCTAGCGGTTACGGGCAGTGGCGTGTCAATCAAGAGCCTGCACTTAGGAGGCAGTGCGACAGCTCCCAGCTCAGCCACTTGCCAGCTACACGATGGCCTCAAGGAAGCTCGTTAAGCTCTTTGTGCCTCAGTTTCCACCTCCATACAGACAACTCTATGGAACTCAAAGGGTTGTTGGAAAGAAATGAGCTACAAAGTAGGTAGAAGCCTGTCTAAGACACGGCAAGCACTCAGCATGTACAACTGCTGTCACAACTACCGAAGTGTCACTGAAGGCATCAGGGAAGGGAGCTTCGGTGACTGGGCACCTTTATCTCTGTACCATTCACCCACTGACTCCTCTGTTTGCCAAGCACTCCATGTCCTCAGTGATTTCACAGACACAGGGTTAAATATTCTTCCGCACAGGTATCCAGCTCCCTTCCCCATCCAGACACAGTATGCAAGGCCGCCTAAGCCATCCAGTCAAAAGGCCTGGCCCTGCACGCACTGCCGGAGGGAGGTGTGCGCAGGCCTGAGCCATCGGCCTCCCACTTTCTGCGATCAGGGTCCTATATTTGGATTTTGACTTGCTTGGTTGGCCTGACTTGCTGCTAAATCTGTATCCAGTTAATCTTACACGGTTGTGGGGGAGGAGTCATGTTGCTATGGCAACCCCAACAACTTTGGGCAGAGAGAGAGAGAGAGAGAGAGAGAGGGAGGGAGGGAGGGAGGGAGGGAGGGAGAGAGAGAGAGAGAGAGAGAGAGAGAGAGAGAGAGAGAGAGAGAGAGAGAATAGAATTTCAGGACTGGAGACCACCAAAGGACTCCAAGATGCCTATTTCTGCTTCTCTCTCTCTCTCTCTCTCTCTCTCTCTCTCTCTCTCTCTCTCTCTTTCTCTCTCTCTCTCTCTCTCACACACACACACACACACACACACACACAGAGAGAGAGAGAGAGAGAGAGAGAGAGAGAGAGAGAGAGAGAGAGAAAGAGACTCTTGGTTTGCTAAAATAAACAGACTCCTTTTTTTAACAAATTTCCAACCATTGACAAAAAAGAAAAGCCTGCTTATACAAGTACTCTATTCACATGCCATCTCCTAAGAGGACAGAAACTAAAATTCACACTTCATTCAGCTAGTCAGGAAATCGGCTGGCTCCCATTTACCCCCTCTGGGCATGAAATGAGCAATTGTCCAGTCTGGATTTTATACAGATTACTTCTTTTTTGACCTGCAGTTTACAAATAAGCAAGCAGCCAGGCACAAGTTGAAGTTGGGCCTTTCTCTTTGACTGGTTTAAGGAACAGGAGGGAAGAATGGCAATGGAAACTGCCTGGGAACCCCCAGCAGTCCCCTCCGGCAGCACCCCCACACCACCCAGCAATACCCAGAAACCCCCAGAACACCCCCCTCCCCGCAACCCAGGCAACTCTGGCAACCCTGACAACCCAGGCCCCGGAAATCCCCAACAACCCCATATTCCAGAGGAGGCTCCACCCATCTGTGCAGGAACTAACACTAGCTCCTTAAGCTCGCTGAGACTCTGCCACTGTGGACATTCTGGGGGAGCTCTAAGGGATATATATCCACAAGGTAAACGTCAGTTGAGCGATGCAAATCACAGATTACGGCTGTGTCCACACACTTGGAAGGTGTACAATCTGACCAGTGGGGTGGAGAGAAGCAGGCGGATCTTCGTAAGTTCCAGGCCAGCCTGGTCTACAAAGTGAGATCCAGGACAGCCAGGGCTATGCAGAGAAACCCTGTCTGAGAAAACTAAAAAGAAAGAAAAAAAAAAGCAGACCCCACCCCCAACCCCCAGACATTGCTTGGCCTGATTCTCTACTTTCTGACCCTTTCTCTTTTCCTATGACATTCCCTCAAAGCTTGAGGTAGGGAAAATATAAAAGAGTAAACTTAATGCCAGGGTGTGGGGACCAGGAGGTAAAAGGTGTTGCTTGGCTAAAATGGTAAGAAGTTTTCTGTTTTCTTTTCTGATTTGTAAAGAGTAAAAGAAGGAATTCTACAAAGATGTTGTTGTGGTCGGCGCCGAGGTGCCCCCCACCGCTTCCCCAGTGAGTGGTGTTGCTTGGGTTAGGCCACTGAAAGTAGGTCAGTGGGGCGGCCTTTCAAAGTTCAAGCCCAGTCCCGGTTCCTGCACTGCTTTGCTTCCCTTCCATCATGAGGTAAACAGCCTCCAACACATACCTCCACTGACAGAACTCCACTGTGCCCGGCCCAGAATGGTTGGCTGAGCCCCTCTGAAGCTGTGAGGGTAAATACAGTTGTTCTCGCCGAAATTTAATGTTTTGTCCAGGTGTGGCCACCAAAATAATACAGAAGTAGGGGCTGGAGAGATGGCTCAGTGGTTCCCAGCACCCATATCAGATGGCTCACAATGGTGTGAAACTCAGGCGCACACACACACACACACACACACACACACACACACACACACACACACACTTAAAAATACTGAAGATACACCTTAGAAAAACAATGCAAAAGTAACTGATATGAAATTATACGGACAAAAGGGAGAAATAAGATGCAATCAGAGAGAATCCCATGGAGCAGAAGATTCAAGGCCTTTACTTGGCCCTGCTACTTTATCAGCCCAGTGTTTCCATCAAGCCCCATTGCCCTGAACTGAGCTAGGAAGAGGATAGATGTAACCGCTGTCCTGAATGGCGTCTGTAAACTATGAAGTACTGTTCTGTGTACAGTGCTCTTTCTCCTTGGCTCGCAGCTTGACTGTACAGAATGGATGTCTCCTGCTATGTGTAAACACCTTGGCCTTCCCTGGACTTCCTCTATCTGCCACCGAGACCACGTGTACCTGAGAACCAAAACATATTAAACAATTATGCACGTAGATGTCTGACCAGTTTTCTGAAAGCAGGTTTCACAGAGAAGCCTGGATAACCAATGCAATCAGCCGTCAGCAAACCATCTGACGGCCTTCCAAAGGCACAGCACCCTACAGGACACGTAACTGCTTCCTTAATCACACTATCACTGAGAATTCACAAGCAGCGTCTCACCCCACCCACCGGCTGCCTCTCCACCCCTGCTCATAGTGTTGGAACTGAATTAGAACCACTTACTATCTCAGCTGGCAGTTTAGAGATCACCAGCATACAGACCGTCCTGAGAGGAACGCAGTGCTCTATAAAGGGGAGGTTCTGACGGCAAGAGCCAAGTGCCAACATCTATTGTGGTAATGACCCCATAACCGATGGAGGAACTCCTGGAACTGGGGTCTAAGGTCAAGACAGTTCACACACACACACACACACACACACACACACATACACACACGCACACACGCACACACACACACACACACACACACACACACACACAAATATACAACCAGCGGTATGATGGTTGTCCATGAAGGATGGCCCAATGCTCCCCCACAGATGGTTAGATGCTAATGTTGGCTTTGTTCAGTGTGGCTTTTAAATGGCTAGAGGATTTTTAAACTAGAAGTCAAGAGATATCACACTGTAGTGGGTCACCTTAGACGCTAGGCTTAGAGCATAAATATGGGAAAACCTTCAAAAAGCCAGAGCGAGCAGTAGTCATGGGCTAAACATCTTAGGAACAGAGATGAGGCCGCGCATTGGAGTTTGAAGAGATTAGGTACTTTCTGTGTGTTTTACACTTGGCATTCGCATGCATTTGACTATGGGCCTCTCTCCCTAAGAATACTTGCAAGTAGGGAATAGTTTTTCTTTCTTTCTTTTTCTTCCTTTCTTTTGTTTATATATATGAAAGGGTTTACCATTTTATTCTGTAAATATCACCTGATGAGAAGAGTCACCATTTGTCAAAAAACAGGATCTGCAGAGGCTAGAGAGATGGCTCAGCAGTTCAGAGCACTGGCTGCTCTTCCAGAGGTCCTGAGTTCAATTCCCAGCACCCACATGGTGTTCCCAACTGTCTGTAACCCCTTTCCCAGAGGATCCAACACACTCACTCAGAGATGCATGCAGTCAAACCACCAATGTACAAAAAAGAAAAATAAATACAGTATCCTTAAAAAACCAAGGTCTGTTTGGACTCACGGAGTAAACTGGCCTTCTCTGAAAGGAAACATTCTTGCCATGCTCACTGCTGAACTGTCCCGCAGCTAATTTCAGAAGGGTGACATTTACATTCTGTTCCCTACAACCTCAGATCTAGTAAAGAGGAGTCTGGTAACTGGAGTGTTGCGAGAGGACTAGGGAAGGAAGGTAATTGCTCAGTAAGCCCATCTACCACCAACATGACAGCGGGAAAGCCCAGGACTCCACTCTGTGAGATTATACTTCCAAAATTAGCAATGGAGTATCATTGGCCCTTTGGGGCAGGGGTGCCTAACCCCGTGAAATCTTTGAGGCCAGGGGCTGGAGGTAAGGGAATTAATAAAAAAGAAACAGGCCCCATAACTCTGAAAGCTACAAGGCAAGAAGCCATCATTTGGTGCTAGTGGTGTGTGCAGAGGATGCTGGGAGACTCGGCCTGTGCGGTTTCTTCTGACAGAGCAGGCAGACGGCTGCTGTCAGCTCCAGATGTCTGCCTCAGACTCTATTGGTTGACAAGATCCTTACGCTTGTAAAGCACTCGAAAGGCATTCCGAAATCTTATATTGCCTTTAAACATTTTTTTCCTGCATGTCTTTGTCATTTCCTCCCTGTTTTAGTCATTTAGGGTCACTCTGCCACACGCACACGCGGACACACATGAACACGCACACGCACACACCCGTCTGTTTTCTTAGGTTTCCCTGTACATTGGGAAGTAGCTGTAAGAACTGTTCATTGAACTTAGTGATTAAGAAGCTTTGTAATTATGTAATAATATAAGTAAAACTGCAGTTCTCTTGCCTGTTTTGTTCGTTCTCTGAGTCTGTTTACAGTCCCAGGTGACTGAGAAGGAAGGCTGCAGTGACCTTTTGGGTCTCCACTGGACATAAAGATAGGTAGGTAGATGATAGACAGATGACAGATAGATAGAGATGATAGATCATACATACATGCATACACACATACATACATACATACATACATACATACATGTATTCATGTCCTACATTTGCTTGCCCAAAACCACAGAGGCTGATATCTGACTACTATTGTGTATCACTCTCCGCCTTATTTTCCAGGCTGGGGTTGGTCACTGAAGCTGGGGCTCATCCTTTCTCCTGGACTGGCTGGCCAGGGAGGCCCAGGATCTGCCTGTCTGTGCCTCCCAGTGCTGGTATTACAGAAGTGCAAAGCCATGCCTGACTCCTTTTACATGAGTGCTTTTGATCTGAACTCAGGTTCTCACGCTTCTACAAGTACTTCATACACTGAGTCATCTGCCTAGACCCTTGTGCTGGCTAGCTTTATGTCAACAGGATGGACACAAGCTAGAGTCCCTAGAGATAAGGGAGCCTCAGTTGAGAAAATACATCCATAAGACTGGGCTGTAAGGAATCCTGCAGTGTATTTTCTTAATTAGTGATTAATGAGGGACGGCCAGACCCATTATGGTTGTGGCCACCCCTGGGCTGCTGGTCCTGAGTTCTATAAGAAGCAGGCTGAGCTTTCCTTCCTCCGCAGCGATCCTACTGCCAGAACTTTACCATGTCCATTCTCAAGGTCCATGCCAGAGAGATCTTTGACTCCCATGGGAATCCCACTGTTGAGGTGGATCTCTTCACCGCAAAAGGTCTCTTCCGTGCTGTGGTGCCCAGTGGTGCGTCCACTGGCATCTACGAGGCCCTAGAACTCCGAGACTATAAGACCCTCTTCATGGGGAAGGGTGTCTCAAAGGCTGTTGAGCATATCAATACCACTATTGCACCTGCTCTGGTTAGCAAGAGACTGAATGTTGTGGAGCAGAAGATTGACCAGCTGATGATCGAGATGGACAGCATGGAGGATAAATCTAAATTCAGTGCAAACGTCATCCTGGGAGTGTCCCTGGCTGTCTGCAAGGCTGGTGCCATGGAGAAGGGGGTGCCCCTTTACCATCACATTGCTGACTTGGCCGGCAACCCTGAAGTCATCCTGCGGGTTCCAGCTTTCAATGTGATCAATGGCGGTTCTCACGCTGGCAACAAGCTGGCCATGCAAGAGTTCATGATCCTGCCTGTGGGGGCATCCTCTTTCCGGGAAGCCATGTGCATTGAAGCAGAGGTTTACCACAACCTGAAGCACATCATGAAGGAGGAGGAAGAGGAGGAGGAGGAGAAGGAAGAAGAGGAAAAAGAAGAAGGAGGAGGAGGAGAAGAAGGAGGAGGAAGGGGAGGAGGGGGAGAGGAGGAGGGGAGAGGAGGAGGAAGAAGAGGGGAGAGGAGGAGGAGGAAAAAGAAGAGGAAGGGGAAGGAGAAGGAGAAGGAGGAGGAGGAGGAGGAGGAGGAGGAGGAGAAGAAGAAGGAGGAGGAGGAGGAGGAGGAGGAGGAGGAGGAGGAGGAGGAGGAGGAGGAGGAGGAGGAGGCTGAACAAGCAATGAATGAGGAGCTAATCAGTAAGCAGCCCCCCTCCATGGTCTCTGCATCAGCTCCTGCCTCCAGGTTCCTGCTCTGTTTGGGTTCCTGTCCTGGCGTCTTCTCATCAATGGTGATGAGGAAGTGTCAGCCTACGAAAGCCTTTCCTCCCCAGGTTGCTTTGGTCATGGTGCTCCATTACAGCTAGTAACCCTAAGTTGTAGGCCTTTATTTAAACCTCACTGAGCACGGTATTTGGGCTCAGATTTGTTGTAGCTGAAATTTCATGTTCCCTTGGTGTGTATGCATGTGAGCATGTGCGCATGTGCATGAGTATGGGCATGTGTGTGTGCACACACGCACGCATGCATGCGTGTAAAGGTGGGGATGCTCCCCTATGTGTGTGCACGGGGAGACATGAGGCCAACATCTCTCCACTTTATTTGTTTGAGACAAAGTCTCTGACTGAACTTGGCGCTAGTTGTTTAGGCCAGACTAGGTGTCCAGCACGCCCCGTGATACATCTGCCTCTCTCCCTACCCGCTCCAGGGTTTTAACTCCGTTGTTATGCCTGGGTTTTACATGGGTGCTGGGAATCTAGACTTAGGTCCTCACGGCTGCACAGTAAACACTTTACTCAGTGAGCCGTTGCCCCACCAGGCCTGATGAGCAAACCTCTTGGTGACATGTGTCAGGTGCAGCTGAGGAGCTAAAGTGACAAAACGGCTTCTTAAAACTAATCGTGAAAGCTAACAGTGGCTGGGAGCATGGTGGTTCATGAGGCTCTCTGAGGATCTACAGGCAGCTGCTGAGGGAGGAAGAAATGTTTTCTTCAGTGGTGTAGCCACCGAATTGCCCGTGCGGCCGTGAACGTCCGCTTACCTATAACTCTACTTGAACTCATTCGTTCATAGAAAAAAAAGGCCAAAAGAGAGGAGGGGAAGAAAGACAGGGTCCTAGAAGGGGGAGATGGGGGCTGGTTGGGAAGAGGAACGAGGCAAGAGAGGATAATGGGAGGTATACATGATCAAAATGCATACATGCAAAAGTCATAGTGAAAAGTATCATTGTGCAACATTACTACATTAAATAATTAAAATCCTTTTTAAGAGCTAAATCATTAAAATCCAGTGTCTCTTCAAAATGACTCTATGCCTGCCATACCAGGATTTGTTCACTTTCTCAACTTCGAAGACAAAAGTGATGTTGCAGGGAACTGGCCAGATCTACGCCATCTCCCTGTTTCCTCGGAAAACAGAAGGAAGGGGTCCCTTGTCCCTTACAGCTTTTTCCACACACGTTCTAAGAAGTCGAGCTTGGGGGGTTGGGGATTTAGCTCAGTGGTAGAGCGCTTGCCTAGGTTCGGTCCCCAGCTCCGGAAAAAAAAGAACCAAAAAAAAAAAAAAGAAGAAGAAGAAGTCGAGCTTGGACCCCTGTCACCGAGGGAAGAAAACGGCCGGAGCTTTCAGTCCAGTCGCTCGTAAAGAGCATTTGTGTGTTCTGATAACAGAATCCGCTGGTTATCTGTGTCGCTGGATTCATAGACGGATTGTGTTTGTTAAGTGTGCCCAGTACAAGTGTGGGAGTCACAACCCTTTCATGTGCATCTGAGCAAGAAACAGAATCCTTTCCCTCTGTCCTCAAAGTGCTGCAGAGAGCATTACCATATTTAAACATCATCACGCTAATTAAATATTTAATTTCGAAGCCCTTAAAACTCCCCTGGTTTATAAATATATTTTTGCTATTCATCAGGGTCTTGAATAAATTGTTTGACACATTATGGGACAAGGGCAGATTTTGCCCTCAAAGGCATATTGGTTGGGAGCAAACTGCCATCCTGGCTTTCTCATCCTTTATGAACTCACATTCAAATACTTTCAAAATTAAAAGTCGCTGTTCCTCCATTTCTGCCTCTTAAAATGAAAACTTTTCTTTAAAAAAAAAATGCTAGGGCCTACAGGATGGCTCAATGTGTAAAGAGGCTAGTTGGGCAAGTCTAGGCGTCTGAATTCTGTACCAACTCCAATTGTAAAGTTACCCTCCGGCATCTACATTCGCACTATTAAACACACTCATGCACGTGCACACACGCATGCGCACACGCGCGCACACACACACACACACACACACACACACACACACACACACCATCATCATCATCATGAATTGTTTCATTGTGTATTAGTACTTCAGAGAATTGGAGTAAAAATAATTATAAGGTTGTTGACAAGCATTAAATTGAATTGCCAAAACAAAATACCTCACAAGGGTCTGTAATCTAAGATCTTGGGACGTAGAAGCAGGAGGACCAGGGTTCAAAGAAATCCCTGGCTATGTAGTAGCATCAAGGCCTGCCTGAGCTACGTGACATGATGTCCAAACAAGACAAAAATTGATAAAATGAAAACTTAAGCAAAGGAACCCGGAATAGTTAAATTTTCACAATCATAAGTGAGGAAATGAGCCAAGCAGTGGTGGGCTCAACTTTAATCCCAGCACTCAGACAGCAAAGGCCGGTGGAGATCTATGAGTTCAAGACCAGCCTGGTCTATAAACTGAGTTCCAGGATAGCCAAAGCTATACACAGAGAAACCCTGTCTCCGGGGTGGGATGGGGGATGGGATGGTGATTGGGGGTGGGGATGAAGAAATGAGCTAATAGTTGAGAGTGTATTGGCCGTAGCTGCAAAAAGATGTGTTTCGGCGACTGGGTCTTTGCCTTGCCAGCCTGAGGGCTTAACCAGGAGCGAGGCTTTCCACATCACAGGCTCTGCCTGGCCCAGTAGCTCTATAAGCTCCAGAACACACAGAACTTCAGACAAAGATGCAAAGTCCTGCGTGGCAGGACAGACTTCCCCATTGCAAGACAGGTGCGTGTCGGTGGTTCCCTGAGTGTGGTCATGTACACATGCCTGTTCATCAAAGCCTTAAGTTCTAACCATCAAAAAAGAAGGGCTGGGGGTGTAACTCAGTCAGTAGAATAGTGGGTGAGCATACAATAAGCCCTTGGTTCAAACCCTGGAGGCGCATAAAGCTTGTATGGTGACACACATCTGCAATCCTAGCATTCGGGAGGTAGGGCAGGGGGATCAGGAGTTCAAGGTTACCCCAGACAAAGCCTGAGGCTAGCCTGAGCTCCAGGTGACACCATGTCCCAAAGAAACAAAACAAAAGTAAGAAAGGGGCCTTGAGATGTAAGACAGTTACAGGAATACCCCTCCCCTACAGAATTTAAGGACCTGTAGTAACACTGGAGGGCCAGGGCCGGTACAACTGTGTAAGAGCAGAGGGAGCAAAGTAATTTATCCTCTTCTCGATGGGGAGTTTTTCCTCTGATTCTCCAGCTGAAGTGAGTAGCTGCCTGCTCACCACGATCCTTTCTGTAAGCAGTGTCTCATGGGATACACCATGAACTGTAAAAACAAGTATATTTCACGTAGGACTCGAATACGAGGAGATTTTGTTTTTGTACAGGAAATTCCTAATAAGAGAAAAAAAAAAGTCGCCACTAATCTGCCTGTAGTGAAGGCAGGGGAGGCCCCCTATATGTAATAAAAGACGGCAACAAAACTGTTTAAGATTTGTTTTTTGTTTGTTTGTTTGGTTTTGGTTTTGAGACAGGGTCTCCTTACATAGCGCAGGCTGACCTCAAACTTGCAGAGATCTCCCTGGTTCTTCCTCCCAGCAAAGGAGTAAAGGTGTGAGCCACCACACCAAGCCACAGTATGTTTTTAATGTTAGCGTGTCAGGTAATATTTGAACACTTCAAATACTAGCAATGCCACCTATCTCAAGGAAGTAACAATAAAAATGGCATAGACTAAAATAGAACACAGACGGTTCCCGATTACAGAAGGCTTCGTGTTCTAAAAGTTCATCTATAAATAGGGTGTGAGGAACCTGAAAGACGTTTTTTAAAGAAGTAAGGCTGTAAGAAAAACCAAGGACATGGGACAGCCCATAATATGCACCTGGCCCACAGTGATCAGGAAACATACTGTACTCCAGCTTCCAAGAAATATTTCAGAGCTCCAACTTAAGGAGTAAAGCACATCTTCCAGTGAAAGTGCTTTGAATTGGGGCCAGAGACCATAACACACCTGCTAAGAACCAGAATAAAACAACGAGATGTTGCAAATCTCATCCCATGATCTAAGATACCTGTGGCATCTCTACCCCAGAGTCCACTATTTTGAATTGAATGAAAGTACATGAAAGTTACATTGTAACTCATGCGCACACACACTCACACACACACACACACACACACACACACACAGACACAGACACACACACACACACACACACACACACACACACACACACACACACACACACACACCTCCCAGGTGAAGAATTCTTCAATGACTAATGACCTTGAAGGACCAGTAAGGCTGGGTGATGAATCAGAGTTTGAGGAGAGAAAGAGAAAAGGAGGGAAACAATGGGGGAGGAATGGGAGGAGTCAAGACCCTGGACATCTGGTCTACCTCCCTCTGCACTAGATTCACATCTGAAACACCCTTTTCTCTACAAACCACCATACCTGTCATATCTCCAGACAGAAATAAATACATTCAGCAATGACTGGGCTGAAGCAAGATTATCAGGCCCCATGACAGGCCTCACCTCTGACTTTGGGGTGTCATCAAACACAGCCAGCCAGTTTCCATGTCACTGGATCTCTCAACTGGGGAAGCCATGCAGCATCTCCTCTGCTGGGCTGATGTCAGGATGCTTGTATTTTAAGGAATGACTCACAGAATCGATGCAGTGATGTTTATAAGGCTTGGTGCTCCTTAGTCATAAAGGACAATGCTGCTTGCCTTTATTAAGTATTATCGGCAACCTGAACCATTTTATGAAAAAAGAGTAAATAGTAACTGAATGTTTCCCACATGTTTATAGAATACTTACAATGGACATTTAAGTTAGGGAAATTCAGTTAGTACATATGTGTATAGTGCATGTCATGCACCAGGAATTTGTTACTGTCAGGCTAAGCATGTGAAATGTTCCCTCTAGGTTCCTGTGTTCGGACAGTTAACCTGGCGACACTGCTGATGGGACCTTTAGGCTGGAGGAAATGGGATCCTGGGTCCTTTCACCTTCTGGTCTAAGCCTTCTGCTTCCTGGTGTTTACTATGTAACAAGAAGTCCCAGTGGCAGGATTCTTCAGCCACAAACACAACCACGTTGCCCATGATGTAATGGATTAACCACAAACTGTGAGCAAAGAGAACCTTCCCTTCGGTTGTTTCTGTCAGATATTTGGAGAGAAATAACCAACATAGAGAGGTCAGGAATGCTAGGTCATGGCAACCTGCTACCCCCTGCTTTGCTTTCATTTGAACCTGGTCCCCATTCCCTCCAAATGCCACCTTGGTCTTTGTGCAGGCCTTCTCAGGCCACATGGGGTCCTGTTCCTATGAGAACTGAAGTGTGTCTTTGCTCGTCTCAGCTCTGACTTCCCATGAGGATGTGGCTCCTTCCGCTGCTGGCTGCCTCGGGTAACCGCTGCTTGGTGGTGTGTGCCACCTTTAGCCCCCACATCCAAGTCTGGTACCTAGGTATGAGGTTGGGAAGGAATCACCCCTGAGTGGGTAATTCAAGAAAACCAGTGTTCTTCAGTCTTCTCGTGTGACTCCCCCTTCTGCTTCTTATTACATGACAGAAAATGGAAATAAGTCATCTTCCTGCTATTAGTACCCTTAGGAAAGAGGCTGCTATAGTAATTAAACTAATGAAGATGACCCTGGACTGAAGAAACAGCAATTAGAGTTGACAGAACAGGCATTAGGGGAAATGAACACATTCACATTCAAGGAAAGATGAGGTTTTTACATAAGAGATAAAATTAATAACAGTCCAAATTGTATCAAGCCGGAAAGGGCTCCTGTGAACTCAAAAGGGATGGGGCGACACATGCCAACAGTCTGTCACCTTCTAGCAAAAGCAAACTCGGTAGCAGCCTGATGTGGGGGGAAAAAACTGATGTTTGCGGGCAGGCTGAAGGAAAGCAAAATTGATAAGAACCTGGCCGACTTTCTCAAATGGAAGTTTTCCACGTATGTTCTTATTTAATTCTTTCTCCCTGAACATAATAAAGAACCAGCTTCTTAAAGCTCTGGTTTCAGTCCCATAAAGCATCGCCCCTGTAGTCACCACTGCTTCTCACCCAGCTCATCCCAGCAAAGGCGTGTGCGGTTCTGGGCTTGCAAGGGTGAAGGCGGGTCACCGGTGTATGTCCACCATTGGAGGAGACTTACCTGTGTGTGTGCGTGTGGGTGGAGGCCAGAGGTTGACATCAAGCAACCTTCTCTATTAATCTACTGAGGTATGATCTCTCCCCGAACCCAGAGCTCACCAATTAGAGTTGTCTCGCTAAGGAGAGCTCGCCCCGGGCTCTGTCTGCCTTGCTAATGCTGGCGCTGCAGGCAGGCTGCCCAGTTTTTACGTAGGTGCTGGAGTTCCGAACTCTGGTGCTTCTGCTTGTGTGGGAAAGTCTTTATCAAAAGAGCCATCTCGCCAGCACCAAGTTCATCCCTAAGTCTCACAAGAGGGAGAAAGATAGCAGGAGGAGGAGTCACCCCTAAGGCTGTCCCAAGGCCGTGGGTTAGGTTCAGATGAGTCAAATGGTTTCCTGAGACTGGGGCTGCCCACTTTCAAAGGCCACTGGTGTGCAGAGTGAGGCTTACTCACCCAACTAAGGGCTGCAGGAGACTTCAAAGGCCCCTGTGGGGGACAGCTGGAGTGTATGGACAGCATTGTTCTGATGGGGCTTGTGAGTAAAAAAGCGAAGAGAGTAACATGCATCTTCATTAATCCAGCTTTGGGTGTTCTAGATGCTGCTTCCTTTAAGGTTTCTGTGTCCAACTACAGTCCAAGGCTTTCTTCATAAAGCACGTTTCTCCTCCACCATTGTTTTGCACTATATAGCCCTGAGCAATCACGAGTAGCATGATTTCTGATGCAGAAATTAAATATGCTGTAAACTCTAATTATCACCATGCTGGGCTTACAGCTTTGCTCCTAGGTAAGGCATTAGAGAAGCTATAACACCACTGGACCTCTTAGCAGGTTTTTGTTTTACGATAGTTCCACAGATTTGGGGTGGGGAAGAGGAGGAAGAGAGAGAGAGAGAGGAACCAAACTTTCTTTTTCCATTTGACCACAAGTGCTTTTTATAGATTTTTCTTTTTCTACACTCAGCCCCGAAGAATGCATCAGATCTGAACCATTTCAAAGCCATGGCAGATGCAAGTTGTGTAACCACTGGCTATCTGGAGTTTTGCTGGCAATGGGACTGTCTGGGGATGCACAAAGTCAAAAATGGACTTTCATAGCGTAAGGCTTTATTAACAGGGACTTAGCTCAATTTGGCTTAAAATAAAAAAGAGAAGGCTGCAGAAATTAGTTTTATCACAAGGAACATCAAGCTCTGAGAGCCATCTAGCTATACAAGCACAGAACCAAAGTTCAAAGAAATATGCCTCAAAATAAGTGCTTCTCCGAGCTGGAGTGGACCGAGAAGAGTGAGCTGATGTCAGCCACAGTGGTGCCAGGCCCGGCTGGCTGGGACATCCTCTGGTAGAGCTAAGGCCTTTCTGGGGCTATCCTGGGCACTGTGTGAACTCAGGCCAGATGGCTTCCCACAGGCGGCCGTTCCCTCTCTGAAAGCTCAGGCTGGGCACACATTTCAGCAGTGATGGCTCTCATCACCTCAAGTGGACCTGGTGACTTGGCCGCACTTCAGTTTCCTCCCCATTTGGAGCAACGGGGCTTAAGTTTGTTTGGAAAAGAAAATGCTACAAACACCCTTGTTTATTTTGGAAACGTTTAAGAAATATTCAAAGCAAGGAAAGGGATCTAGTTCTGGAGGAGGGGTGTCATATTGTAGCTAGATGCTCTCCAGGCTGGAAAAAGATAAAAAGACAGAGAAACCCACCAGCCAGCTGGGGATTAAAAACCCCAAACCCAAAATCCAGCGCACACCTCACCTACCCACCTGAGATATTCCCACTTTATATCTGCAGCACCAGATCAGAGGATCAGAGTCTAGCCTGGTTGGGGTTGGGGGCACACTTCTATATTCTACGCATTCACCAGGCTCAGACATAGGTGAAAAGAACAAGGCCAGCCTGGCTACACAGTAAGTGTCAGCCTGTGCTATATCATGAGTTCAAGGCCAGCCTAGGCTGCATAGCAAGGATGTGTCTTTTAAAAAGGGGGTGTGAGGGCAGGGGAGTTACCGCAGGCTCTCATCTCTTGGAGAACAAATGGATGCCTCAGAGCACAAATAAAAACTACACGAGGACAGGGTGACTCTACTTCGAAGACTAATGGCTTCCATCCTGCAAACAAGTCCAGCCTCTCCAAGACATTCTATATTCTGCCAAACTTTGCTGTGTGTCCGCCTAACTGCAGATCAGTTTCTCAACACTTAGGAAGGCTCTGCTCCGAATAAGCATGGGACAGAGAGGGAAGTGCAGCATGACACAGAAGAGCCCTTGTTAACTCGCAGGTCCACCACGCAGCTGGTTTTTTGTTTGTTTGTTTGTTTGTTTGTCTGTTTGTCTGTCTGTTTACATTAATGTCCTGGACAGTACATCTCCCTCTCCAGATGTCATAAATGACCCCTCCTTGAAAGCACCAGAGTGCAGACAGGACCTGACCAATGGCCCACAGGGACACGGTCTCCCTCTGCAGTCAGACTGAAGTTGTGTTCATTTCCTTCTGGCATCCAACACAAGCGAATGACCCCCGTTTGAGAGGCTTCAAACCCCTTCTGTTGTCACCTTATAGCTTTGGATGTCAGACATCGGAGATGAGCCCCACCAGACTAAAATCAAAGCGTCAGCCATGCTTGGCCTCTTCCGGATGCTCTAAGGGAGAATTCATTTCCTTACCTTCCCCAGACTCTAGAAGCTATTCCTGTTCCTTGACTTGTGGCTATCTTCTTCCTCTTTGAAGTCAGCAATGGCGGCCGAGCCTTTCTTACATGGGATCTTCCTGACACTGATTCTTCTTTCACCTTCCTTGTCCACTTGTAAGGTCACCGTGACTATATAAAGTCCACTTGAATGATCCCGGATGGTTGCCCTGGTTTAAAGTCGCCTGAGAATGATTATCTTCTGAGCCCTGTAAGGTGCCTTCCACCAAGTGGTTTTAACACCATCCTGAAGCTGTAGATTCAGGCGCTTGCAGTAAGGCTCCCCCTCTGCTTTTCTCAGTGTCTCGCCCACCTCTAGTCTACAACTCTTGCTATGTTCTCACCTAAGAAAGCTGCAGCCTGGGGTTGGGGATTTAGCTCAGTGGTAGAGCGCTTGCCTAGCAAACGCAAGGCCCTGGGTTCGATCCCCAGCTCCGAAAAAAAAAAAAAAAAAAAGGAAAGAAAGCTGCAGCCTTCATCTCGTACTAAAAGCACAAAGGTGTTGTGCCCTGGGCTTAGCTGCCTGCCTCTAGCTGGCCTAACTGCAAAGTCCATTGCAGGAGAAATGTAGCAGGACACCCGTGCATCGGAAGTAATAGCAACACCTACTAGGTGCTGATCCAGCACATCTGGTTCTGAACAGAGGTAGCAGCTCTTAGCATCTTTCCATACTCCCTGGGTAACTTCAAAGCCGCTTGTTTTCTGTTATCGGCTCCCCTTTCCTGGGAGGTGCCTGTTTGAGAGCAGACTCTTGAGCATAACTAAATCTGGAGGTGTGCAGCAAAAGTGAACGGTCACTGCGACAGGTGAGGGCGTGGATTAAGTCACAACTAAGTTCTGTCCTGGACGCCTGCGGTCCGAGTGCTTCCCACCACGTTTCTCAGATCCACACTGCAGCCGGGGCTCGCCTGCCAGACATCGTGCTATCTCCCCGCAAGCTGCAGGCGAGCAATTTGGCTCCACAGAGTTCGTTCTGTTGATCGAGGTCACACGCAGTCAGCAGTAAGGCCCTGGACTTTCAAGCCTTCATTCAGTAGGTCTTAGTCACTGTTCTAGTGTTGTAGAGACCATGACCAAAGTAACTCTTACAAAACAACCATGGGCTTGCTGACAGTTTTAGAAGGTTCGTCCATGATCATCATACAGGGATGCCAAACACCAGGGTGCTGGACCAGTGGCTGAGAGCTTTGCATTCTACTCCACACACAAGGCAAGCAGAAGGCAGACAGAGACAGAGGACATGCTCCCCCCAAAAGGCTACACCTGCCAATCTTTCCAATCTCGTCAGCATGCGACTAAGCTCTCAGACAGATGAGCATGTGAGAGTCATTCTCAATCAAACCCCTACACTACGCGATGTTATCTGCACTCTGTATGCCCTGCTCTGACCTCAGCTCTGTGCCCTCTCGCCTTCCCTGGCACCACTGTGTAACCCACTGACCTTGAATTCACCACCCCACCGCTCCTTTGTGCCATGCTCTGTTGAGGCCACATTATCCTGGTACTAATCCTCTCACTGTGATAAGAAACTCCCCTGGGCCTTGTGGGCTCCCCTCTAGCCAGCTATTCCCTGCTCCCTAAACCCTAACTGTCTCTCCTAATCCATCAGGAGGATGACACAGACTTTGGAGCAAGCTTGAGTCTCCTCTTTTCCTGGGGAATCCTGAACTCCGTGCTAGAAATACTTGATGGTGCCGTCAAGTCAGAATGCCTTTAAAAGCATTTCCCACGGAAGAGAAAGAACCAACCCACAGGTTCTCCCTAGCCGCACACTAAAGGGATGGGGAGGTGAGCCCTTTTAAGGACACTATAGCATGCCAACTTCAAATCTTTCCAAGTCATTAAGTCTCCGGATTTTTGAAAGTGAAGATTTCCTAGAAGAGCCCAAAGAAAGGTGCTCAATGAATGCCGCCGTGCCATGAGCCTGGTGCTGATTCTACAACGGGGAAACTGATGCGCCTGTGCCCTTTATCTTTGCAAGGTTACTGCACCTGCCACGGGGCCATGTCCAGCAGCCTCGCCCCCACAGGCTGACAATGCAGGGCAAACTCCTTTCCCTTCCCAACTCTGCCTGCCTCCCACAGAGGCGCATGCTGGGAGCACACACATGCCACAGGTGCAGCGGCTCCCAGCAACACACACAAACAGCTTGTAAACATCAAGGCTGCCCAAACCTGTGCCACCCATGTGCCCTGCAAACTGGAACAACTACAGAGGCTGGGGCCGGGGCACAGGAGCGCTATTACAAGAGTGAACATGGGGGCTGGGGATTTAGCTCAGTGGTAGAGCGCTTGCCTAGGAAGCACAAGGCCCTGGGTTCGGTCCCCAGCTCCGAAAAAAAAGACCAAAAAAAAAAAAAAAAAAACAAGAGTGAACATGGACAAGCTGATGGAGGGCATCCTACACACACACACACACACACACACACACACACACACACACACACACACACCTCTATCACTACGGTGCCAGAACTAAGCACACATGTCTATACTATTCCTTCGAGGAGAAAGAACATGTTTCGTGTTTCCTAAAAGGCAGGGCTGTTCCTTAAATTGCTTAAAACAAACAAGAACAAAACCAAAAAGAACCTTTTACATCTCCCTAGGCCTTAGAAACATGGACAGGTAAAAATGGGTGTTAACAAGCACCTGTCAAAATACAGATTCACTGTTATCTTATTTTAAATCGTGCTCTCGACCGTCTCTACCAGCGCAACCAGAACAATGAGGGCACTTGCTTCTAAACACCCAACAGGGATGTTAGAAGCATAGGAGCTCCTTAAAACATCTATAGAGCAGGAACAAAGCCATGGGCTGAGAGGGTTCACTTCCTCTACAAGTTTGACAGCACAAGTTCAATCCTTGGAACTTAAAGAAGCCAGCCAGATTACATGGGCACATGTGTGATCCCAAGCCTCCCATAGTGAGGTGCGAAGGGGGATGGGAGAACCACCTGGAAGCTTGCCCACAGCACAGCAGAAATAAAAGACCCCACCTCAACACAAGGCGTGAGAAGAGAACTGACTCCCAGAAGTTGCCCTCTACATGTGTTTCAACTTACACATGCCCATCTCTCTCTCTCTCTCTCTCTCTCTCTCTCTCTCTCTCTCTCTCTCTCTCACATACATATACACATACACAAAGAGAGAGAGACACAGAGAGAGAGAGACAGAAAGAGAGAGACAGAAACACACAGAGAGAGTCTGTATTGGAAAGTGGTCATTTTGTGTCTTTGAAAGTTACATATACACCAATACTGCCACTTTAATAAAATACAGGATGACTCTAAAGTATCTAGGACATTAATCATAATAGTCAAAACCAAACAATTGAACAATGTAGAAATGATTTTAGCTAGAAGAGTTCCAGGCCTCTGGTATGAAGCCATGCCCCCATTAGGTAAGCTTTCAGTGGTATCCTTTACACATTCCTGTCAGCCTTCAGGACCACCATACGCCGCCCTGGCTCCTTTTCTATTTCTCTTTCTTTCTCTCTTTCCCTCCCTCCCTTCCTCTCTCTCTTCCTTCCTTCTCTCTCTCTCAGGGTTGGGAGTTTAGCTCAGTGGTAGAGCGCTTGCCTAGCAAGCGCAAGGCCCTGGGTTCGGGCCCCAGCTCTGAAAAAAAGAAAAAAGAAAAAAAATATCCCACACTACCATACCCAGCTTTCCTGACTTGTTTTAGACAACTCAATTTAACAGCTGCTGAACACTCAGTTTGGATGCTTTGGAATGTTGCGCGGTAAAAACCCACACTAGACATAGAAGAGTAAAACTTGAGAGCCTGGTAGACACTCCCAGAAATGCCACCATTGCCTCCAGAGTTAATGGCAATGGCTCCAAGATGGTTGCCCTGGTGACAGCTTTCCACTCATCCCTATAGCAGAGGCTTCGTGCAAGGTTCTCCACCTTGTGCTCAAGGAACCATAGTTGTGAGGAAAGTGAGAATTTTAAGCTCTTAAATAGCACCCGTTTGGTGGATAGAATATCTAGTTGTATTGAATATTAACTTTATAAGGGGTAAAACCAGACTGCTCTAAAGTTCAAATGAGAATAACAAGAAATCTGAGAATTTGGGCATAAAAGTGCCTCGGCCACTGTCACTTGATGTCCACAACTAAAGCATGGTGGTGCACACTCCAGTGAGTTACCCTGGTCCAGAATGAGAGTCTACAAAGACACGTCAAAGTCACTGGTACTGTTGATTTCTTGGACTTGTTGTAGACACGAGGAATTCATCTTGCTAACACTCATAGCACAAAGTCGTTGCATATTTTTGTATGTGTTACAAAGATCACAAGTCCAGCAGAAACTGTACTTAAAATGTGTGGATTCGGCAGAGCATAAACTTAAGTCAGAGAGTTCTTTTTCTCTTCATTTTAGATTTGTAAATGATTGTGAGTTTCTAAATTAGACTAATCTAATGCCTTCTAGTGGCGATCCACAAATAAAAGTCTGTCTTACACACGGCCCGTGAACTTCTTTAGAGCTGAGGGTTCTCATTTTAAACACACATTTCGTATTTCATAACAGCAATTCTAAACCCCGCTTCCTGACCTCTCTCCTTCCTGACTGAGCTGCTTTTCAATCTCCTCAATTTCTTGTGAATAGGCGCAGACTTAATTTATGCTTCGATAGTAAATCTGGAGAGAAAATCATCATGTGTTTAAATGGCCTGATTTAAAGGCATTGTGGAAATCTAGTGTTCTTGACGGAACAGCACCTCAAAATCCCCCGAAAAGACAGATCACTAATTGTACCATCAACAACCAGAGTTGGCTAGCAAGGGTCAGTGGCAGGGAGGAAGGTCAGAGCAAACAACAGAAGTAGAAGGGATCTTCTATTTTTCTCTCAACTTTCCAAAATGCTGACTACGTAAAACACAGAAGAACCGGCCCAGGAACCAAAGGTCCACATACACCAGTCCCGAATGGCCCCACTGCTCACTTAGAGGGCTATACTGAAAACAGGACTCACTTGCTCCATCATTCTGTGGCTATGGGCCAATTGCCTGCTCAGACAATTTTTCTTTCCAATCAGTTTCATGGGCCAATGGGCATAGTGGAAGCCAAAGTTGTACACACACAGACCCTGGACACTAAGCTATAGAATGACAACACTGGACAGCTTCTGCCAGCTCTGAGCACGAGGGAGCTGTTACTAAATCACCAGCAAGCTCACTCAGGTCAGAGTTTAAAAGTCTATACTCATAAAAGTGCCTGCACAATGCATATTCTACCCCACCTTCGAGTTTAATTCTATCTGGGCTAATGAAAAGTAAGATTTAAATGGAACGATATTTTTTTAAAGAGCAGTGGTGATGCATTTAGTTTGGCTTATTATTAAATAGACCAGCTTTGTCTTAGACAGGGGAGTCCAAGAGACAGATACTGTATAGTAAAGGAAAACCCGAAGATCTTAGGCATTATGTAAGATATACCTCTCGCCTCTTCTCCTTCAGCACTAACTGTGGTCAAACTTGGTTCATGGCCCTGACCAGCCTCCTTACTCAGGAAGACTGCATGGGGCGGACACGTGAGTACGGCAGCGAGAGACCCACACTAGTGGTCCTCAAACTCCAACAGGAAAACAGAGCAGCTGTATTTACAGCAAGATCCCAGATATATCTACACTGCCGGCTCTTCCAGTCTGTCCTACAAGGACCCAGACGTTCGGTCTGACAATCACAATCCATAGCCCAAGAACAAAGAAGAAGTTTGTGTCTCAAAAGTTTCCCAAGCCCAGCACTCCCAAGAGGCTGGGAAGGACTCTACTTGTGGGGGTTCTCCAGTCAGTCCCATGAGCACATTTTGGCAAACTGCAATAAGTCCTCCTCTCCTTCAACTTGTCTGTACTGGCTTCTGTTCCACTCATAAGAAGGCCCAGGAAGGCACTAAGGGAGTTGCCTCTCTGAAAGCCACAATCAGGCTGTTCTGTTTGGGTGCTGTCACTTGGTTTTGTCTTCAGATGGTCCTGAAGCAAAAAACACATCACTCTAGAGTTAAAATAAGCAGCATTGCCAACTGATGCCTGGTTGGATCCGAGCCTGCTCTGCAGGAGGCAATTCCCATCTGGTACAGTAAACCTGGTCGAAAGCCTGCAGGCGAGGAGGCCATATTGCCTTAGACGGGAAGTTTCTACTCCTGTTTGCTAAATGGATGTGTGGTTTTTGCCTTCTCTTCCCTCCCCATTTTTAATATTGTTTTCTCCCTACCATTACCACCAGCTATTTATGGAGTTTTATTCTTTCTCCTGGGGCCTAACGGTCTCATCTTACTCTGAAGTCTTAAGACGCATGCGTCAGATATAACTCCACGGCCCGGTACTTACGGCAGTTCTTAGGATAATGACCTAAGAAAGTCGAGGATGGGGTAGGGGTAGGGTCAGGATCTTCACTCTAAATTGACATTCTTGATTTCTACCTGAAAGACCCCTCTTTTTACCCTAACACGAACGTCAACTACAAACCCTGACCCCGAAGGCTCTAGAAAGCCCTTGGCCAGGTAGCCAACTTGTTCAACCTCAAGATGGTCGGTTCACTAACTGCTCTCACACTTGCACTGTACCCAAGTAGAGGGATAACCTTTGGTCTACAAGAAACTGAAAATATTTGCGCAATAAGCGTTGAAAGCTAAGCACTTTAAAGAGCTGCGAGGCTCGCCTCCATCCTGCTCTGCTCATAGGCTCCATCTCCTCTGCGTCCTAGCACGAACAAACCCAAAGGACAAAGAAGTCCAGAGAGACTGAGGGAGACTGACACCGAAGCTGGTGCCGTGTGACCATGATACTAAGACCAGCCATTTTATTTAGACTCTGGACTCTACCTACTTCCATAACGGATTTAAGATGTCTTAAAATAAACGCGTGCACAGGATAGCTGAAACGAAGAGAAGAAGGGCTAATCCACATGGAAAAAAGAAGGGATAGCCACCAGGAAGCAGACAAGAGCGCTATTGTTACAAAGACTAATTCTGGCTGGGGCTTTAGGAAACCCAAGCTAGAAAGGAAACGCAGCAGCAAGTGGAATCTTGGTTTCATCAGGAAGCTCGTGGACTGGTCAGCACAGGCCACCATTCCTCACTGCTTAGGTCAAAGAGGAACTCCTAAGGCAGTGCCCCCCCCATGAAACCAGGAAGGACGATTTCGGCAGAATTGAGGAATCAATGTGTTCCTTCAAACTGCTGGTGGGAGTCACGTCCAAACTCTGAAATGCATTCAAGAAGGTCTTGTCTCTCCAAAGTTCCCCAACCGCAGTTAGCATGCCGCATGTGGGCCTTCTAGTGCTTAGTAGTTAGGACGGGACTCTCGCTCACGGAGAAGCTAGAGCAGCGGAGTCCTCACCTGCCCTGGAGACTTTCTTCCTCAAGGGAGAAACACTGAACAATGACTGCTGGCCAGTGTCAGGCACAGCCTGGCTCAGCTGCCTGCCAACGCGCTCGGGAAGACGTTTGAAACGGGAAAGAGACTTTCGCCCTGGGCTGGCACAGGCAAGGCACGTACTACTTCTTATTACTTTTATTAACATGCCTGTTATTCCAAACGGTTATGTGTAAGATACCAAGGCGACGTTTCAGACACCAGAGGAAAACCATTTTAGCCTAGAAAATTGAGGGGAAAGGTTATCTGGTGGCTGGCTCAGTCTCTGAGATTCTGTAGTTCAGTTTTAGTAGAACAAATTCAGAGTGAAATGGTGTTCCGTGGACCTCGTACAGTATGATCCCAGCAGTGGATCAGTGGGTGTATTAGATGAACTTAACAAACATCTTTCAGGCAACAAATAAAAGAAGGAAACGGAATGAAATTATCAGCGTTTTCAGTAACAATGGAGTCTTAGAAAATAACCTTCCAGTGAGCCTAGTTGTAGGTGTGGGTCCAGTAATGTTTCCCTCCCTGCCTCCCTCCTTCCCTCCCTCCTTCCCCCTCCCTCCTTTCTTTCTTCCTTTCTTTTTTTCTTTCTTTCTTTCTTTCTTTCTTTCTTTCTTTCTTTCTTTTGAGATAGAGTCTCGGGTTTGGGGATTTGGCTCAGTGGTAGAGCGCTTGCTTAGCAAGCGCAAGGCCTTGGGTTCGGTCCCCAGCTCCAGAAAAAAAAAAAAAGAGATAGAGTCTCATGTAGTCCAGGCTGGCCTTGAACTCCCTATGTAGCTGAGAATGACCTTGAACTCCTAATCCCCACCCCCACCCCCCACTTCCCAGCTCACTAGTTTTCAAGTACAGAAATAACGGGCCAGTGCCACTTACCCGTTTTATGTAGTTCTGAGGGAAAAACTCAGGACCCTTTTCACGTTAGGCAAGCACTCCCCAAACTGAGCTCTATCCCAAGTCCAAAGCTGAAATATTTCCTAAGAAACTGTGTCACCAGGTTACCCTGGGATTAAGCCAAGACATACTCAGGAGGAGGGGCCATGTTTGCTCTGCAGAAATCTGGTGTCTTGCTCCCCCCCTTAGCCAGAAAACAGGTGTTTTGCTATAATTAAAAAAAGAAAACCGAAAACCAGGACCCAGCCTTGCTTCCTGGGTTCTAATTATAATCAGGGAAATACAATCAGCTTGAAAGGTGCGGCTCTTCCCCCGGGTCTGGCCGTTAGAAATGATGAGGTCTGAGGTCTGGAGTAGAATTTAAACCCAGAGTGATGGGGATATATGGGAACACATGGCTCTTTTCCCCAGGATCCATCCAAGACTACAAAAGACTATAAAGTCTCCCCAGATCTTTATCTCAGAGGGGAGGGATGCAGGGATTGAAGATACTGACTGCATAAGTAACCACCGTGCAGAATGAAGAGTGATCAGGACAGAGAATTCGGCGGGGAGGAGCTCTAGGCTGCATGGGAGGAGCACCAGGCTCATAGGAGAGGAGCACTAGGCTCATAGGAAAGGAGCACTAAGCTCACACTGCAGCCTCTAATAGGTTTTTACCTTTTCCTCTTTGATATTATCTTATTTAATTGTTAACAATAGCTTGCATGTCAGTTATAATACTTCCTCCACTAAGTAGACAGAGGACTAACAGGCAAAGTGGCCTTTCCCCAGCACTTGGTCAAACAGAGCCAGTCCTCCCAGCTTCAAGTCCTCACAGAAGACATGAGAAACAGTTTCTCAGGGAGCGCTTTTCAACATTCCTTATGCTGTGACCCTTTAATGCAGTTCCTCATGTGTGGCGACCCCCAACCATAAGATTATTGTTGCTACTTCCTAGCTGTAATTTTGCTACTTTTATGAATTATAATGTAAACCTCTGTGGGTGATTTTTTTTTTTGATGGTCTTAAACAACCATTGATACAATGTAGAATCCCAAAGAGGTTCTGCCTGGCAGGTTGGTAACTGCTGTCTTAATGGGATCTGAGCAGGGCAGTGCTCACTGAGCTCAGAATCTCTGAGAATGCCCCATATAGGCAGTAGTGACTTTGGACTGGCAGTCCGTCGACTCTTGAGAGCAGAGACTGCAGGTGAGTGCCAGAATGTTTCTGCAGCACTGGGGTTCGAACTCAGGGCTTCAGTGCATGCTAGGCAAGCATCTGCTAAGTTACACACTCAGTACAGTATAGTTGACGTTATTTTAGAGTGCAAAGGAAAAAAAATCATGGGAAAAATAGCAGACCTCAGCTATTACATGCATAGGGGAAAATAAAAGTCAGTTCCAGGACTGAGATCACCTATGAAAGGGGGCGTCCCACGCCAAGCTACAGTGTTTGTGATCACCACACAGAGGTGGGGCAGTATATGTGTTCCAAGTAGCCTTTCTTCAAATTGTGGCTGTCCCTGCATATATGCATGGCAATTTGTCAAAGGAACTAAATGTCTTAAAAATAAGGATACTATTCCAGATATCTATTAAAAATTTAAGCGTATGCCCTGCCCCTCCCCCATTTTTTTATAGTTTGAATTTGTGCTAAGAGAAATAAAGGCAATTCCACACAGATGTGAGCAACAGGAAGTCCCCAGTGGTGGTGCTGGAGCTCATAAATTACAGACCGGCTCCCTTCTCCCACCTTATCTTTATGGTCGCTTGTTTTGCCATTTTGCTTTGTTTTTACTACGAGCCTGTTTCCTTCAAAACTGGGAAAATAAATATTTTTTAAGGGCAGTGAAAAAGAGGAAGGATAACTTCTGACACAGCAACTCTGCTTTTTCCTAAAGAGTCAGATGAGTGTTTCAAAATATGTGTATAAAGGGCTGACAAGATGACTGGTCGGGTAAAGGCACTTGCCACACAGGCCTGATGGCCGGGGTTCAATGTCCTGTTCCTGCATAAAGGTGGAAGGAGAATAGAAGGCTAGAATAGTCTTCCGGCCACCACCTGCAAATGCAGACACACACACACACACACACACACACACACACACACACACACTGACGATGATAATAAAATAGAAAATGTTTAATTGTATATAGAAAAGGTATGTTGTCATATTTTATAATGACGAAAGAGAAGGAGCAATTCTCTACTGTAATCTCTCTATTGGTGATATTTATGACGACAAGATTGGTCATCTCATACTTAGAAAAATGTTTATGCTTGGTTTTTTTTTTGTTGTTGTTGTTGTTGTTCATATATAGCAAATTGAAAAGTAGGATTAGAAACACTGTTGCGTCCTTGTGTGTAATGTGTATAACATGTAAAGGATAACGACTGAGGAACCTATAGAAAGATAGGACCAGCCTTGGTGGACAATACAATGTAGCCACTTCAGGTCTGGACTCTAGACTGTGTTCACATTTCTCCTTCCTTCTCGGATCTGCTCTATTGAGGCCAGAGACCACAACCTTGAATGTCTACAGCTGGAAGCAAGGTGGATTTGAGACTCTGAAAAGGAGTGGTGGGATTAGGGTAGAGTGGGGAGTGCCCGGCTCTTTAGGGATTCAGCTCCTACTGAGAACAATAAACTGTCCTTTGTGGGAATATCCATGACAACAAATTGTCCCACATGGGAATGCCCATGACAAATCTACGTTTCAAGGTGGTTCAAAGTGAAAGACCCCAAAGCCAACTTAAATAGGTAGTTTGGGTACTAGATTTGATTTTGTTTGTTCGTTTGTTTTCCTTTTGGAGAGACTGCTGTCTGAACCACTTCAGATGCCCTTTTCGTGAATTCTGAAGAGTACCAATCAGCCTGGAGGGAACATAGTACTGTTCTGGATGGTGGGAGGGTGTTCTTCGGAGCCCAACGACCTCCTCTCCTATCTGTACCTCCTCTTTCTTTCCTCTAGTTCTCCCTCTATCCTTCTCATCTTGCTGTGTCCGCTGGTAGGCAGCCATCTTGGACTATAGCTTTCAGGCCCTATGCTCTGGGTCCCTTTAGGTTATACTGGGGGTCCCAATAAGAAAAGGAAGGAAAGAAAAGGAGAAAGGAGGGAGTATTTCCTACCCTGGCAGTCGTGCAGGCACCTGTCTAGAGCCTTCCCTAAGAAAGATGCTCCTTCTGATAATCTAGTCTTCCCCAGACTTCACTAGAGCCCCTTTCCTATGGCTATGCATGGGATCTTCTGCCTCCTTGTTGGGCTCTCTGAACCCAGCCTACCACGGTGGTAGCTATGCCTAGCATCTACTTGTGTACCCATCTTGAAACATCACATCTTCTCTGTAAGGTACCTCCCTGATATGGGAAAGTCTGTCCAAACCACACTTCATGGTCTAGTTACCAGAAGAAGTAGGCCCAACCAAGATCCTTCCCTTCCAGACCCATGAGACTAATTGCCCAATACTACAAAGCCCAGAGTGCAGCTACCTTGATTGATTTTTCTCTCCTGTTGAAAAGATACTATTTCTCAAAATACCCCATGGTTTCTAAATTCTCAATCACACTTCTGAGTCATTAAGGCCCTAAAACCATTAACCTCTCTCTGGAGTGATTATCATAAAAAAACTGGAGACAGTGTCCTCCTGCTAAAAATATAATAATGTGGGTGCCATGTTACTTACTTTCTTAAAACACCCACGTACAGATTGATAATTTCATAGAGTTTTGAATGAGCTACGCCATTCAGGAAACGCTAAACTATACTCTTTCTTCAAGTTAAACATCAGTAGATACTTTTAGCTTTCTACATAGTCCAAGTATTCCATTCCCAGTATCATACATTGAAAATCTGTGGTCAGATTTTCTGACTGGAGTCAGGCAGTGACGGGGCCCACCTTTAATCCCAGCACTCAGGAGGCAGAGGCAGGCAGATCTTCAAGGCCAGCCTGGTCTACAGAGTAAGTCCTAGGGCATCCGAAGTACGCTGAGAAACCTTGTCTCAAAATAACAATAACAATAGCAACAACATTATCTTGTCTTCTCAACACAGGGTAGCTAGGTTTCTTGAGATTAGTGACCTCTTGTCTTTCTAGTTCTGCCTTCAAGTTGGGAGTCAGGGATGGTGCTGTGTTAAATAAATTTTGTGTTAAATATTTGTGTTAAGTAAATAATTAAACGAGTCAAATGTCCACCATACATGCCCCTGATACTTAAGTTCCCTAGCCAAAGAGTGAGCTTAGAATTACTGTTTCGTTGTTATGCCCAGACACTTAACATCTTAAACTTCACATGCACACCATTGGTTTTTTGAGACAGGGTTTCTCTGGGTAGTCCTGGCTGTCCCAGAACTCCCTCTGTAGACCAGGCTGGCCTTGAACTCAGAGATCTGACTGCCTCTGCATCCTGAGTTCCTGGACTAAAGGCACGCATGTCACCAGCCAGCTCTTAAACTCATCCTTGAGTGAGTCGTCTTGTCATGGTGCCTGAATACATTCCCAAAGGACAAGTACAGACACACGTGGAACTGATTCACCAGCACAACTGCATCTTTGAGTAAAAATAAAAACCTGGGCTTTGAACCCTTGTACTTTGCCTCAGTTGCAGCTTTCCACACCTGACAAGTCCTCACCGGGTGTTAGTTCTAACCAGGAGGTCTACCTATGTTCTCATACTTCAACACTCAATGGTTATCCAATTAACATCATAGAGTTAAAAAGTAGCATTTCTTTTCTTGCCTTAGGCAGACAATGTGCTATGATGGGGATACTGACAAACAAGGCGAATCTCCCTGAACTGTGGGGAGACTCATTTTCTGTGTTCCATGTCTCTCTTATACATTCCTGGAAATCTACTTTTAAAAATAGCATTATTGTGGGCTTCTTTTATGCATAACAGAAGAAATGTGGACATCTTACAATAGGTGAGCACACCAGTCATCCTCCCTTGGGTAGGCAATCTTCAGGTATTGCTGGAGAAATCCCATCAGAATTGGAACAATGGTCATCCTTCCCGAACTCCCACAAAGCACTAGTGAACTCACCAGGCTCTGCCTCCACCACATGGTTCATCCTCCCAAGACTCACACCAGGCCGGACCAGATCAAAGGACGCCATCTGCCCAGTCTGAGACAGCATCTCTTCCAAAGAGAAGCTGCACACAGGGCTTCTCCATTCGGAGGCTGGGTCTTCGAAACACTAAGCACCCCTGTTAAATTACAAGTGTGAAGCAGCCCCAGGAGAACAACTATGCACACTGCTTTCAAATGCCTTTAGCTTAGATGGCCCTCTTCCAGCCTTTAAAGGGAAACCGTTTTTCAGTTACAATTAAATATTTGTAATTTCCGCAGGGTAGAGCTTACTGTCAATGAGGATCACCCCTCCCCGGTTCTCTTCTCACTCCTCCTCACGCTCCCACTAGCTACAGAGAAGGTGGTCAAAGCCACCTTCTTACCTCGCCAGTCTTCAGAGTTAATCTTCTCTTTTGAAAAATGCATGGAAAACTATAGTTTGTCATTACGGCCCATCTGAACCCTATAACTCATTCTGACTTACACAAGAAACTCTTGCTCAATAGAGAAAAGAGGAATGATGATGAAAATAGTCCTAGGCATAAAATACAGTAAAAAGAAAAAAACCTTCGAGATATGAAACTAATGATAATCAAGAAATACTTAATTCTAGAGAAATTAATTAGGTTTCTAAGAAACAAGTATAATGACAGTAACTGTGACCAAAAGGAATAAAGCATAAGCGTTTATAATTAGAGAAAACTAGAAATCACCCAAATTTTCAATAACCAAGACGTGAGAACGTCAGGCACCTTCGAAAGAATAGAATGACGACACACCCCTACCACGGTTGACTTTGGGGGTGACAACAGCATCGTACCTTTTGCAGTTTTTGTAGATATATGTTTCCAACACCAGTGATCTAGAAAGATGCTCTTGATAGAGTGTTGACTGAAATGTGTCAGGGGGAAAAAAGTAAAATACAAACTCTACAACGTGTGTAATATTTCTTTTTTCTCAAATGTGAACACAGAGCAGACAGCGAGAAGTATGGGCCATTGTATGATAGGCAAGACTGGCTCGGGCAGTCGGGTCGGAGAGGCAGTTTTCTTCTTCTACTTCGATATTTTTTTTTTTTTTTGGTTCTTTTTTTCGGAGCTGGGGACCGAACCCAGGGCCTTGCGCTTCCTAGGTAAGCGCTCTACCACTGAGCTAAATCCCCAGCCCCCTTCGATATTCTTAAAAACTATCTTAGCAGTGAAAATGTTCACTGTAGCAACTAGCACAATAAAAGGTCAGAAATATACGTACTGTGGGCAAGACAGGAGCACCCAGTCCATGGATACGAGGGATAAAGGAGACTGATTGTGTAAGCAGCTCTCAGGTGAGCTATCTGAGGAGAACATTTCACTGCAGGGTGATATCGAATGCTACCAGACAGTAGATGGGAGCAGAGGGAGGAGTTCCTACAGATGCTGGGTGGCTCGGAAGAAATAGAAAATACTAGCGCTGCAATAGATCTGGGGAGAGGGTGGCACCAGGCTGCCAGGGAGATTGGCTTTGATGGCTGGGCGGGATTCAGAGGGGAAGACAGAAGAACCTGGAGGAGGAAAGGCAGGTTGAGTTCAAGGCACACATGGAGGGGGAAGAAAACAGAACACAGAGTTGGTAGAGCACAGTTCATAAAGAAGAGTGGCCTGTGATACACGACTGAATGCAGGCGTGTGGAAGGTTTCAGTCGCCCATCTGTCCACGCCCCCTTGACTAGACAGAGACGAAAGCCAGGGAGCAAATCTAAATCAGCATATAATTTTAACTAAGCATTGTGAGCTCACTGTAGGGGGTAAAGGAAAGGAAAATCACTCATAAGACTATACAATGCATTACGAAAGTAAGTATTCAGGCAGAAACTTCTAAGAGACCCGGTGCAGTGGCCAGATCGGCTACATCGCTGGGATTACCGCGCATGCGGACTGGCGCATCGGTTTCAGCATCCCAAGTAGGGATGTCCGTGTGAGCCATGTCTGGAAAGAGCTACCTGCCCTGTTGTGACGGCACGCTGCCCACTGGGCTCACGAGTTGTCCTCATCTGGGTTTTTATGTCACTCATGGGAAGGTCATGAAAATAATGTCACGCCGCTCTTGGAAGGACCTGGCCCCACTGACCAGGTAGGTGCGTGACCCGCTGGAGGGGGAGGAGAAGAGAAGATGCGGTGACATGGAGAGACAGAAAAGGGAGGAAGGCTGGTCAGCGTCCCCTTGCCTTTTATAGCGCGGCACCACTGAGACAGATGGATTTCAGGATTTCCTTTCCCTTCAGACTGCCTCATTCTTCATGGACTTAGCGCCACAGTGTCAGGATGCACACCACCATCATCCTCAGTGCATTGGTTCATTCCACCCACTACCTTAAGGCTGGGGGAAGAAAAGCTGGCAGTTCCAGCACCCGCTTTATAGCTACTCAAAGGTAAGTTCTTACTCAGTAAGAACAGTGTGAAGTAAAGAATTCAGGATTCTTTTTTTTTTTTTTTTCCCGGAGCTGGGGACCGAACCCAGGGCCTTGCGCTTCCTAGGCAAGCGCTCTACCACTGAGCTAAATCCCCAACCCCAGAATTCAGGATTCTTAACTCATTCAAATTGGTATAAAACAGACCAAACTCTAAAGGGGGGCAGGGGGTAGAGAGGTGGTCAGCATGGCTTTCTTGAGGAGATATACAGGCAGAAAATGGAGGGGCCCCAAGAAGCGAGCCACACAAGCATCAGACGGTCAAATCTCGGCGAGCCCCTGCCTCAGATGAAAAATAAAGTCGATACCATGACTCACAGACAGGGCAGAACAAACCATAGCCAGGGGATCTGCTTTCCAATTATGGAAGCAGCTATGTCTTGTACCCAAAAATGTAGGTTCTGGGTTGGAAGGAGGTCACTTCTAGCAAGAATTTGTTCTTTCTTAGAAAAACTAGAGCTCTAAACATGCACAAAACAAAGGAATAAGTAAGCGTGGGAATAACCAAACATAAATGACCTGGGAAAGGAGTGAGCACCAGCTGTCGTCTTCTTCCCTTAGAGCATCACTGACTGGCAAGTGCCAGCCATCTTGTTCTGCCTGTCGAGTACCGCTGACTGATTTTGACATCACTTGGCTAATTAAATAATCCCGCATAGTAGTGATGTCTTAATACTTACATCGATAACTTACGGTAGATGCTGTACTGGCTGGTTTCGTGTGTCAACTTGACACAATCTGAAATTATCACAGAGAAAAGAGCCTCCCCTGAGGAAAAGCCTCCATAGGACCCAGCTGTAAGGCATTTTCTCAATTAGTGATCAAGGGTGGGAGGGCCATTGTGGGTGGTGCCATCCCTGGGCTGGAGGTCTTGGGTTCTATAAGAAAGCAAGCTGAGCAAGCCAGGGGAAGCAAGGCAGTAAGTAACGTCCCTCCATGGCCTCTGCATCATCTCCTGCCTCCAGATTCCTACCCTGTGTGAGTTCCTGTCCCAGCTTTCTTTGGTGATGAACAGCAAAGTGGAAGTGTACATTGAATAAACCCTTTCCTCCCCAACTTGCTTCTTGGTCATGATGTTTTGTGCAGGAATAGGAGCCCTGATGAAGAAAGATGCAGAAAATATTTTTAAGTACACCACTCACATACATCATACATACATAGTCATTTATCCATTTTAACTCTTGTCTTATCACTAATGTGCCTTCAATTGGTATTAAATAGACCAAACTGTAAAATCGAAACCAAGATAAAACACTTGCTTAGGTTCCTTGATATAGTCCTCAAATATACATGCAAATACAAAATTTTTTTTCATAACTCTTAACACACTGGTATTGTAAAATTTAACAATTTTTAAACTCTTATGTGAGGATTAATTTAGAATTTAACCACTACCTCTTCCTATGATCAGAAAACCCGCCACAGGACTTGGGGAAACTTTAGTTTGGTTTGGTTGCTCTGGTTTGTTTTCTTTGGATTGGTTTGATTTTCTGACACAAAGTCTTTCTATGTACTCTAGGCTGGTCTCAAACTCATGGTGATCCCCCTGTCTCAGCATCCCATTTGCTTGGATTACAGGTGCACGTCACCACATCCAGCTAGAAAACAACTTTTAAGTGAAGCTTCGCTTGCTCCTAAAAAATACATTGTTTTGCTTACCTAAGAAGCGCAAGGCCCTGGGTTCGGTCCCCAGCTCCGAAAAAAAGAACCAAAAAAAAAAAAAAAAATACATTGTTTTCTCCCGACGGACAGCACACAAATTTTAAATTTTCAGACACCAGATAGATAAAATCTTGATGAAAGAAAAGATATATATGACAGAGAACTAATAAATTAGCAAGAAACAAACGAAGGCTAGAACAGAAAAAAAATTGGAGCATGAACACAAACTAACTGAACCACAAAACATGGGAAATGCCTAAAGGAACCCAGTAAGGACACGAGTTTCAGGGAGACCTTACATCCAGAGCCACTGTAGAAAAGTATAGAGTGAGCCTCCTAAGTGTTACAGGACACCCAGGCTCAACCTTGCAGAAAGATACTTTGGCTAGCAAACCCATATCCAAAACTGTTAGGATGCATGATCCAGAAATTACACCTATAGATATACATTCGGAAGTGATAACTGCTTTAAAGGATTTTCATTACACCATTATTAAAAATGTAAACAGTTGAATAACCTGGATGGCCAAGTCTCTGGGTTTTGATTTAGCGAGCATCACTCGGTCATACACAGAATGCTACACAGTCACTTACAATGTTGTTGTAAAAGAATTTACAACAGTCATCAAAACACCAGAGCTGTCGTGAGTGTAAAGGGTAGTTCTAACACAGTCTTCACTACACAATACACATGTATTCTGTGCAATACATTCTCATGGTCAGAATATTGTGGACTCGGAGGAAAGAAAAAAGATGTCTAACAAACTAAAGAATATGCTATTTCTGTGCTGTTATCTCTTTTGTCAAATTTCTGCAGTAGAAATACTTCCTTTAAGAATGTGGTTGTTAAAAATGAAACAAAATGAAACCCCTTTCTACCCAGTTTTCTAGGATCTGATTTGTGGCGCTGTTGGGTCAGGAGACAGTGTAGTTAATGTATCTTCTCGGAAAGGAACATATAAACACACAGTAACAATCATGAAAAAGGCCAGGAATTTGAAGGAGAGTGAGGAGGGATGTGTGTGTGTGTGTGTGTGTGTGTGTGTGTGTGTGTGTGTGTGTGTGTGTTGACCAGCGGTTCTCCATCTTCCTAAGGCCGAGACCCTTTTTAATTCAGTTCCTCCTGTTTTAGTGACCCTTAACCATGAAATTATTTTCATTGCCACTTTATAACTGTAATTTGGCTACTGTTACACATCGGAATGTAAATATCTGTGTGTTTCAGATCACCTTAGGTGACTCCTGTGAAGGGGTCACAACCCACGGGTTGAGAACCACAGGTTTAGAGAGAGGAAAGAGAAGGGAGAAATGCAGTTATAATCTCGATTTTTTTTTCAAAAAAAAATCTGGAAAAAAAAGAATTCTCTCATATGCCAAAACCCACTTGATCCATTTAACACTTAAAGTTCTTCATGCTATATTCTTATTTAATGTAAACCTAGAGCAGAACATCTTTTTTTAAATAAAAAACCGTGGTAATTGCATTGCCATGCAATCGGGTAGAGGGCAGTAACATAAAGACCTTTTGTTTCAAAGTATTAAATTATGCCCAAGTTAAATAATAGTCCTAACTGGTTATCTAGTTCAGTCTATCAAGTCCCACTTTGAGTGCCTACCATGGATAAATCACTTTAAAGATATTTAACTCATCAGTGCTGAGGACATGAGATCAAAGGAAATTTCAATTCAAAGGGTTAATCGGAACAGTTGCCCTAAACCTACAGCTTAGAAGAGAGTCGGCCCCTCTGTCTTGTCCTGAAGACCCTGGTATTTTTCCCCTCAGCCACTACGAATGGTCAGAAAAGCTTTCTTTTCCACCACTACATGATATGACGTCACATGATGGATCCAGAACTCAACGCTGGAACACAACTTGCCAAAAGTGACATCAGTCTAGCACAGAATCACAGTCCAATGGCAAAGGCGGGCGGCATTTCATCTGAATCAGCTTTCAGCGGAAGCTAGCCAAATGGAGCCACCTGTTACGTATCTTGAACCAGCCCTCTTTTAGCAGCTCAACAACAAAATGCTATAAATATTCATTCCTAATGAAATTGCTCAAAGGTCACTTTTGGGGGGATGGTATCGGTGGGACTGCTGATTACAGGCTGGCTGTTTTTAGAGACTGTACGCTTGCGTTTGAAATGGCACTGCTGTTGAAACTATCATACTCTACATATATTGCCATATTGGTGGTGGAAATTAATCAAAAGCATCGCTAGCTATAAGATCCTCGGAGCCTTTACATTTGGTGCAAGGTGTAATATAACTGTGAAAGCCGAAGGCATTTAAATTCTACAAAAGGCTCGCCTGAACGGGGGCGCACGCCTTTTCCAAGAGGTTCCTTGAATAGTGAGTGTTACAAATACCCTCTTTAACCTCCTTGTAAAAACAGCTTCGCTTTTCAACAGCTGTCAAAATAGATTCCAGTATCCATTTTACTCCAGAGTGTTGGGAGAAGATCTTAAAATTGCCAAGGAGTGTCAGGATGTGGGTGACATCCTTTAAAACACTCCTCCAGCTACAGAGAAGTGGAGGAAGCACGGATCCATGACCCGTCAAAGGAAAGACAAAGAGATCATGCCCAGTTATACAGTCTTGCCCTGGGTTCAGACCTGATCAGGGTCTGTCCTTTATGTACCTCTGGGCCACCTACACCTAGGCACTTGAGGCACTGCTACTAAGAGAGGGAGTTGCCAGATTGAGTGAGGGAATTACAGGCATTCCAGTTAACTTCATTTCACACATGCACCATGAGTAACGTCTTTTGTTTGGGTAGAACTGTGCCCTGATATTCACGGGGTATCTGCAGTTCAAGGTTAACCAGGGTCCTGCCGTTTCTCTGGCATCCACACAGAAGAGTAAACCATACAAGGTCTGCTCTGCCAGACCCAGTGCCCAGAAGTTCTGAGAGGCTAGCTAAATGCTTAAAATAACGACGGCTTAATTTTCTCCTTTAAAAAAAAAAGTCTTTCAAACTGTACCAAAAGTTAAATCTGTGGTATAATTCATTCTACCTTTCAGGAAAAATTATCAATCCTTAATCTTTGTCACTTTATGCTGGAGATAAGGTAAGTCTGGGGACACCACAATCCTTCACAAATATCAGTCTGTGACCGCTATGATGTCGTTTCCTAATATGACCAAGGGGCTACGACACGAGGATGCCGATAGCTGACACCGGGACATGTCCTAATACACAGTTCACATTCAAATGCAACACACTGTTCCAATTTTGTTCCCTGTGGTCTTGCTTTTCCCATGCAAGGTCCAACCTAGAATCCTTGGTTACTCTTATTTGGCACATCTTGGTGGCTTCCTTCACCCTGGCACCTTAGCCAAGATACCAAGTGCACAGCCATGACGTACGGAGGCGGCATGGGAAGGCCAGGAGACAGACAACAAAGTGCCTCTTTCTTTGTCTTAGGTGAACTATTCTGCTCTATTCAAGGACCGCTAATGAATACCACACCCCATTCCAGCTCAGAGTTCAGCGAAATTGCAAAATGTTAAACACTGGGGAGTCTCTTCCTCCTTCAGTAGGAAAGTAAGAGAGAGGCTTTAAAAAAAGTAGCCGCCATCCTCAACCAACTCTCCCTGGTGAAAGTACTAAGCTAAGTATACACACACACACACACACACACACACACACACACACACACACACACACACGATACTGGCTGTCACCTCGGCAGCCAGCAGCTTAGCATCTGAACCACATGAGAGTCGGGTCTGACCTTCCTGTGCTGGGTTTCAGAGTTTTGACTGAGCTCAGATTATCTGCAAATGCCACAAAAATCTGGAAAATGTGCTAACCTCGCTCATTCTGCCCCCAAAAGGAATGTGAAGAGAGAAAGGCCCTGGTTAAACAACAACAAAGAATTCGGACAAGGAACCTCCCGCTCCTCCAAAGGAAGGCACAGGTGGAAATAATACTGAGGAGAGTAATGAGAAAAGGCACAATTACTTTCTCCTTTAGCAAGGTGTGCAAGAAAAAGACTTAAAGGTCTTCTTGGAAGGGTTTCAGGTTAAAACGTCAGCCTTTGCAAAGTGTTATCTTTTCACAAGCAATTCTTTTAAACAATAATTAAAAATTCAAGAATGCAGACTACTAATGTACAGCCTTCACCTTTTAAAAGGCTCCATGTATGCTCATATTGGGGTATTTATAGGTAGAAACACTTATCACAGTATATGGTTTTGTGTAACTTTCCTTCAAAACATTCCCCTTTAAATATTTTAAAAATTATTTCGTGTGTATGAATTCTTTGCCTAAATACATGTGCCACAGGGATGCTGGTTGGCTCTCCTGCAACCGAAGTCAGAGAGGGTTGTGAGCCACCATGTTTAAAATCCAGGTCCTCTATAAGAGCAACAAGTGCTCTTAACTACCGAGCTGTCTCTCCAGCCCCATCTCCTTTGAAAAGAATTCTTTAGCAATGATCTCTGTGTGTTTTGTACATAAGGAGAGTGTGCAATTACGTAATGAACGACAAGCACAAAATTTGACACGAAATTAACTTGGGTGGGTTACAGAAAGGCTAGATTTCTGGGGTCCTTTCCCATAGTTTATAATCCCAGCTGACCCGGACGGACCCAGGTCCTAGGTGATTGTTGATCATCAAAAGAATCATGCATCGATTTCCCTTCTTGCTAAATGAGGGGAGGAGGAACCAAATATAATTATCTGCCTTGGTCCTTTTAAACATCTGCATGGTTGTCAACCTTCTGTTTAAAAAAAAATCTTTGATGTAGTTTACAAAGGCCTGGATGTGTGTGTGTGTGTGTGTGTGTGTGTGTGTGTGTGTGTGTGCGCGCGCGCGCGCGCGAGCGTGCACACACACATGCATGTGTATAATCCTGCTAGTAGGCCTGTGTCTTCCACAGTAACAGCTTCCTCTCACAGATGAGTCTACTGAAGGCCCAGAAGTGTAACTAGAATTTAGAAGGTAGCACGCTTATGAAACATGTTCTAAGCCAAGGTCCCAAGCCTGTATTTTCACCTGGTCTTTATTACAAACTTCTTGACAACAACCCCATCTTGTCTGCTATGGCATCTGTAAGCCTCTCTCTTTCCCTCTAAACGGCTACGATCTAAATGGCTACTAGTCTCTTCAGGAATGGAGCTAGGAGTTACACTTCTTTGCATCCTTTTTTCCCTTCTTAAAACAACAACAACAGAATGTCCTGAGGGTGGTTATGGTGGAACATGCCTTTAATCCCAGTACTTAGGAGACAAAGACAGATGGATCTGTAAGGGCTCAAGGCCAGCCTGGTCTACAAAGCGAGTTCCAGGCCAGCCAAAGATGTATAGTGAGACCCTGTCTCAAAACGAACGAGCAGGGTACTGAGACCCTCTGCGTGCCAGATATGTTATGAGAGGATAGGGGTAAACTGGGGCCCAATGAGGGCAAGCTGTAGTGGACAGAATCAGTCTTCTCCTGGAGTTCTACACAGAGTTACATGCAAGATGCTGGCCAGCCCCCTGAGATATGAGGCACGCTGAGGAGGAGCCTGAGGTCGACTACCTCCACATCCCCCACACAGATGGACCCCTAGTCAGGATGTGCCTATGCAGTAGATGAATGAAATCCCCTCCCACAAGCAGCAGGCAGTCATGAATGACACCCAGTTCCTGCTGGGATCTAGGCTAACTTCAGAATGGCTGAGTCAGACTCTGCATAAACCCGGAGGACATTACTGGAACTGTGGATAAAACATGCTAAACTCCAGCCAAGCCTTCCTACACACCACTCTGCAAATTCAAAATACGACTGCTAGTTGCCATCCAATAAAAATAAAACCTGCGGGAACTGGGGAGATGGCACAGCGGGTGAAGAGCTTGCTGTGAAAACCCGAAGACCTGAGTCCAGATTTGCAGCACCCGCATCAAAGTCCTGGCTCGGTGGTGGGAGTCTGCAATCTTCATGCTGGGGAGGGTAGGGGGGTGGGCAGAGACAAGTGAATCCTCGGAGCTCATTGGCTAGTCAGTCTATCCCAGTCTATCCCAGTCTGTGAGCTCTAGGTTCAGTAAGAGACCTTGTCTCCAAAATTCGGGGGTGGGGATGGAGAGGCGAAGGAAGACACCGGACATCAAACTCTCTGTATACATAACACCACAAAGCATGCATGTACACACACACACACACACACACACACACACACACACACACACACACACACACCTTCCATTTATTATGAACAGAGATACAAAGAAGGCCCCAGTTGTCCAGTGTGATAAGAGTTGATCATGAGAAGAGCATGGTCAGACGTCAAAATCTAGATCACAAGTGGTTAGAAGGCAATTGGGACTCACAGTAGCCCTTTGCCAACAAACAGGTGTGCATAGCTGACCTGGGTCTGTCTTCCCAAATCTTCGACAAAAGGCCGTGGCAGGAAAGGTCTTGCCCAGCTGTTTCTGTAACACGTCTTGTAAATTAATATTCAGAAATGCCTCACTCTTTGCAGGCAAGAGGAGAGCCCATTTTGACAAACAACCCTAGAGCTAGGTCCTTCCATTGCAGGCCCTAAAGAGTTCTTAATCTAAGCCAGCCATTCCTACTCTGTCAAAGTCAAGGGCTCCTGCGCTATTGAGTAACACATTCCTGAGTCTTTCCTCAGACTTGGGAAGCCTGTTTCCCTCCCAAAGTCCTGCCACCCATGCAGAGGGAGCAGAAGCATCCTTCCTCCTTAAGGGAAGACATAGTTCAAAAGGATACATTTACATTAAAAGAGAAGAAGAAGAAGAAGCAAGAAGAGGAGGAAGAAAAGGAGAAAGACTATTGAAAAAGAGACCAAGGCACATGGGCTAAAAATGGAACACACGGGGTTGGGGATTTAGCTCAGTGGTAGGGTGCTTGCCTAGCTTAGCAAGCGCAAGGCCCTGAGTTCAGTCCCCAGCTCGGAAAAAAAAAAGAAAAAAAAAATAAGAACACACACAGAGACCCTGAAGTGGGCAAGTCCAACCCTAGTTTAAATATCTAACACATTACAGCAAACATTTAAAGGCTGACATTGCAAATTCTGAAGGGGTTTTCTTATTTATTTATGCTGGGAATTGATATATGATAAGCTACATCTCCAGACCCGGTTGCTATTTTTTTTCTTTTAAATCCCAATCCTTTTATTTCTCCTAAGTAACAGAGAGACCTGCAGCCTTCACAGGACAGCACATTTTACACGGGAATCGGAAGCATCCTGGTCCCCTCAGCCACAGAGCCAACCACTTGAACCCTAAGCCTCCATGTTTACACGATGGGAATGTTAGACAGCAGCTAAGCACTTCCTGTGTCTAAGCGTCCTGTCTGCAAGCTGAGTGTATTATCTACTGTAATAGATTGCTTTAATTTCCCACCACTGGTTCCGCTGCTGATGCCATTCATCCATTCCATAATTGGAGAGGTTTGTATCTACCCGCTGCTCAGCACACACAAAGTGCTAAGAGAAATGGGAAAGAGGATGGGAAGGGGGAGGGGAGACACAAGTTGGGGTTGAGCATTCCTTATCCAGAAGCCTAACCCTGACAAGCTGCAAAAACTCAAAAGAAAGCTTTGAGCGTCGACATCAACGAAGCAACAATGTTCCATTCCTCTCATTACCTCCTTCCTTAAATGTGGCAGCCCTGTTCCTCAAGCTGCCCTAGCTGACCTCACTGCCTACTTCAAAAAGAGGACAAAATTGCTCTATTGGTGTAATTCACCAACAACAAGCCACACATTGGTGACCCAAACCACCCAGGAGATCAGGAACATACCGGAAGTCTTTTAACGAGGCTCATGAGCTTTTTGCTCCTGCCCCTCCCCCACCGCCCTCCTCTTCCTCCACAATAACTCTGTCCCTCTAGTCTTCACTCCTGATGACTCATAAAAGTTATAGAATCTTCAACTCAGAAGGGACTTTGGGGGTCACCCAGAAGGGCACAGCTTCTTTTCTTAATGAAAAAGCCTGTATTCCTGCAGCAGAGAGATGTAGGGGTCCTCTGAACTTTTTTCTTTTTTTCTTTTTTTCTTTTTTTTTTCCGGAGCTGGGGACCGAACCCAGGGCCTCGCGAGTGCTAGGCAAGCGCTCTACTGCTGAGCTAAATCCCCAACCTCTCTGAACTTTTTTCTAAGTGGAGCAATGGCGGCCCCCATCTCATAAGTGACTGAGATACTGTGGGTGAGTAACTTAGGAAGATGCTTGGCACGGAGCAGGTGCTTATTAAGTAAGAGCCCATCTTGGTTAGAAGTATGATTTGCTGCCCAGGCCAAGTCTCTTCTTCCTCTGTTGAAACCCAGTCACCTCTTCCGTGTACCCACAGTGTCTGGGCATCTGGAATCAGGACAGTTGTCCATTATTTTGAGCTGGCTGCTCTATAGATAGAGAATTCAACTCCCCTACTCCAAACCAGTTCCCCCCCAGGGGCCAACCGCAAACAAGTTCCCTGTTCACCTTCTTCTCCGTGTCCTTGGTTTCCGAGTGGGTTTTCTCACCACCCTCTCTCCCCTGGCCACATCCTGACTCACGCATCCAGAACTGCACTTCAGTCTCCGGGGAGAGTCCGGCCAATGGGGCATAACCTTTCTGAATATAACAGTTGTATCAAGGAGTTTAGCGGGAGGTGGTCACACGGTGACACCGCTCACCCATGGGTTCCAAGTCTACTGAAGTCCAAGTCCTTCCCGGCTGCTATTGATGAGCGATGCCTCCCCTAAGGTTTCGGGAATGCCAGTGCGGAACTATGTCTGGGTTCACTGAACCGTCTGGGCTCACGATTCTCTGCCCACCCATCTGTGCCTCAAAGTTTGCCACCCTCCTAACGAGGAGGCACAGTGCTTCGGCAGTGCCCCTTAGAAAATTTCAAACTCTGGGGTCCCACTCTGCTTCTCTCCCATCCTGGCATGAGACACTTGAAGACACGGTTGAACGCACTCACATAGGCAAACCTGGAGGCTCAGAGACTTAACATCTGGGAAAACTGGACCAGCATACCAGCCAAACTCCCTGTCCCTTGGTCGCTTCTAAAGCCCATGCCACCTGGCTCCTGGGAGCTGATCTGGGGAGAAGAGGGCCTCACTGCCCTAGGCAAGGAGCAGATCCATCAGAGGGCATCCAGGTTCCCTGTCATTTCTCTCTTCCTGGCTCCTTTTTCTGTTTTCTAGGATTAGTGCCCAAAATAAAACATCTGCATGACCAGCCATTGCCGTGGGCTGTGTTTTCCTGGGGGCCCTGGGCTAAGTCAGACTCCACTGGCAGAACAGTGATACTAAACATGTGTACCCTGAGGCACCGAAGCAGAGACCTCCCTTCGATGACAGCTACCAGAGCCAAGCCTGTCAATCACTGAAGCCATTCTAAGGCCACACACTAGACGCATCACCCAGCCCCAGACTTTGTATTTGACTCATCAAGACATAGGGGCTTTGTCAAAGCTCTGTGAAAACTTAAATAAGAGACGCCCACCAGAATTCCTGGGACTGCCCCAACACAGCAGCCTCTCAGAGAAAGCTCTCTCCCTCCCTCTCTCCCACCAATTTACAATCAGCAAAAGGACATTAACCCTGGATGGAACAGCCTTCCCATTCTTAGAAGGCTCAGGCTGTTCCCATTCCTCCACCCAATGCTTGCAAATCACAGTGTGTGTGTGTGTGTGTGTGTGTGTGTGTGTGTGTAAGTATGTGTGAGTGTGTGTATGTATGTGTGTATGAATGTGTGTGTCTGAGTGAGTGTGTGTGTAAGTATGTGTGAGTGTGTGTGAGTGCATGTGTGTGTCTGCGTGAGTGTGTGTGCGAGTGTGTATGAGTGTGTGTGTGTGAGTGAGTGAGTGTGTGTGTGTTGGTCGCATGCGTTGCACACCCAAGAGGCCAGAGGCCAGAGGTCAACACTATGTGTAATATCTTCCTCTATCACTCTCTACCTTTTGAGGGTGTAGGTAAGAGGGGGTCAGATCCTCTTACTAAACCTGGAGCTTGCTCTTTCAGCTAGCCCGGAGAGCTGGGGATCCCCCTGTATCCATCTATGTCACCTCCCAGTCTGGGATGCCAGGCATGTGCTTTGGGTGGAACCCACGTCCTCATGCTTGTTCAAAAATCACTGTATGGCCCAAGCCCTCTCTCCAACTGCACAAATCATGGTTTACATGCCCTTCTGGGATACTGTACAAGAAAACCCACACCTTAACAATTCCCACAGTGCACAGAACCTCCTTCTCCCTCTTCATCCTCCTCCCCCTGTTCTTTTGGAGACAGGAAATGACCCGGTAGCCCAGGCTAGCCTTAAATCTCATATTCTTCCTGCTTCGGCCTCCTGAGTGCTGGGATCACAGGTATGTGCCTTCAAGTCCAACTTCTCCTTCCTCCTTTTCAAACTGAAACAAAATTACTGAACTTAGCGATTTTGTAACTGTTTCCATTCCTCTGACTCCTCAAACATGGGAAAGAACCTCCCGACGCTGTGGTCATGCTCTTGACCGCTGCACTGACACACCAGTGCCCATGCACAGACAGGGACGTATACCGTGCTCGGCCATGCTGCTTGTGGCTTTACGCTGCACACATGTAACTGATTCTACTGACAGATCAGGATATGCCGTTTCAGAAATTCCAGTGTCTGTGCTGTGTGAGAGAAAGCGGAGGAAGTGGGACGAGGTTCCCCCTATCCGGCCTCTGGAATTCACATTCTTAGTCTTTCCAGCCCGCCCCTGCAGTCCCCCAGCATGAGGAAAAATTACAATGTGAAAAACAGTATCTTTTCAGGAGCCTTGTTTCCTATGCCCCTGATGAAATGGGGTGGGGTGGGGGAGTTCTACATCTTGTTTTCTTACACGTAAATATCCTTGAAACCACGACTGCTTGGATTGACCCAGAAACCATTCCCGATACATCTCATTGGGATCGTGAAGAAAAAAAAAAAAATGAGGCTCCTGGAAAAGGATCGTCGGAATGCTCGGAAATTCCAGCAGGGTCCATCCTAAAGGCTCGGGGCAGTGCCATGACAGGGCCCCAGCTCTGCCTGCCTCAAAGGCAGGCTCACTTCAGTCTGTGTCCAAGAATCAGGCGGTGAATGGTGGCTGGAAACCCGTATATAAAGAGTTTGGTGGCGTAATGGGTGTTCACAGTGCAGAGACGAAAGCAGTCCTGGCGTGGTGCCCGTGCGTCTAAATAGCGCTTAAAAAGGATTTTGGGCGAGCAGTTCCATTGTATGAGAGTCATTAACATCACCGGTAGGTGTACTATACTCTTGGAGCAAAACAACCCAAAGGGATTTTTTTCAAGGCCTAGGGAGCTAGCTGGGTGTGGATTCCTAATTACAGTTGACCGCGATGCATCCTGTTCGTTCTCTTCTGCCCTTAACTTCCAAAGATGGCTGCCACCAAAGAAAAGAACTTCCTTCATTCGACTGGTGAAGCTACCCTAAAAGACCCAGTGAATCACCTTTCTCCCACATAAGCAAGTTCAAACTGTCAAAAGAAAGATGGCCCCCCCATCTAACTAACACAGAGCCGTGGGGTCTGTGTACAAAGCAAACTTGAATGAAGACTCTAGCAGGCCGAATGACACTGGGCGGAAGTGGAGAGGGTGAAATGAGAACTGGGTCTAGGAGAGTCCAATCCTAGTCCCAGACCAGCTGCTCATGACTGCCAACCAATGTGCCACCTAGCAGTCTGGGAGAACCACCATTAGCCTCCATTCAGACGTTCATTAGCACAAGGGCAGCCCTTTTCCATAAACTCCAGGGTAAGTTTACGCTCGCAAACTAAAATATCGTGAGGCACGCCCACAGCTTGAACGGCACCACGTCCCATCGCCTCAGCATCACATCACCTCTCTGATCCTGCGTTCCCTCTGCTCAAAGCCAGATCCACAGACATCCAGCACCCACATGGCCGGGGGAACTCAGGACAAACAAGGGTCTGGCTCCACCATGACACCCTTAATCAGAGGGTCTGTGTCAAGACCCCAGAATAAATTTGTCTGTACATGAAACTTGGGGAGAGACAAGGGTAAACTACTTTATCTTTTCCAATCAATGTTTCAGAAGCTGGTGCTTTACGTGAGGTCCTGAACAATGTTCCCTGTAAGAGCGCTGCACTGGGAGGAACCAAGAGGTCTATTAACATGTCAGACTTTCATGGACCATTGGAGAGGCGAAGACGTACTAGAGGATCAGATGTTTCGTTTTGTTCTCCTACATGTAAATATCTTTGGAACAATGACTGCCTGGATTGACCCAGAACCCATTCCCAATCTGTCTCATACCCACTCCCTCTCTGTTACGGTCACCCATTAATGGCTGTGATGCCTGCCCCCTATGTGGCACATACAGGGAGTCTCCCTTCCTATGTGCGAGTTCCCTAGTGAAATTGGCATCACACATAATAAGAGAGGCCGGTGTCTCGTGAACATTAAGGCACGTCCTCCAAATGCTAGACTCAAGCCACCGCCATCCACATTCATCTTCTTACGCTATGCCAAGCACCCAGCTCTTGCCCCTTCAGTCAAGTCTGGTCTGGTTCTGCCGCTCGAATCATAGCACAGAGCAGCTGTATATGGTGTAACTGTTGCATTTGTGTTTGTTTTCCATCAGCAAGTTGAGTAGGAGCTCCTTGAGATAAATTACTACCACGGCTCCACTTCTTGGCAAAGCACCCAGCTCTTCAGTAGGTGGAGAATTTGCATGTCCCGATGAACCCTGGCCCCACAGTTTATTACAGTGCGTTCATGTCTCGGTACCATCCAAATGGTAATATCTAGTGTACAGGAGAAGCCAAAGAATCATTTAGGCTTTACCCGGTAGACTGGAATGGTAAAACTGTATTGTATGTTACTTGGAGAGTGAACAAAACCCATGGACTGGCTTCTGAGATCTAAGAAGTCCAAGAGCAAGTCAGTTTCTGGGCACTCTGCATTGGCTCTGAGACTGCAGGCTTCAGGACAGAGCCTGAATCTTGACCGGCATACTAAGAGAGAGCACTCGCTCTAGTTCTCAAAGTTCTGCTTTCATTGGGAGAATTCTGCCCCGGGGCAGCTTCCAGAAGAGATAGATGCCTGATTCGGCATCTTAATCTGTAAGTGGAGAGTGAGTTCAGCCAGGTCTCAGGAGAAATCATTATGAGGGATGAAAGGGCAGGACCAGGCTAAAAACTCAGGAAGTGATTGTATAAAACACAAACAAACAAACAAACAAAAAACAAACAAACAAACAAAACATGAGGTTCTGAGCTCCCCATTTTGCTGGGCAAATGAAGTGACATGGGCACTTGGCAGATAAGTGACCACCTTCTGCCTCCTCTTCTTGGTCCTACCCTTTCTCCTCGGTCCTACCCTTTCTCCTCGGAATGACACCTCTGCAGGACTCTGGGAACTTTCAGTGGCTTCTCAGCCCTCCCAGCCTTCAGTTCGTCTTCTCTTGATTTTATGGAGATACAAACAAGCCAACTTGACTGCTGGGAAGTCTGTCCTGTATCTGCTTTGATGGGGTGGACTCTAACATATTCTAGTAGCTGACACCAGTGATCCCCCACAGTAAACAACCAAATTCAAGTCATTCACAGCACAGGGTGTTGAGTCTTAGCACTGGCTACAAATGTAGCAGTTGTAACTTGCTGGTCTATTCCAGGCCAACTCAAAGATAGTGTGTGTCAATGTCCTACCTGAACTGTGTATTTATAGAAGCTCTGTCTGTATAGTCGCTCAACCTAATGAATTCTTCTCACATACCAACTAAAGAAAAAAACTTGACCATTTACTTGGAAAAATTAAGTTGGGGGTTGCAATTTTTTGAATAACCAAGCTAAAAAGGTCGTTCATGACAGTGAAATCTTTTCCAGTTGGCTCCAACATCTCCTTGATAATTTTTAAATGCAAAGGTCTTCATTGAGGAAAACAGTACGGTGCCAGTTTTCCCCTATAATGAAAGACAAGTTCAAACCTGAAGGATAAAACAGAGCTTTGTTGGGTCATTAACCAGGGACTTCTAGACAATGAACAATGAGGTTTATCACCATCATCACGAGAAAAACTGAAGCTCGGAAATTGACTTAGTCGTCCTGTCTGACAGATCTCAAATCCGCACTCCAAGAATGCTCTATAATGTCTACCTGCCTGTGGATATGGATGAACAAGCTCAGAGACAATATCTTTCTATTCTTTCTCTCTCAGTCCTTCTTTCTTCCCTTCACACTGGTGCCGACAGCACCCACACTGCCCCAAGCAATGGCACCAATGGAAACTGCCAGCACCAAGTTGCCTCTCTTCCACACTTCCGTCTCTAGGGGGAAGAGCATGTATTCCAGGTCATCTTCTCCCCACAAGTCTAACAACACAGAAAGACAAGCACAACCCTGACCACACACATGCCCACATCCCACACTATCATACCCACGTCTTGCACATATCATACTACCTATGCCATGCACATATAGCCACATAGCACCACACTGACATCCACATACCATACATACATCCTACATACGCCTTGCACTATCCATACTTTAGCATACCCACAGACCCACTACTCACACCCATAGTGTGTGTATATACATATATATCCACATTCCTACATGCCATTCATACAACCACACATCACAGAACTCACATATGTACAACATACATCCACCATACACCCTATACTACCCATACCATACATACAGACTTAAATGCCACACCATTTACACCCTGCACCATACATAACACACACACACAGAGAACACACATCATATATGAGCCATACACATAGCACAGACCAGTCATATTTATCACATATATACCATACTACCAATATGCCACATACTAAATACACCAGCTACACCATGATACCATACCCCAAAATGTCACTTGTCCATATACTACATTACATATACATAACACACACACACTACCCTGACCATTCTACATACAAATCCACACATCACACTACTCACACATGCCTACACACCATGCATGTTGCACATACCACACATCCACACAAGACACACAGACACATCAAACACATCATGCAGTCTATGGTACTTGTACCATACACATCCTTCCTAACACCCATTCCCTTCCCTCTTTCTTCCCAGCATCCCCCTGCCCCTGAATCCACGACGGCTTTTAGTCACCTCTGCAGAATGAATTCTAAGTCCCCCCTTGGCTGGACACGCCAAGCACACATACCATTTCTGTTTTTAACTTGCACATCTTTGAACTCAGCCACTCTACATGCACTGCCTCACCAGAACAGTCGCACGCGTGCTATCCTCTCTGCTGTGGAAGTGTTGTTTTGCCTTCTCATTATAATTGTCTTTATGCCGACCATATTTGCCATTCAAGATCCAGCTCCATCCAGGTCCAGCTCAGTGAATTCCTCTCCACCTTGCCGGAACCACTTGCTGCTGTATTCACGCCGCCCCCAGCATGCCTCTCCATATGTTTTCTGACTATACCTATGCTCCAGCACGTTTGGTGAACTAGTTATTCACTCAGCACTGAAAATATCTATCATGGGCCAGGCACTGGAATGCAGAGGGTTATCTCTGTATCCCCACTGCATAACATTGGGCCAGAAAAATGGCAGGCAGTTGTAAAGTGTTTGTTGAATGAATAAATGAACAGAAAAACTGTAACGAATATATTATCAAGAAAACCTCCTCTGCTGTTCTCCTTTTACTCCATTTGTGATAGAAGAAGTCAAGAGGGGAGAGAAAACAGCATAGCCACACTGTGGAAACCCACAGAACCAGCATCTTCACCGACCAATGTGAGCAGGTACACCAATGCCCTCCTACTGCCAGCCAGTCTCATCTCAAGCACCGCCACTTCCTATGACCCCAACATCTCTCTTGTTTGATTAGAGGCATGCAACAATTTTTCTTTTAGACATTAACTTATACAAGCACCCATAATATGTGCATAGTGTATCCCCTCAGAATATGTGCAATTTGTGAATAAAAGTCTTTATGAGGGCTGGATAGATGGCTCAGCGGTTAAGAGCACCGGTTGCTCTTCCAGAGGTCCTGAGTTCAATTCCCAGCAACCACACATGGTGGCTCACAACCATCTATCGGGAGATCCGATGCCCCTTCAGGCAGGCAGATGTATATGCAGCAAAACATTCACTCATACATTAAATAATTTTTTAAAAAGTGTCTTTATGGGTTAGCTTGTAGATCTTGACTTACCATCTGCTTTTCACCAACAAACATAATGCAAATGACAAAAAGTCAGGAGCAGTGTGACGTGACTTTTTTTCCCCAAAACTTCGAGTGAATTTGTGGAATTCCACTTTTGTCATTACGTTAATATTGAAGTACCTGGATAGTCCCAGAAGCCGACCCTACCAAGGAAGAGGAGCCTCTGTGTGAACCTGAACTAGTTCACATTGGGCCCAAGAGTCCCGAAAACAAGCTGTTACTTAAAGAGAGGACGTGACCGCCCATCCTTGACTAAGTCTGCTGTGAAAAGGTCAAAACAGTCACACAAATACACGGGAACTACGCTAGTCAGCTTTCTGTAACTGCAACACACAATGACAGCAGTGATCAATTTACAAAGAGAAAGGGTTTGTTCTGCCTCATAGAGTGGGAGGTTTCGGTCCACAGTTAGTTGGTCTTGTTGCCTTGGGCCCATGGTGATACATCACGGCAAAGCGAAGGGCAGAGCGCCAAGGAGAAGAAGGGGCAGGCCCCACTGTCCTCTCTTTGAAGGCTCCCACCAGACTCTGGAATTCAAGCCTTTAGACCTTCAGGGGCATTCCACAGCAGAGCTACCGTAGAAACCAAGTCAGCTACTTCCTTTGGATCTCTGGTGGCCTTGAACCTAAGGTAAAGACTGAACCTGTGAATCACTAGATTCTTAATAAGGCTAAGGGGATGAGAAGCTAGAACAGAAGATACCCACAGATCTTCAAGGAACCACGTTCAACGTGCAGCCTATTCAAAGTCAGTGCATGGGAAATTTTTCTCATGAGAATAAAAAATAAAAGAGCCTCAGATACAAATTTGAGTCTCATCGACAGAGTTTTAAAACCTCCAAGCACTAAAAGAACTGTGTGTGTGTGTGTGTGTGTGTGTGTGTGTGTGTGTGTGTGTGTTTTAATTGTTGATTACAAAAGAAACAACACAGGACAACTAGGATCTGGGAAATCTGAGCCACTCAATGAATGAGTCACTCGGCCCAGCCTAGCTAACCGAATCATTGAAGCACACCAGAACAGATTGGAGGTTAATTACCTCGGCTGTAAACATTCCTCACGTACGCTGAACATTTTCTTGTCTTCTTAAGGAATATTTTTTTAAAAGGTACCTTGTGATATTTAGCTGCTTACACTGTAGACAGCAACCACTGCTTTATATGATTGTGCGGGGAAAACGAGAGAGTTGGTAAAGGGTGCTTGCCTTAGTAATCCCAAGGCTTCAGGGCTATATCTAGAGATATCATTGTTCTGTCTTTCCTTTCTGTCTGTCTTTGGAGTCACTTCTCACTGACGGCTAGAGAAGTTTTGCAACCGCTTCTAAATATGTGATGACATGGATTAGTGTGTAAAAAATTTAAAGGTTGTATGCACTTGGGGATGTAATTCAGTTCGACAGAGTGCTCACCTCACACACACAAGGCCCTGAGTTCCATCCCCAGCACCACATAAGCCAGTGTGATAGCAGGAACCTCTACTCCTAGTCCTTAGGAAGATTAGAAGTTAAAGGTGCCTAACACAGCAAGTTTGAGGCTCGGCTAGGCTAAAAGAGGTCCTACGTTAGGGAAAGAAAGAAAAAAGAGTTGTACCTAGAAAAATGGTGTGTTTCGAGAAAGCCAACGTTTTCTACCTATTTTATACCATCTTCTCTGGCTGCTAACCAGATTCTTTTACCTCTGCTTCCTGGTCCCTGGCTAAGTGCAGAGAAGAGAAGTGCAACAGGTTTGCTTTGACACCTCTGGATACTTTCTATCCTCCACCGTCTGATTGGAAACCATCACTCGCCTCCCTCTACACACTGCCTCACAGCAAATCAAGGGCAAAGGGTCTCTAGGTAGGTGAAATATTTAGGTGGAAAGATGAACCCATAAGCTGGAAAATGGTTCCTATCATACGCAACGGTTTCGTATTTTATATTTCTATATCATTTAGCAGCACAAATTGGTAGATGTTTTGCACAATGTTTTTAAGTTTTTATTTTTTGTTTTTTTTGTTTTTGTTTTTTTGTTTTTTTTTTTTTTTTTGGTTCTTTTTTTCTGGAGCTGGGGACCAAACCCAGGGCCTTGTGCTTCCTAGGCAAGCGCTCTACCACTGAGCTAAATCCCCAACCCCATTAAGTTTAAAAGAGAAAAATTATGAAATGTGCCTCAAAAGCAGACATAATTTTAATTCTCTTTGTTTGTTAAGTTATAAGGTGCCTGAATGAAGGCCCTTATTTCTCTATCGTACATTTAATTGCTTTGCCTACTGACTTGACAGCTACTTTCTTGGGGAGAAAAATCCTCTCCACTACTCAAAGGGAAGAAATGTCAGACCAACATCTGAGTAACATAAAGACAAATTATTGTTAGTTTAACCGGTCCCTGAGCTTCCCGAAGCCAAGCATCGGACATAAGTGACTGTACTAGGATCCTCTGCACTCTGCAAAAGGAAAAGTTTACATAATCCTGTTTGTCAAATCCAAGGAAGCAAGTTTAAGCAGGTGGAAAGCTGTGCTCTGACATTAAGGACAGAGGCAAGGCGAGCAGATCATCCGTCCCCCCACCAGTCATGTTTCTGCACCCAGAGGAAGGAGGCTGGCTCAGCTATTTATAAATGTGGCACTCAAGCTTCAGCAAGGGGGCCCAGCTACTGTGCCCTTCTGAGTAACTGGGCTGGGCTGCCAGGCTGGGGCTCAGTGGAGTCCCCTCGGAATGACCCTCCATACTTGGCAGTTCAGGATCCTTTGGACGCAGTTAGGAAAAGGCCTGCAGGATTTTCTAGTTCCACTTCCACCCTAGGAGTCTATATAAGGAAACATCTCATTCTAGTGTGTTCGGCATCGTAAGCGCTGTATCAGGCTGGAAGAATGAGGAAGCCACAGGCCCTTCTCTGCTGTCCTGAAGGCTCAGTCATTGCAGCCTTCAGTCCCCACTGGCCTGGACTGGACCTTGTCAACAAATGGCAATCCAGACTCGCAGCTAACATAGAACAGCTGGAAGAGGACCCTGCTTTCTTTACTCTGCATAAACACTGGGGGCTCTGTTCACCCTCCTGCACCAGCAGGAACCAAAGAATTTCCCTGCCTCCCCCGCAACAAATCGCCAGGTTCTCCCACGTCACCCCTCCGCCCCCCATCTCCGGCCTCCCTTTACCACCCAGAAAGGCAGAAGTCAAACCACTGGGTGTTCCGACTGTATTTACTTTCTGTAATGGTTGCTTTGACTGTGAATTGCCAAAGGGTTACTAATAAACAATGCTGTTCCCTTCCTTAAAGTTTCCTAACAAAAGCCACACGCCGCGGAGCCCAATCCACGCCTGGTCTTCCCACAAGATCTCTTATCAATGCGGATAACGTCATGACCAGTAAGTGTAGCCACATCACAGGCATGCTGCAAATGTCATTTTGACAGCCTATAGCGTCACCTACGTATTATTCAGAAGACAAACCTCTAAAGCAGTGCTATCCGTGGGGGGGTTGAAGGAGAATGAATAATAGAATCGCATTTTTCAGGTATTCTTACAGCCTGTCTGAGCTTGGCGACTGAAGAGGCAGTCCTGTGCTTCCTGGTGTATTGCTGAACACAACGAGCCACGTTACCCGAAAGAAGCGGGAGGGGGGGGTGGTGGTGGCAGAAAATCCAGACTCTACGTGACCTGACTTACTTATTTCCAAGGAAAGCGCAGGAGAGAAAAATCAATCATTCATGCTACGGTAGCTACCACACGGAATGGACCAAGGAGTTCACAATGGTCAAAACCCCCAAAGCGGACAGGGGAAGTGAAGAGGGACCGGGTTCGAGGCAGATGCTCAAGAGCCCGGAGGCCAGTGAGGACCAGGTCCCCGCGGAGTGGAGGCGGGGTGGGGGGGGCGGAGCTCGGGCGGGAGGCGGGGAGACTGGATTCCCGGGGAGCCGCGGGGATCCACGGCCGCGCACTTACCCGGGCTGTTGGCCTCTCCTTCCAGGACGTGCAGCTCGGCGCAGTCGGCCAGCGAGTGCTCCAGGCAGAGCTGAAGGAAGCGGGCCTGGGTCTGGCTTACGCGCTTGAGCAGCGACAGCAGCGCAACAGTCTGCTCGCACTCGTTCCAGCCCTTAAACCAGCCCGCCAGCACCCCGACCTGGTCGCGAAACATCATGGTTAGGGGGCCGCCCTCCGTCTACGAAGCCCCTTGGCGCTCCTGCCCGCCCCAAAGTTTGGCGGAGCCGCAGCCCCGCGGCCTCCCGAGACGCGTTCGGGTTCCAAGGTCTCCGGTGCCCGGGCGCTGCAGGTACTGACTCTGCTCCTGCCTCGCTCTCCTCTCCCTATCGGTTCAGTTACGTTCCGGTGGTTCTGGTTGATTCTCCAGAGACGATGACAGACAGTAGCATGGAGATATATTTTTTTTTAAAAAATTAGCGATTAAAAATGTAAATCCCTCACAAGGCACAAAACTGAATGAAGAACGCTCTTTCCCCTTTTCTCGTAGCTTCAGGATGGTGATTTCCGGCGTCCTGGGGTCTCCTCCCCGCTGGGCGGCAGCTCGGACCCTTCACACCCGCATTCCCAAGCGGCGATCACTACTGAAAGGACAGAAAGAGCTGCAGTGAGACCTCGGCACGAGAGACCTAGACGAGAGCGTCTAGGGGGATCCGGGCGTGAGCGGGAGCTCGGTAGGGGGTGTGTGGGAGCCGAGGCTGGGGGGGGTGTCCCGCGAAGGGAAGTCCCCTAAATTCCAGCCGGCCCCTCCACACTCGGATGCGCGAGCTGAGCTATTGCCACAGCTTCCTTCCCAGGTGCGGGAGGAGACCCCGCGGCTTCCTGTTGCTGCGGCTGTGACCCGCAAGTGCTCCCTGCACGCCCCACCCGGAGTGGCCTCTGGGGCTGTGTCTGCGAACGCCAGCACCAGCAACAGATCCTCCCCGCGCTGAAAACTTGCAATGCGGCTGCGAAGGGGCGCGGGGGTGGGGTGGGGGCTAATGCAAAGCAGAGGCGGTGACAGAGGCAACCAGGGTTCCAGCCGCCGCCGCCTCCTCCTCCTCCTCCTCCTCCTCCTCCTCCTCCTCCTCCTCCTCCTCCTCCTCCTCCTCCTCCTCCTCCCCCTCCTCCTCCTCCTCCTCCTCCCCATCCCTCCTCCTATTCCTTCCCTCCCTCCCTCCTCCCTCCTCCCTCCTCCTCCTCCTCCTCCCGGAGAAGCAGCCGTACGGCTGCAGCTCCATCTACAGCAACAGCCAGCATCTCAGCCGCCAGGCTCCCCTCTGGATTTAGGCCGTGAGCAGCCGCAGCGACAGCTCGAGACAAAAATAAACTCTCCCTACCCAAAGCTCGGCGCGGCTCAGTCGGAGCCCTCACTCCCCAGAGCTGCGCCAGCCCACCCGGGAGGTTTCCCTGGGCCTGCTTAGCCCACGGCGATCAGATGTGCGTGTGCGCGCGTGTGATTTAGGCATCCTGCCCCGGTCCCCGCCGCCGCCTGCGGGCCCGAGTGTCCTCGCCCTCCGGTCCCAGGCCCAAGGCGATGCGGTTGGGGGCGCACGCCTTACGCGGAGACCGCGGGAGCCGGTAGCACGGCTTTCCCAGGTGGCAGGGCGGTCCCCGAGGGAAAAGCAGGTCCCTCCCTTCGGCACACGCCCCCCAAGGACCTCAGAGAAGAAAAGTTAGGTTTAGGGGTTCCATGGTCCCATACAGCTCCCGTGGCGCGGCGAGGAGAGACTAACCGCTCGGCTCTCTTGGAGCCGCTCGCGTCCAGCATCTGCCACCCAGAACTTCTGGGTAGAAAAGCGAAGCCTCCCGGAAAGGGTCGGAGGGACCGCTGGGTGCCTCTCCCGGGGAAGCAAAAGGGACACTCACCTCCACGCAGTTCATCCCTGCGGTTTGGGGCCCTGCGCACGGGTCCGGGGCCGTAGCAGCAATCAACGGGGTTGAGGGCGCTCCGAGCGCGGGGTGCCGGCCATGCCGTCGGGGCTGGCGGCGCGCGGAGAGGGCAGCGCTGCGGGTTCGGGGCGCTATCGCTGCCGCCGCTGCTGCCTCCAGTGTCGGCTCGCGAAGGACTGAGCCGCCCGGAGCTCCCCACATGCTACTGATTAACATACACCATTACATCATGGGCTTGGCAGGGAGCGCCCGAGCGGGGGGAGAGGAACCCGGGCGGCGGCGGCGGCACGCGGGGGAGTCGGGGGGAGGATCCCCGGGCCCGGCGGGCGGCGGGCTGGGGGGAGGGACGGATTCCTAAGCCCGGACCATAGAGGAGGAGGGAGCCAAGTGGGAGGAGCGGAAGAGCACAGATTGGAAGATCTGCGTAGCGAAACACAGAAGTTTGGGGAAGGGGAGGGGTCCGGGCGAATTCCTCCCGGCTGCCACCCGCGTGTTCTACAGCGGCCAGGGCACTGGAGCCGCCGGAGATGGGACAGGAGTGAATCCCAACCGAGCTGGACCGGAGCGGGAACGGTGCTGCCACCCGCCGCTCGCCCTTGGGAATGTGGCTCGCCAGGTCCAGTGACCCTTTGGTCTGGGACCCGTGGGTGGCTGACTGGTGTAGACCGTAAACACCCGGAGTCACTGTCTCTGGGGGCTTGGATGGGTTCCTGGGGGATGGGACCCGGGAAGTGGCAGAGGGCGGCGAAGGGCACAGCGCAGGGCTGGACGTGCCTGGTCGTAGGACTCCACGAGGCCCTTGTCCAGGAAAAGCAAGCAGCGCCTGGTGGACCACCCTCGGCCCAAGTCGGGCGCCGGATGCCCTTTGCTTTTGCAGTCACGGGCACCCGCCTCCGGCCTCGCTTTCCCGGGAAGAGGAGGCGGACTTCGGGAGCCTGATCTCAAGCTATGCTTGGCGCGCGGCTGTGGCTGGTGGCCGGGAGCTGTGGCCCCAGGCGCCCTGGGCGACGGGGAGGCGTGGCGAGACCACCTGTCAGCACCGCGGAGTTCGGGGGACGCAGCTTTCACCTGTGCCTGGAAAGGGCGGGGCCGGAGGCTGGGCAGGGATTTGCGGCTGGCAGCTCTAGGTCTCCTACTACAAAATGCATGCATGGGTCAATTTCCCAAAAGAAGGGGGTTGGCTAAAAATACCCCAAAGCCTAAACCTCTCTGCACCCTCTAATGTAAGCATTCACAAAGGAACTCGGCCAAAATCCGTCCTGTTTTCAGGGAGAAAGGCCGAGCCTTCGAACTTGAATTTGTTAAGGAGTGCTGGAAAAACAAACGCGGGCCTGCCTGCCATGCTCTAGCTAGCACAGTTTTTAAGGTAAAGTATCCAAGGCCTTATTCCGCCATCTTTCAGCTCCCACACTTGCATCTGGATTTCCAAACCTTTCGTACCCCAGTGCTCAGATTTCATTTCTGCCCCGTGTAGGTCCTGCCAGTGTAACAACACCTCCCATCTCTTAGGGTATTGAAAGGGCTTGTAGGGTGGCACAATGTTTTGCCAATGTTTCCATCACAACTGAGTGTGTGAATTTTTAAAAGTTCACTATTAACCACCCAGAGGAGGTATCTGCAAAATTTGATGACTAGCTTGCTCTATTTAGGAAACACTAATCCCGGAGTCAGAGTTTGATTTCTGATTTATTTTATTATCATAGAAGCAGGACAGTTTTGTAGAGTCCCCCACCCTCCACCCTAGCATGTCAGCTACTCCTTGGTAGTACTTCTGCCAGAAAATAGGGAAGCCAATGAGAGATGGGACCACGCGGTGCTAACTCAGCCAAGGGTTTTAGATGTCCCCCAATGGATTGTTGCTGTTATTGTTAAAGAAAACCAATGATACACCGATAACGTAACTATTGTCGTCTGCTACAAAAATAGGGCTAGTAAACCAGGGGGTCCAGACGGTTAAGTCCAGAGAGTTAAGTTGCAAACACAGCGATGAAAGAAAATAGTGCCACCTACGGGAGAAGCGTGGTTCTGAAGGCAGTCTTTAACCTAGGAACCAGTGTCATACTTAGATCATCATTGAAGTCTTGCTGTTCAGCATGATTTTGCATTTTTTTGCTTCTCCTGATGTTTGCTTAGCAAATAATATCCCTGGACAACAACTCAAATGTTCGGGTGTGTTTGAAAGATTATCGATTCCAAAAAGGTCAGTTGCCTTTCTAAGTATTTTTTTTAATTACAGGTATCCCGGAGAACCCTATGTTTATGTTATTTCAATGAAACTTCTAGAAGTAAGATAAATTACCACACAGCCCAGTAAATAAAGCGCCTTTTGCAAGTTTGACTGCACAGTGCCCCGACTGGTTACCGAGGCCTGCCGGTCGACCGCCTAGCCTAGACAGTGTGCTGCAGGGTCAGAGAAAGACCCTGTCTTTAAAAATAAGGTTGAGAAAAATATAAGATGCACAACGGGGCAAGAGGGGGGATATACACATCACATAGACTTATAGAAGCATTAGAGCTGTTTATTTCGTGGGCTGGGAAACATTTGCAAAACTCTGCATAAAGATATATGGTCATCATGCTTTTCTTTCAACCATTCAATAAGTATGTATGGATACTTATTCTGTGCCAGGTCCTCAAGAAGGAACACTAAAGACAGATGGCAATCTTCATCCAATATGGAAGCTTATATGATATAGGAGTATTTACTATACGAAGAAATATATAAGTAAAATCTACATTCCTCAAAGTATGTAATTATTTAACATGCTAAGAAAATATAGGTATTCGATGTTCATTTTATATATACATGGCATATGAGAATGTACGATATTACCCTAAAGTGTGATTATTTTCCCTAAAAAGAAATGTGTGGCATTTCTGATGATTATTGTCTTGTCTCTCTCTTTTCTACAAGAAGCTTAAAAATGAGAACAAAATACTGCATGAGCTTACAACTGCTGCCCCAAGTTAGAAGATTCCTTAAGAACTATGCTGGTAATGCTCATGTAGAGCGCTGTCCCACAGCTGGAAGGCCCTGAGTTGGATTCCTAGCACCACAGAGAAGGGAGCACTGGACTGTAAATCTCAGGCCTGCACATCCCAGGAACTGATAGGGAGCCTCTCAGGCTCCTTCATTTAGTCTTGTCCTACCATCTACCCAGGCTTCCTACCTCAGCTCTTAGCTTCCTTGACAGTTCAGACAACATTTACATTTCAGATTCTTCAGGTTGGCATAGAAAGACTAGAACTCGAGCATTTTCTGTTTCTTTGAGCTTCTCTTCAATAAATCTGCTCTTTCGTTCAACGAGGGGCGCTTATTAAATATAGGACACTACACTGTCAAAGAGGGAGGATCAAAGAAGGTAGGAGACACATTGATCTTTTGACTCTCTAACTGAAAGCCTGAGATAATATACTTGTGATATACATGTATGTGTGTGTGGGGGGGTGGTGTACACGTCCGCACGCACAGTATGTGCAGTATCAAGTGGGTTACATCGAGGCAAGCTTCAGAGTTGAGAAAGTCCAGAAAGACAGGCCTTCTGCCAGGAAATGAAGAAAGCACTGTGGATGTTTCCTCCTGAGCCTGAGCCAGCGTTACTGGAATTAATTGCTTTAGCCGAGATGGACAAAATTTTAACCATTGATGAATCCAGCAAGAGGTGGATATATATACATATATATATATATATATATATATATTGTTTGTATCCATATGGTATCTGGAGGACTCTGCGTTTGTGTGTTTTAAGTTTTACTTTGGCAGTAATAGGTAAAACAAGGAGAGAGGAGGCCCTCCTCCACATTGCTACTGAATTTCAGTGGCAAGCAGCCCCGTGGCATCTAAGTGAGGAGTATCCCTTTTTGGATTTCCTGGTAATACAATTTTTAGAACTCTACCCTACTAAAGTAAAAAACACTATTAGTGTAAGACAAACAGTATTAAAGTACAAGATTGACATTCGGTGTCATTTGAAATAGCAAGAACAGAATAGAATCATGGGTCAGTAAACTATCAAACGTCCACCTCAATACACCTGTCTTCAAAAGTAAGTTATATTTGAGAACAGTGTTTCCAAATACAACAGATTGATGAACTCCTAGAGGAACAGAGAGGTAAATTAACGTGTGAAAAGGTGCAGCCAAGTACTCACTTCATATATACAAAATAATAATAATAATAATAATAATACAGCCAAAATATTGAGTATAGGAATGGGTTGTATTTGCCATTTAACTCTTCCAACTTTTCAGCACTTAGAATTCTTTCTAGTAAGAGATTCAAAAGGAATAGGCCAGTGGTATACAAATGGCCTGGAAAATTTATTCCTCCGAAATCTATTCTATAATTCTATTTTTTGTGTGATTAGGAAAGTCAGCTCTAATGGGTAAGGAGGTTGAACATTTCCAAAGAAGCCGTCGTTCCATCTGTGTCAGGCAAATTCAAAAGCAGTGTGAGATTCCGTCTCACCCCGGCAGAATGGCTGTGAAGAAGGAAACAGTCGACTGACTGGAGAGTTTGTGGAGTACGCAGGTCACGTATCCACTGTTGGTAGGGTGCTTACTAATGCAATGACAATGGAAACCAGACCGGGGTCCTTCGAAGTAGCAAAAGGGTAACTGACTGGCATGCCACCCAGATCCCCTGTTCCCGAGCTTATCCTGCCACAGAGATACCCACATGCCCATGTTTTCTGCTGTTCTGTTCACAAATGCATGGGAATGGAGCCACCCTATCTTTCCCTCAGCTGGTGCCTGGGTAAGGAAAGCATGGCATATATGCACAAGGGATGCTATTCAGTCGTCAAGAAAACTGAAGCTATGGAATTTACAGAAATAATTGCTGTAACCGAAAAGGATCGTATTGAGTAAGGTGAGCTGGTCCCAGAAAGATACAACTGTCACTTGTACCATGAAAATGGAAAGGAATGAGGGATGGAGAGGAAACCCAAGAGAAACAGGGGCAGGGCAGGAAGACGGGAAGAAAAGAAACAACCAAAACATATTCTTGAAAAATGCTATAACGAGTTTAATTTTCGGTAGGCTAATGAAAAAATTTAAAGAAGAGAGAACGTCAGCTTAAGACTGGGAATCCCATCTCGGAGCCCAGACCCATTACTTACCAGCTCTGTGGCCCTAAGACATTTCCCACCCTGAACCCCAGCTTTATTGGTAATAATCCAACCTTGTTGTCATTATGACTAATAAAGTCCTCAGTATATCTATATTTCTTAAAGTGGTGCCTAAAATACTGTCATTAATCATGACTACTTGAAAGAAGATGGAGTTAAGAGGAGCTAAAGATTTGTGTCTTTCTCTATCAGAAATATGTGTGCATTAGTGTATATGTGTGCAATGGAGGATATGTGTGCAACAGTGGATATTTGTGCCATGGTGAATATGTGTGCAATGGCGGATATGTGTGCAATGGAGGATATGTGTGCAACAGTGGATATGTGTGCAATGGCGGATATGTGTGCAATGGAGGATATGTGTGCAACAGTGGATATGTGTGCAATGGCGGATATGTGCGCAATGGCGGATATGTGTGCAATGGTGGATATGTGTGCAACAGTGGATATGTGTGCCATGGTGGATATGTGTGCAATGGCGGATATGTGTGCAATGGCGGATATGTGTGCAATGGAGGATATGTGTGCAACGGTGGATATGTGTGCAATGGCGGATATGCGTGCAATGGTGGATATGTGTGCAACAGTGGATATGTGTGCCATGGTGAATATGTGTGCAATGGTGGATATGTGGGCAATGGTGGATATGTGTGCAATGGAAGATATGTGTGTCATGGTGAATATGTGTGGAATGGTGGATATGTGTGCAATAGTGGATATGTGTGCAATGGTGGATATGTGGGCAATGGTGTATATGTGTGCAACGGTGGATATGTGTGCAATGGAAGATATGTGTGCCATGGTGAATATGTGTGGAATGGTGGATATGTGGGCAATGGTGGATATGTGTGCCATGGTGAATATGTGTGCAATGGTGAATATGTGTGCAATGGTGGATATGTGTATAATGGTGGATATGTGTACAATGGTGGATATGTGTGCAACAATGGATATGTGTGCAACAGTGGATATGTGTGCCATAGTGGTTATGTGCGTATTAGTGGATATGTGTGCAACGGTGAATATGTGTGCAACAACAGATATGTAAGGAATGGAGAGAAGAGCACAACACAGAACACAGTGGCTTTCTGTGTTTGTTTTAATGTTGAATGCAACTGTACAAAGAAAAATCAGACAACTCCAGAAACAGGGACAGGCTCCAAGATAGCTGACCTAGAAGAATAGTAAATTAAAAGAGACAAAAGGCTCATAGCAACCATAGGCAGTGTGTACATTTTTATTGCATTCAGATTTGCAAAAATAGCTAAAAGAGACATTTTGGGGACAGGTGGGAAACGGAACATAGGCTGAGAACTAGCTCAGATTGGCATTGCTCTTGCTTTCAATAATTGTCCCAATGCCCCTGTGGCTATAGAGAGCATCTCTTCTCTGTTAAGGGATGTTCGTGCTGAGGTGAGGGTGAGGGGGCATGGTGTTTGTCTCAAGAAACAAATATGAAAGTGATTGAGAAAAGACCTCTACATCTACCTCAGGTCTATATATAAAGGCACACCAACAAATGCACACACTTGCACACTGATGAGTACACACACTACTCGTGGCAAGTATTATGAAAGGGCTGAGGAGATGGCTCAGTGGACAAAGTAAGACCTGAGTTCAGATCTCAAGCCTCACGTTGAGAAGTTGGGTGCAAGTCTGCATGTTTCTAATCTCAGCCCAGAGAGGCAGAAGCAGGAGGAACTCGGGGAGTCTCCCTGGCCAGCCAGCCTTTGCCAACTGTGAGCTTTAGGGTCAAAGAGAGACTCTGGGCAGAAACATAAGGTGGAAATGCCTGGAAGGAGACCCCAATATTGATTTCTGTACATACATAGGCATACGCCACATACACAGAGAAAAAAGTGTGCTCGTTGGTGGCGGGGGACTTTTCTTTTATCTCGGTACTGTAGAAGCACAGGCCAACAGATCTCTGTGAGTCTCAGGCCAGCACGTCTAAATAGAAATCTCTAATCCAGCTAGACCTACGTAGTGAAATCATCTCAAAGAAGAAAAAAACTTTGTGTGTGTGTGTGTGTGTGTGCATGCGTGTGTGTGTGTGTGTGTGTGTGTGTGTGTGCGCATGTGTGTGTGTGTGTGTGTGTTGGAATAGTGCTTCCCTAGTATACACAAGGCCGTGGGTTCAATTTTCAGTGCCACATAAGCCAGATAGGGTGGTGCATGACGTTAATCCAGCACTTGGGAAGTAAAGGCAGGAAATCTTCGCTACATAGCAAACTTTTGAGTTCTTGAGTTCAAGGCTCTAACCCTCGTTGCTGCCATTCTGCACCCTACCTACATAAACCCAAACACTCCAAACATCTTCTGTAAGTGGAATGGAACAATATTTGTCTTTTATGGTGTGTTTAGCATAAGGCGCTCCAGGTTGTAACACATGGCATGCCCCTCAGTCCTTCCTCTCTGCTGTTTCCAGCCCCAGGCTCAGAGAGTTGAAGACAACAGGCAGTCAACATGCAAGGCGGCTGTATAGCCCATGAAGAAAAGCACTGAGCATCTTTCCCTGGAATAGAGTCAGATGAGAAGGCTTGACTCTATTTTTCCTTCAAAGACTTAAACACACTGTCTTTTTGACAGATTTGTAAACACTATAATTCAAACCAATTAACTGGTAATGTTAACCAAATCCGGGAAATACAAGCAAACGAGGATTCAATCTCCAACACAAATGCAGATAGATTCACACTTCTTAAAAATAAACAAATGTGTGAAGCATTAATTATAATTTTTCTGCGGAACATCTCATAATGTGCCATAAACTATTGGAGAAATGCAGTCAGGAGGTTAACTGTAAGTACTGTGAATCCTATTCGCAGGATCTATGTGGGTCAGGATCTGAGAAGTGGGAAAGCGCTTGTCTTAGGTTGGCACCAAGGAAAGAAGTAGACATTGCTCCTACTGGACGTCACCAACTCCTTCTTCTGCCCCTGAGCAAGTGGCGGGTGCACGGGCCTGGTGATGCACAGTGGTAATCCGGCCAGGGATTTGCTAGATGGCGATATAATTTTCTGTGTGACAAGACCGAGTCTCGGGAGAATGGATAAGAGAAAGAACTGCCTGACTCTTTTCCATATAGTTGAAATATGCTTGTAGTTCTAGATAGTTGACCTCCAAAGCAGGAGAACAAACTTAAAGCTATGATTTTAGAACCTAGGGATCCAAGTACACGACATATTGAATTCCGATATGACGGAAACAGTCTATACTCCCCACCCCCACCCCCCACCCCCACTCCCTCACTCCCCACTCCCCACTCCCCACCCCCAATCCCCACTCCCCACCCCTCACCCCTCACCCCCCAATCCCCACTCCCCACTCCCCACCCCCAATCCCCACTCCCCACCCCCAACCCCCATTCCCCACCCTCACTCCCCACCCCACCCCCCACTCCCCACGTAACGAGATTTGTTAGATTTAATGACAATCGATCCTTCTTATAGACGTCTGTTGTTATAACAGATAATATGACAAATATGACACGACGAACTTCCCAGAAGGAAAGGTTTGCCTTGGTTCACAGTTTCGGGGATCTCTGCCCGTGACTGATCGGCTCCATTCCATGGCTTTGGGATTGTGGTGAGGTAGCCCCTCACAGCAAAGCTTAAAGCAGGACAAAAACAGTTTTCTCTTGACCAGGAAGTAAAAGGAACAGGTCAGAGCCCTACTGTCTTGCCAAGAGCACCTCAACTCAGATGGCCTGAAGACTTCCTGTTGGGACCCACCATTTTTTTTTGCTTTTCTTTAAAAAAACAATCTTTTAAAAATCTCCTCTTTCCCAGTTTATGTTTGTATGATATGTTGCAAGAATGCTTGTGTGTGTGTGTGTGTGTGTGTGTGTGTGTGTGTGTGTGTGTGTACAGGTATGTGTTGAGGTCTGAGGCAGACATCAGGAGTTTTCCTCCGTCAATAGCCAATCTGTTCACCTCAGGTGAGCGAGCTACTCCTTCAACCCCATGTTTGCTTTCTAAGACAGGCTGCGGCACCCACCTGGCATGAACAGTGTTACTGGGGATCTGAACTCAGGTCCTTGTGCTTGCAAGCCAACTGCTCTAACCACTGAGCCATCCCCTCAACCTGCAGGTCCTACCTTTGAAAGGTTTCATAGCTCTAGTGGTGTCAGGTTGAAGAACAAGCTTCCAGCACTTGGAACTTCGGGGATGCGACACGTAAACCATGGCAGCCCCATTGTTGAGGTATTCCTCATCAGAGAGTTTGAGAGACTGCTCCAGTCCATATTAGACATTTTTTTTTGCAAGATTTTCCAAGCCTTTGTTAGGCTAATGCTCACTGGGACTCTTCTGCTAAGTACAGGATGTGGTGACTCCTGCAATTACTTGTCTAGAAGCCACCAAGCCTTGTGGTGGTGGTGGTGGTGGTGGTGGTGGTGGTGGTGGTGGTGGTGGTGTTGCCAGACATGTATTTTGAGGTTACAAATTAAAGCTATAAAAAGGAGTTTGGAAATGGTGCATACAGTTTCATGTTGGAGCACAACATGTATGTATAGTTCGGGCATCATAGAAAGGCTGCTGGTGTTTAGATGCACGGGTGTGTTTAACCTGTTGTCCCCAGGTCACAGGTATCCCAGGGAATCCTGAATGCCGCTTAGCACAGGATCCTAAAATGTACTTACAACGTGTGTGTGTATGTGTGTATGTGTGTGTGTGTGTGTGTGTGTGTGTGTGTGTTGATCCCTATTTGTAACCTGATTATGCGGTTCTTGAGCATGACCTTTGCAGAAGCCAAGGTGGAGTGACTAAGTCAAAAGGCTGGGGACATCTAGGAGCCCATGCCTCAGACAAAAGTGAACTCAGTTCAAATTCCGATTCCCCCACCAAATAGCTATGCGTTAGGAGCTAATTGTTTACCCTATCTCGTCTCAGTTTTCTGTCTACCACAGTAAATTCTCTCAGGATTCTATGAGATCACATCTAATTACATTGACTGAAATCCAGCCAAGAGGCATGATCCTTGTCAGAGATTATGAATATGGAACCATTATCTGGAAACTGGGAACAGTCCCAGGAAGCAGCGACCAGCCATCGAGCTGAGAGAACAAAGCAGCTGCCCTTATGGGGATGTAGAAGTTCGACGAATGTCTCTACGGAATGAAATGGTCACATCTCCAACCGGAAGGAAGTTTGCTGCTGGGTTGGGTAGGTGAGGGGGATTGTGGACTTCTTAGGGGGAGATGGGAAAATCTGTCCTCCAGACCCAGTTGATGCTGCTTCTAGAAGTGAAGGTGACAGAGAGGCTGGGGGTGACTTGGTGGTGGCTGGTTTTAACTGTCAATTTGATGAACTCTTGAACTACCTGGGAGGAGAGTCTCAGTGGGATGTGCTCTTGGTCAGGTTGGTCTGTGGGACGTAGGTACCTTGATTGGGTTGATTGAGGTGGACATTTCATAGACTGGACCCTGGACTGATGGGAAAACGAGAGAGAGCTGGTGGGTGCCGGTAGGCGGGCGTGTATCCTTTTCTCTGCACGCTGAACTGAATGTGACTAGGGGCTTCTAGTCCCTGCAGCCTTGGCTTCTCTGCTATAACAAACTTCACATTGTGAACTAAAATAAACCCTTTCTCCATGAAGTTGCTTTTGTCAGGATACTCTACCGGGACAACAGGAAACGGAACTAAGAAGGGGGAAATCCTCTCTCCCTTCCTGTCTTCTGCAATTGCTCTGTTTTTGGAAGCCTCACAGAGGTAGCTGGCACTGCATACATGCTGTTGCCTGAGTCCTAGCTTCAGAATCATGTAGCCCAGGTTAGACAGCTTGAAATGGATGCTGGGGAGATGGCACAGAGGTTAAGGCACAATTCCAACCCTGGAAGGCGGAGACAGTAATCTGACGAGGGAGAGTAGTAGTCTGGCCATATGGGCAAGCTCTGGATTGACTAAGAGACCCTGCCTCGTTGAGTGCAGTGGAAGAGTGAGCAGTGGTTCTCCCCATCAGTGTCCAGCCTCCATACACATTCACTCCTACACTCGTGTGCCCACACACGTGCAAACATGCACACACATACAAAATACCAGACCCATAAGAGAAAAAAAGAAAGGGAAAGAGTAGACTTGGTACAGAAAAATAAGTTTAACCAATGGCACAGTGCAGAGCATTTAATGCTTAGAAAACCTATCTGATTTCTATTCTTCCTCACGGGACCTGACCCAGTCCTGTACATGGTATCTATCTGCCGAATTCCTGTAAGACAAACGTAGATGAAGTGCCTGGATTGTCAACAAATTGAACAAAGCAAACGAAACAGGCTAAACATTACCTCTCGTGTGTAAAACATCTAAGACTGAACTCTTAACCTGCTTCTCTTCTCTTCCCCAAATATCTCCCTCCCTCAGGCTTCTAATGTGTAACGCAAAGTACATCATCCCCCTGATCTCCCGCCTTCCCACTGTAGAGGAGACTCCTCCCACTCACCCCTGCCCGTGTTCAGGGCCAGCCTGTAGAGCCCGCCCAGAGCCACGCTGTTCCTTCCTGTTCCTTTGGTTTCAGTCACATGGGCCTCTTCTCTGTTCTTACCACCGCACAGTGCTTTCTTCCCTTGGGTCTTCAGGCTGTCTGTCCTTCATGCAAACCACTGTGCCCTGTCTCTTATAAGGACATTGTCTCTAAACACTCAGAGCTCAGTGATTTCAGAAAGGCTTTCCCTGGTACCACTGCGACTGTAGTTGCCCCAACTGTTCCCCTCATAGCATGAAACACACAATGGTGTTACCTCTCTTTTTCATTTGCTGTTTAATTAGTTTATGATAGTTTCAGATAATTGTTTCAGATAATTATCTCCCTTTACCTCCTATCTACCCAAGTGAGTTTCAGGAGGGCAAAGGCCTCTGGTATCTTGTCCTCTTCCAAAAGCAGCTGATAGGTCAAAGTATAGTATCTGATGAATCAATAGATGGGTTATGGAAAGACCGAGTAAATAAATGTAGACACAAATAGGACAGAACCTGACCACCAGGGCCAACAGTTAAATGGGGAAGTGTATGCAGCAGTCCTTCTGTTGTTGTTATTGTCACTGCAATAAACCTGTAGGGGGTAAAAAAATATTTTAGCCCACAGCTTCTAAAGTTCTGAGGGCTCACATCCGATGGCGGCTTTGGTGAGCATCCAGTCAGCACATACATCACAACATCACATGGTATAAGGCTGGGCGTGTGTGTGTGTGTGTGTGTGTGTGTGTGTGTGTGTGTGTGTGTCTCCTCTGATCTTTTTTCCTACCTCTCTTAGAAAGCCACCACAATTCCACCAGGAGGGATTCATCTTGATGACTTTCTTGAGTCCTAATCCTTTCCAAAGGCCCCACCTTTAAATATCGTAGTTGGATTAAGTCCCTGTCCGTTGAAAGCCTTCCTTTGGGGGCTTAAATTTGAACACGTTGGGAGCTACTCAAACCATACTCAAGCCAAAGCAATGGACATTCGCTCCCAGTTCGCAGTCACTTCCTCTGCCAAGCCAGAAGCACACGGTGTCTTTAAGATAATTATCCTTAAATAAGGCAGTTCGTAAATTAGACCACTCATTACAGGGTCAGCGATGAAATGTTTAGAGCCTTAATCTTCTCATCCTCAAACTCCCCCACTTCAAACACTCAAACACTAAACTCTTCTGCCAGGATATATATATATATAATATATATATACATAATAGATAGATATAGATATAGATATAGATTAGATATAGATATAGATCTCCACAGCCAATTCGACACTGGTAAAATTCAAGATTCTGTGCAGATAAAAATAATCATGAGTCCTAATTCTTTCCCTCGTGTCATACCTTGAGCCACCTTCATGCTCAGATTCCTAAGATGCAAACCTGGTCGTATCACTCCATTAAAATTACTGCAAGAGTTCCCAAGGCTCCTTCTTACGATGCGCTCACTCATTCAACAGATACTTGTTGAATGGTGGGCTCTGTGCAGAGCAATGAATGAACAGAGAACCGAGCCAGATCCTGTCCCGAGCGGCTCTAGTGTGTTAGGACACCGAGGCCTAAACAAGCACACGAGACATAAAGTGCTAAGTGCAGAGAGGAGCTTACGCAGGGAATCTTAGGGAAGGACAGGGGACACAACGTTCCAGAACTGACAGAAGCCAGACCTGAGAGACAGTTAGGTGTTAGCCAGAAAGAAGGAACAGCATGTATGGGTCATTCTGAGCTTGAGGACATGGAAATGGTCCCTGCATAGCTGGAATGTGGTGTGAAGGAGAGAGAACAGAGGGGACAAGCCTGCAGGATAACGGAGGTAAGGATCTACAAGAGATCAGGTAGGATTTGGAATTTTTTTTTCCCTTGGTAAAAGAAGTCACTGATATATTTTAGTCAAAAGTAGCTTTAAGAGATAAAAATAGGGCCGAGTGCTGGTGGCACAGGCCTTTAATCCCAGCACTCAGGAGGCAGAGGCAGGCAGATCTATGAGTTCAAGACCAGGCTAGTCTACCTAGCGTGTTCCAGGACAGAGAGGAATGCATAGAGAAACCCTGTCTTGAAATACAATATATCAATCAATCAATCAATCAATCAATCAATGACTGGAAAGATGACTCAGTAGTTTAGAAAGTGTACTACCCACATACAAGACTTGAATTAGTTCTTAGTACCCATGTCAAGTGGCCTACAACTTCCTATAATTTAGTTCCAGGGGAGATGACACTTCCCGCCTTCAAGAGCTCCAGCATCCATGCAGTACCACACACTGGTACGTAAAAACAACAACATCAAATTGAGACATTCTTGGCTGGGTGTGGAAACAAAGTATTTTTGTTGGGTAGAGGCAGGGATCACAGACCAAGGCAAAGTCGTTTAGCTGTTAGGGATGAGAGCAGGCAGGAGGCAGAAGAAGGAGAGCGTGAGAAATGGTGGCGCCCTTCTGGCTTGGGAATGAGGTTACAGATGCTACCGGTCACTAAAATGAGTAACCCTGGAAGAGCAGAGGGGTACATGGAAGGGAAGGAGTTAAGCTTTGGTGTTTGCTCTTCAAGGTCTCCCAGCCAGGAAGTGTTCCTATCAGCCCCACAGCACTGATGTCTTCTGCCGGGACCAGCATTCACCTGCGGGGCTGTTTGCCCTTAACCTAAAATCAAACACCAACGAGCACACGAGCACACGCCCCTCCTACTTTTACTATCACAGTCCCCTGAGGGATTGTTCATATTTGCTCTCTCCATTTTCTACCTCCCATGTTCCAGACTCCATCCCAGAGAGTTCCTCATCACTCAAGAGCAGTCCCCAAATGAGCTCTACAGTGCTAAACCCACGTAGGTCTCACAGAAAATAGCAGCAGCATTCACCTGACATCTCTCTCCTCTCTGAGTTTATACTTAGTGTCTAGGAAACTAACCGGTGACAGCTTTTGAAAAATAACTGAAAATTATTTAAATTATTTAAAATTCTTTCCATGAAGAGGAATCTGCCTTTCCCTTTGAACCTGGGTATGCTTTGACCACAAGGGAACAAGGGGAACGGTTCTGTGTGGCGTTCAAGCTGGGACACAGAACACCAGGCACAAGCAAAAATTGTTTCCTCTGCTCACTTTTACCTAACGTTTGTTTGGAGAAATCTAGTGAGAAAATGTAGGAAGAAGGGAAGAGAGAGGGGAAGGGAGGGAGGGAGGGAGAGAGGGAGGGAGGGAGGGAGAGAAGGAGGGGGGTGAAGAAGGGACATCACCTCTGCTTTTCTGTGAGAACAGCTTGTGCCCCAAAAGGCATAAACATGCTGTAAAGAGCTCTTAAGGCCACAAAACAAGTTCCACAGAGCTGCGGGGCATGCCATCAATACAAAATGAATGACATTTCTGTTCTCCAGCACTGAAGAAGTTGAGAGTGCCATAAGGAAAGCGGTTCAGGGCTGGGAAGGTGGCTGGGTGGATCTCTGCTTTCTGTGAAAGCAGGGGAACTCAAGGCCGGATCCCCAGCACACACGTTAGCTATGCACAGCAGCACACATCTGTAACACAGCATAGGGTTGCAAGGGCAGACATAGGTGAGTCCTTGCGGTCCCCTGCCCAGGAAGACTAGCCAAAAGTGACAGATCCTGTTTTAATGCCAGGTTGGATAAGTTCTTATCTCAAAAAATAAAATGGAGAGTAGTTGGAGACAACAGCCGAAGCCCACCTCTGGTCTCCACAGCCTCGAACATATATAGGTACACATGCGCACACGTGCACACATGCAAACACACACACACTCACACACACACACACACAAACAGTGGGAGAAGGAAAGGAAGAGGTACATGAGGCAGAAGGAGAACAATAATAAAAGAAGATATTCACATCTATAATAGCACTGAAAAAATAAACTGTTTATTTAACTATAAACTGTTTATAAACTGGAATAAATTTTTTAAAAACAGTTTACAAAGCTGTATGCCAAAAAGCTCAAAACGCACCATTAAGAAAAGAAAAAGAGCCTTTCCTCCGCCATCGTGCGCTCTGCGCCTGATTCAGATCCTCGCCATGTCTTCTCACAAGACTTTCAGAATCAAGCGATTCCTGGCAAAGAAACAAAAGCAAAATCGTCCTATTCCTCAATGGATTCGGATGAAAACTGGTAACAAAATCAGGTACAACTCTAAGAGAAGACACTGGAGGAGAACGAAGCTGGGTCTGTAAGGAGTCACACTACGGCCAGACTGAGGATTTCTACTGAATCGCCGTCATCGATCAGTCCGACCAGATGGATTTCAACATTTTTAACCTAGAGATTTACTTGTGTCTGAACTAATTTGTCCAGTAATAAAATTTAGAACCTTTCAAAAAAAAAAAGAAAAGAAAAAGAAAAAGAAAAAGAAAAAATAGCCAGGTGGTGGTGGGGCACATCTTTATTCGCAGCACTCAGGAGGCAGAGGCAGGCGGAAATCTATGAGTTCAAGGCCAGCCTGGTCTACAGAGTGAGTTCTAGGACAGTTAGGGCTACATAGAAAGATGCTGTCTCGGGGTTGAGGATTTAGCTCAGTGGTAGAGCGCTTGCCTAGGAAGCGCGAGGCCCTGGGTCCCCAGCTCCGAAAAAAAGAACCAAAAAAAAAAAAAAAAGATGCTGTTTCAGAAAAAAACAAAACAAAATGAAAAAAGAAGAAAAGGAAAGAAATGAAGGAAGGATAACTCAAATAGTATATAAGAGATTTGAAGCCAGAAATAATCAAGATTTCTTATAACTTAATAACAGAAAGCCAAATAGCACCATTTTAAATGAGAAAAAGATGTGGCTAGGGCCAACAAGATGACTCCATAGATAAAAGTGCTTGCCAAGCAAGCCAGGAGCATGATCCATGATCTCAGAACCACAAAGGAAAGAGAACCAATTCATAAAGCTGTCCTCTGACCTCCACACACGTGCTCTGGCACACGTGTACCTCACTCGTACACACACACACACACACACACACACACACACACACACACGTAACAAAACCAATCACTTTTTATTTATTTATTTATTTATTTGGTTCTTTTTTTCGGAGCTGGGGACCGAACCCAGGGCCTGGCGCTTCCTAGGTAAGCGCTCTACCGCTGAGCTAAATCCCCAGTCCCCCAATCACTTTTAAAAGTCTGGATATACATGGCTAAAAAAATCAAGAAAATATACTCAACATCTGCTCGCTAGGGAAATGCAAATAAGAAAGTCACACCCGTGTCTCAGAACAGTGGTTGTCCGGAGCTGCGTGTAGGGGACAGAGTTCACGAGCATAGATTTCCAGTTTCGGGGGTGAAAACAGTACTGGCTACCAGCTGTTGTGAGTGTGAATACACTTCACACTATGAGTAGTTACGGTGGTTAAGTTCTGCTACACATTGTTTTCACTGGAGTTAAAAAAAAAAAGTACAATTATGCCACTTAACACCCACAAGCATAACGCTAGTCGCACTGTGAAATGATAACAATTATCGTGAGGGCGTAGAGAGACTGAAACACTCCCCATCCCCTACATGTGTTGCTGTGTCCCAATGGCCTTGGGAAGTCACAGAGACCTCAAAATGTTTTGCACATTACCATATGACCCAGCACATCGCTGGCACTATTAAGGTGTCCTGACCATGTTGCACAAAAGATTCTTAGGAATCATGAGTTCCTGGTCTCTTGCCTGAATGAAAACAGAGTCTTCTAAAGACCTCAGTGGCCCTAGTCCCCCTATCTCGAGGAAGGTGATATCACTGGAAGTGGGAGTCTCCTGGACCTGGAGAGATTTTTTTTTTTTTAAAAAAACAACAACCATCTCTCTCATATTTTCCAACCACAGAGCATTTGCTTGTCCTGGAAGCCATTTTCCTAAACACAGATAATCCTGGGGAGGTAGAGGTGGAAGATCAGCAGTTCAAGGCCAGCCTGGGCTACACAAGTCCCTTTCTCAAAACAAGAAGGTCATTTTCATGGAAGAACATTTCTCTGTGTCTCCTTCATTTATCAAATCCCGAGTTCTTTTTATAATTGTAGTTATGCTTACATGTCTGTGTGCAGGTGTGCCCATGAGTGCACGTTCCCTTGGAGACCAAGGTGTCAAATCGACAACAACTGGAGTGGATGTCTGCCCTGAGGTGGGTGCTGGGAACCAGCCACAGGTCCTCTGCAAGGGCAGTGAGAACTCACTCTTAAGGGTGAGACATTGTTCCAGCCCCATGACCCCAACGTTTTAAACCACCCTTTTGGGTCACATTTCTTTATTTTGTATGTGTTTTGCCTGCATACATGTCTGCATATATATAACTTTCAGAGGCCAAAAAGAGAACCTAGGATTCCTTGAAATTGGATTACAGGTATTTGTAAGCCACTATGTGGGTGCTGGGAATTGAACCCCGGGCCTGTGGAAGAGCAGCCAGTACTCCTAACCGCTGAGCCATCTCTCCAGCCCTGAATTACATTTCTTTGTGATCTCCACTCTGCATACAATTAAAAATGTCTCCCTCCCTGTTAGCTGTCATTTCATTCAGACCCCAAACACTAAACCTAAAAGAGTTGTCTTGCCTTCTGCACAGCATATACGGAGAGAAGGGAAACGCGCATGCGCATACCGGCGTGTGCCTGAGTACTCTCTGCAGCGTCACTCTCGCCCTGTAAGAGGCGGAAGAGGCCACGTGCTCTCTCGCCCGCTGGTGGGTGGATGGAAACAAAGGGTACAGTGAACCCAGTGGCATGTATGTCAGCAGTGAGTAGGAGCAATTCAGGCCGTGACAGGGATGAACCTGGGTAGGAGCGATTCGTGCTATGACGGGGATGAACCTTGAATACATTGTGATAGGTAAGATGGGAGCCAGCCATAAAAGGCCACAAATGCCACTTCCTTTGCACGTGATTCTGTTCATGAAATTGTTGGAACGGGCAACTGTATAAAGGCAGAAAGAAGATGTGTTTGCCTGGGGCTAGGAGAAGATGGGGGATGGGGATGGACCTGACAGACAGATGGCTCCCTTTAGCAAGTAATGGAAAATGCTCTGAAATTGATTGTTAGTGGATGTACAACATTATGAGCATGCCGGGCTACTATTATACTTGATAATAATTTGTGTGTGTGTGTGTGTGTGTGTGTGTGTGTGTGTGTGTGTGTGTGTGTGTCCAGATTTCCATAACTTTTAATGAACAAAACAGAAAGGATCCTACAACTTCAAGAACAATCATTGTCGACTTTGTCCTTAGGGCCCTAGTCCCAGTTTACAGAGCTGACCTCCCTGAAGCCACCAGGCACAACAGAGCCCAAGTTGCATGGAGAGGCCACACTTTCTAGCTCGGTTTCTGAGACACCACAAGTCAAGAGTTTAGTCCCTGGCCTTTAAATCACCCCTGGTCTCCCGAGTCTTCGAGAAAGATGTCCCAAGCAAGGCAATCTGCAGTATAGCATTCCTAATCCCTGCCACAGAATCTGCGAGGGCAGCACAATGAAAGTCTTACACAATTCAGTCTGTGGGTGGTGCGTGGGGCTGCATGCCGAGGGCTTTCCCCAGAGATATCTGGCTAGGCTAGGTGCTGGGTTCCGGTAAGGGGGAGAGAACTCAGGCAGGGAGAGGGGACTGCTTCTGCCTCCTCTGCTGCTGGTTCTGCTCCTTTCAGCCACTGCCCCTGCTCTGGCTGGGCTGAGCCAGCAGGAGGCTGACTAGTCTGCCAGGGGTGCAGGGGAGCTTCTAGCAGTGGTTTCCAGAGAGCAGATCTCTTCCCCAAGCTCTTTCCCAAGTGTTACAGCTCTTATGACAGAAGCTCTCGATGATGGAATAATTCCTGCACACCTTTAATCCTTCTGAACAGGATTTTTTTTTAAGATTTATTTATTTATTTTGTATATGAGTACACTGTAGCTGTCTTCTGACACATCAGAAGAGGGCATCGGATTCCATTACAGATGGTTGTGAGCCACCATGTGGTTGCTGGGATTTGAACTCAGGACCTCTAGAAGAGCAGTCGGTGCTCTTAACCACTGAGCCATCTCTCCAGCCCTGAACAGGATTCTTAAATACAGTTTTTGGATGGGTCAGTGTCTGACAGCAGGTACTTCCTATTGGTTTGGCTTGAGAGCTTGGGAAAACCTCATCTACATATTTGGGGGCGTGGTCCTGCTTCTATGACTGCTCTGTCTTGAGCTTATGTGACCTGTGCTCATGTCCTCACCTGTGGACATTGCCCTACCTGACTGGTCTGTCTCAAACCTTTCTACAGGGGTTGTTGGGGGCTGCAGGTACGTGAGAAGGCCCTGATCTCCTGGGAGACTGGGAATGGGCCTGCCATCCCTTTTAGGGTCCCTGGAGATTTGACCTATCTCGACCAGAAATCAGGGTACCTTTCACAGCCCGCTGCCCTACAGTGGTGGAGCTTAATAGGTAACTATGATAATAACTATATTATATATTACAATAGGATATATAATATTATATACTAATTTTATTATATATTAATTAATGTTATATTATATATTATTAATATAATTATATTGTATATTATAATAGGATATATAATAAAATACAATATATATTATAATAGTAACTATAATAGGAGAGGTCTTCTCCTATGTTCTCCTCTCTCCACTCTTTTTTTTTTTTTTTCTCTTTTTTTTTCAGAGCTGGGGACTGAACCCAGGGCCTTGCGCTTGCTAGGCAAGCGCTGTACTACTGAGCTAAATCCCCAACCCCTCCTCTCTCCATTCTTAATCTACTGGCTCCTCCTTAATTTCTTTAAATATTAGGGTGCCCAACACCCCAACCACAAGTCAGTCTGTGCCTGTGCTCCCTCCCAGAAGCTGTGTGGCTTCAAACGCCCCGCTAATGACTCTAATTTTCTGTCCTCGAATGGACCGTGCCTCTGCACTCTACAGAGCAGTAAGCACATTCACCTGTGTATCTCACGTCTCCACTTAGATTTCCAATTACCATCTGAACAGAACCAGAATTCTTCCTCTCCAAACCTGCTCGGTCTCTAGCTGACTCCATCTGCAGCTCTCAGCCTAGTCACCATGACGGCCTCTCACCTACATTCTCCTATGGCCCTGAGCCACCCTCAGGTACCTTCTAAAAGGCCCAAAGAGACTCCCCCTAACAGTGTGTTTGACATTTTGACCCCACCTTCACCCTCCACTTTGTCTCCTCCAGGGCACTGCCTCCATCTGGCCCACTGCAGCCTCTACTGGCTCGCCTCTCTCTATTAGAATGTAGCCTCTCCTTATTAGAATGTGGTCTATTAGAATGTAGCCTCTCTCTATTAGAATGTAGCCTCTCTCTATTAGAATGTGGTCTATTAGAATGTAGCCTCTCTCTATTAGAATGTGGTCTATTAGAATGTAGCCTCTCTCTATTAGAATGTGGTCTATTAGAATGTAGCCTCTCTCTATTAGAATGTGGTCTATTAGAATGTAGCCTCTCTCTATTAGAATGCAGGCTATAAAGCCAGGCCTTTCATCCGCTATGCGCATTGCTTATATGATAGCCAATGTCCAAACAAGGCAGAATATCTGTGACATGTCAGCAGCACTCGCAGATGAGATCAGGAAGGCGAGTAGAAAGTTAACCTTAAAGGAGACAGAATACACCCTTGTCTGAGGGGAACGAGGGAATGACTGCACTCCAGGAAAGCCACCGACACATGTAGCTTGCTCTGCAGTATGCCTAGGCCTACACATTTCACACCTGCTAACTGGCACGAGCCTCCCTACAGCCTGTGGGGAGATCTAGTACCATTCTATACAGGAGGAATAATAGCAGAGTTGGGCCCGAACCCTGACAGACCTAAGTTTGGGAAGGTTCTTTGCTGGAAGTGTTTGGAGCTACGGGACACAGCTGCAGAAGAGGTTTGAGAAGCGATGGAGAATTTGGAGGGGATTGCCAAGCACACTGGGGGTCCAGATATCACTGAGAAGGTGGCCTCACAGTGGTCAGGTCCTGCTACTGTAAAATAATAAAACATGGCGGCACACATCTACAGGACCCAGGAAGCAAAGGAGGATTGCTGCAAGTCTGGGAAAGGTAGGGCTATACTGTGAGTTCCAGGTCAGTCAGGGCTACAAAGTAAAACCCCATTTCACACGCAGGCACGCAGGCACGCAGGCACGCAGGCACGCAGGCACACACACCTACCCACATATACATACCAACAGGAGTTAATTGAGTTCAGCCTAGTTTGTGGATTGGAGGACAGGGAACGTGACCAGGTCGGGGAAACAAAGATAAAAGATACATTTGGTACAGCTGACCTGAGAACTCAGGAGCAAGGTAATGAATTATGAGGTTACTCGAGAGCCTAGAGAATAGAGGCCATGGTGACCAAGATTTAAGATGAAAGCAGTTTAGAAGGAAGGCATAGAAAGACAGAGTTGTGGTCACTGGGGAGGGAACGAAGTGTTTAGGGCCTGGAAAATGGTTTTAGGATGCTCTTGAGGGCGGGGCGGGGCCAGCCAGAGTTACAACAAGTGCAGGAGTCTGACGAGATTTCCTCCCACCTTGCCCAAAGAGCTTCAAGGACAAACTTCAGTAAAGCTTTTCACTCTCAAACTAATAAAAAGGCATTAACGAAACAGGCCAGCGCCACGAGGGAGAATTCAAAGGTTGTGTGCAGTGCTTAAGAGACAGTTCCAATCCTTTCTGAGAGTTTGTTCAGACATTAGAAACTCTCAGTGGTCACCAAGCCGAGAAGAATGGAGGGGCTGAATGAGGAAGCGGCTCTCACCTGTGAAGTCTGCCCACATACGGCCCCGGGGTGGGGTTTCACAGAATCAAAGAACCAAATATTTTCTTTCTAATAAGGCACTCAAACCAAATGCTTTTACAGATATTTTCACACAGTGTCATTGTTCACGGCGAATTCTGACATAAGCCTCTCCAGAGTCCATAAATATACTTATTATCACTAATTTTACATTTAAAATGCTTAAAATAGTAAACTTTATGTAGTGTATATTTTACTACAATGAAGTTTTATGAAAATCAGACTAACAATACAAGGCCACCACCCACAAGGTTCCTTCTGAGGAGTTCTATCTGGGTCAACAAAGGGAAGTTGAAAATGCTGCACACAGATCGTGCATTGAACGCAGCTCTTCCAGTCAGCATGGTAACTGTGTCACACAGCGGTTCGCACTGATGATTGTGTGACCAAGAGCTGTGCCTCCTGCAGATGCCCTGTCCTGTCATGGTTCTTTTTTTTTTTTTTTTTTTTTTTTTCGGAGCTGGGGACCGAACCAGGGCCTTACGCTTGCTAGGCAAGCGCTCTACCACTGAGCTAAATCCCCAACCCCCCTGTCATGGTTCTTGTTAAGCATCCCTAACCCAGGAAAGTAGACCACCTAACATTTGAAGTAAGCCCTCCATTGAATGCACATCACATTTGCAACATTGTAACCAAAATTTCTCAAGTACCAGCATTATTAAGAGTTGTAATTGGGGGCTGGAGAGATGGTTCAGCAGGCATTGACTGCTTTTCTAAAGGTCTTGAGTTCAATTCCCATCATCCACATGGCGGCTCACAACCATCAGTAATGGAATCCAAGCCCTCTTCCGGTGTGTGTGAAGACAGCGGCGGTGTACTCTAACTGACCCTAAAAATAAATAAATAAATGTAATTGGATGTTGTGGTGCACGACTTTAGTCCCAGCACTCCACAGGCAGAGGCAGGCAGATCTCAGAGTTTGATATCAGCCTAGCCTACAAAGTGCAGGCCAGCTAGGACTTTACAGAGACCCTGACTCAAAAAAAAAAACAAAAAACAAAAAACAAAAAACAAAAAAAAAAAACTTGATTACGTCACTGAACTCCTCATACCCATACCCCCATACCACCGAGGGCAGGACAAACAATTAACTTTAGCTGCAGGGAGGGAAACCAAGGTAAATTATATTTAAAAATCATTTAGAAATAAACAGGAAATGGGTGTGGAGAGGTGAACTATGATTTAGCCTCTAAAAGACCCTCTTAGTTAACTGAGCAAGCACAGACCTCGAAGACATCGGGTAGCTCCGGTTGTGTAAAGTTGCCAGGATAGCCAGTCCAAGGCTGTCACAGTAAACAGTGTGACACTTGGTTGGGGGTGGGGGTGGGGGGAGTGGGACTGGCGCTAAGAGAATACAGAATTAGAGCTTGGATACGGAATTCGAGTTCTGGAAATGGACGGCGGGGATGGCCATACAACAGCACAAATAAACTTAATGCCACGGATGCTTAAAATGGTCCATTCTATGTGGCATGTATTTTGCTCCATTAAAAAAAAAAAACCCTGGGGTTGGGGATTTAGCTCAGCGGTAGAGCGCTTGCCTAGGAAGCGCAAGGCCCTGGGTTCAGTCCCCAGCTCCGAAAAAAAAGAACCAAAAAAAAAAAAAAAAAAAAAAACCCTATGAAAAATAGGACAGTATTACTACTATAACTGCAGTTACTAAAACGGCACCTCCACAGGAAGCAATGGCACATCTAGGGCAGTTTGGTACAAAGGCATGGAAAGGCCATCAGGCTAGCATGGAAAGGCCATCAGGCTAGCATGGAAAGGCCATCAGGCTAGCATGGAGGCTAACACTGAGGATGCTTCTAGATGACAGGGTGGAGGGAGATCCAGGCCTCCCGGCTACGCTCCGGCTGCAGCACGGAACGCACTTTGGACTATCTTGCTCCACTGACACACTAAAGCCTTTTCTAGGCGTGGGGATTGCTTCCGTGTAGCTCTGTCTGCTCCACTGCGGGCCAGAGTCAGAAGGTAGTGTTTCTGTCTTGAGACAGGCTGTCACATCGTATCTCTCTGACTGGCCTGAGTTCTCTAGAACTCATTATGTAGACGGGGTGAGCAGGAATTCACAGAGACCCACCTGCCTCTGCCTCCCAAGGGCTGGGACGGAGGGTGTGCACCGCCATGCCCGTCTCTAGGAGGAAATCATTACACAGCTACTGAATGCAGAGAGGTTTACATTGTTTATAAAAGGGACAACTGCTCTTTCTTGCAAGGGCTGTATCTGAGCCTGAGCCGATGACATTTAAACGTGACACTCAGGCGCCACTTGTGTCACATAGACCCTGGAGAAGAGCTCAGGTCCCCCTGAAGGAGGGGCTTGGCTTACTTGGTGTGACCCACTTTCCTGGGGAGCGGAGAGCAACTCTATGGAAGCTTTGTGTTCTTAGCCACCTTGGAAAGAGTGGCACGGGGTGGGGTGGGAGAGGGTGCTGGCGCCTGGGCAGCTCAGCAGCACAAGGGAGGAGAAATGGGGGACACTGGGTTCACTTGGGATAGAAATGGTAGGAAGAGAAAACAAAGTTACACACAGTGTGTGTGTGTGTGTGTGTGTGTGTGTGTGTGTGTGTGTGTGTGTGTGTGTGTGCGCGCTTTCTCCCTATCTCTGTCCCTTTAGCCCCCAGCCTCTGGGTAGATTTGCTGCAAAGGAAGAAATATAAGGCAAAGCAGTGGGGGCCCCTGACCTCCTGGGCGCAGCATGTTTTGCTAATCTAATCACGTCTGACAATAGAGCCCATACATTTAATGATCCACGAGATCTTGCTGTCCAGGTGTTACATATCTGCCTCCGGTAGGCGAATGCTATCTAATCTACCACACATGGGAACAATCAGAGCCGAACAGGCTTTATGTCTATGACTTAAAAACCTATATGGAAAAGTTAAAACATGAATTTATGTAACTCTGATAAGAAAAATTTGAAAACAAATGGGTATTTATAAAAGCGTATTTAGAGTTGGTGGGAGGTAAAAGGCCCTTCTAACTACTCTGTAAACTGGGGCACATGTAATCACTTTGAGAAGAACTCAGTCTTCCAATTCTACTCCACGCTGCATTAACAGGAAGAGCAGTCAGCCACCCGGAAACTTGTGCCTCCTGGAATTTCAAGTGGATTCATTTTTAGAGTGACTCTTCTCATCCACACTACATGAAATCTTCTAGCTGGTAAAACAAACAGACAAACAGACAAACAAACGTTCACATTCTTCTCAAGAGCAGAGTCGAGTTTTAGGTATCAACAAAGACAGCACCCGGGCCTTCCACACTGAGCAGGAAGACTTTATTCCCGTCATCCATGTACTGTACAAGTATGAAGTGCACACAGAGCTCTCTCCGACAGGTAAGACTGCAGACTCTGTTAGGATTGACTCTAAGGACACGAGGTTCTGCCCTTGTGTAGAAAGTACACTCTCCGGCTGTGATTCTTCAGGAAGTTTCTAGTATGTCCTTGTCTGCCTCTTTCTGACCACACAGTGCAAAGGATTCCTGCACAAACTGGCGGCACATGGGACACTGCTTGAAGTAGCACACACAGCTGTCGCACAGGCAGGCGTGCCGGCAAGGCAGGAGCACCCAGTTCACACCCCCGTTCTGGCACACCACACAGTCTTTGCTGCTCTCCTCCACCGGGTCCACTTCAGCCCCAGCCAGCCCCGCCTTCTCCAACAAGCTGTGCTCCACACTCCCGTCTGCGGGAGACTGGTCTCTGGAGGGAGTAGCACTATTATTTGCAGACATGAAAAGTTGCTGAAAAATCAAAGAAACCAGTGTAAAGATGACTGTGAACAACTGTCGCTTTCTGAACCTGGGGGTCACAAAAGCTACTGAAAATTTATGAGCTAGCAAATCCAAGAGGCAAGAGTTACTTCTCTAAGTAACTATAAACCCTAATTCTCTTAAAAAAAAAAAACAGCCATCCCTGATCTCTACAAATAACAAATATTATATTACCTTAAGATCATAAAATTGACCTTGAGCCAGGATTAAATATTGATACAATATTCTGCAGGGAAGTTTGTAAGTCTTATCAGGAATATGAATGACAGACACCATGGAAATCTGAAATAAAAATTGGACATGAGTCAGTACTTAACGGTTCTCTCACAGATGAGTGAGAAAATGCTTTGTATATCAGATAAGAGCTGTATTAGAACATTTACTCTAATTTGTATAAATCACAGCAGTGATTTATACAGGAACCAGTTACCGACAGATTTCTGACACAGTTTAATTCTACTGAAATTTACAGCTTCATTGTGCTCTCAATAAAAATATCAATGTGCTTTGCTACAGAGCTATATACACTGACTAAAATACTCACGCAGAAAAAGGAACATGTAAGGATAGGGACGCACTCAACAGCTCGAGGTTCCCTAACCCCATCCAACATTCCATTGCGTGGTACTGATTCCTAAGTAGGAATGGATGACACAGAACAAACAGTCCAGAGAGAGAAGAAAACTAGTTGTGGGCAAATCACGACGAGGCAGACACACAGAAGGGTCTTCTTATTTGTTTTGTTTTCTTATTTAAATACATAGTTTGGGGATATCTGGATAACAATTTGGAAAACTGGAAAGCTGGACGTCTGCCCCCCACAGCATCTGTAACCTCAGTGCTGTGAGGCAGAGACAGGCAGCCCCCAGGAGCTCATTGGCCAGTTAGCCAGTCAGTTAGTTCTTAAGTACAACTCCCTGCCTCAAAAAAGTAGGGTGGAGAGCAACTCAGGAAGACACCTGATGCTCACCTCTGGCCGGCCTCCATACGGCACGCCTACATACATGTACACACAACGTGAACATAAAGTAGGTGACTGAAGATGACATTCAATGCTGACTCCTGCCCTGCCCCCCCCACATAAAACACAAGGTAAACAAAAGCAAACCTGTTTCTCACACACAGGATTGACACATATGCAAAAGCTTGCACTCCCATAGAGACTCTCATGAGAAAGAGGGGGTGGGAGAATTCAGTGAAGGAAATTGGCACTATTGGTAAGAAAAAGCATGCATTCACCACTCTGCTACACCCTGGCATAAAGCACACCTGCACAGGTTATTCAGGATAAGACACTTACACTGGGAATGCCCTATGTCATCCAAGCAAGGAGGCTAAGTAATTACGACATGCACATATGCACTCATGCACGCACACACATATGCACACATACACACACGCACACATACACACAAGCACGTGCACACACCCCACACATACACACTTGCACGCACGCACTCACGAAAGCACATATGTGCGTGAAGCCAGCCAGAATCCCCAAGACCACCAATTGCTGAAACCCTGAAAACTCAAAGCCCCTAAAAATCTAAAGTTCTCAGAGTTGGAAACCCACAGATTATTAACCAACAGGTTAAAAACTCTGAAAAACAATCTGTAGTAATGGAGGAAAGGCTGTATGGGCGGGTGGAGGGGTAGAAAGCCAAATCTTGGGGATGGGTTAGTATGCCTTCACTTGCCCATAGTATACTGCTAAGCTACTAAAAATACCACGTATTCCTCCTGCCCTGTCATACACAGCACTAGGCCTCCCACCATGGAGTAGACGCAGGGATCTTCTAAAGCAAGGGCACCTGCTCACACGGAGATCACTCCAGTGTGGCAAAGCAGTAGAGGGTAAACCAGTGTTAGCTGGAAACTTGGCGTTTACCACACAGTCGATCATAGGAGACCAGCGGGTGCCTTGCTTTGATTAATAATGATTAATAATGATGCCTTCAATGTGGTCCCCACTGTTCTGTTTGAGTTATTAAGTATATGCCTGGAAGCATCAGAAACTTTAGAAACTTAGCCATTTATGTATTATTGCCTGGAAAAAGCAAATGCATTTATAAATGCTTATCGGAAGATGTAGTGGCCTTTATAAAATAAAATGGAACTCAACTGAATTGCCACATAATAATGGCATTTGGAACTAGATATGCTCAAGCTTCTGAAAGTAAAGTGCCAAGTGTTACCAATAAACCTGGTTTTATTTTCCACTCAACCAATGCATTTGCTGGAAATTAGACAAGAGCATTTGCCAATTGTACAGACAGGATGCAAACTGCTGGTTAGAAGCATCCTTGTCTGCTGGGCCCTCCCTCCAGGTGGTGAAATTCCAGGAGGGTTCAATGAATCAGAGCCGCTTGCCAAGCAGAGGAGATCAACGGCAGGCTGCTGCCCGATGACCAGCTTTGTTTTCGTCAACTGTGTCATCTGCCTGAGATTTGGGTATCCTGGAACCCCATAAGAGCACAGCACAGAAGACAGGTTCTCCAGTGATAACGGACATGACTTATACGAAATCATAGAAGAATTTACAAGAGATGTGCTGCATAGAACATGAGTGTATTCTCTGAGGACAGCCATACACATGACTCCAAAAACACGGCTAACTGGGCTAGAGCGATGGCTCAGCGGTCAAGGGGACTCGTGTACAATCACGAGGGTGGGAGTGTTCCACCCTAGCCATGCGAGATGCTGCACAACTCCAGCTCCAGGGAGAGCCAACTCCGTCTACTGACCTACAGTCATTGGCATGCACTCACGGATAGGTGCACACACAAGTAACATAGATGTAGAAATATAGTTGATTGTGGCTCACAGGGCTCATGGGGCTTGGGCATGGGCATGAAGACAGTCTACAAGAGTCCAGACAGCATTATTAATTTGCAATTAGGGATGCTGAATATTTCAGTTGTGCATCACTTTTAATAATAGTTTTCAATTATGCAAAGAATTTTATAGACTGTTAAATTGTTTTATGTATTTTTTGCAAATTTGATTGCACAAAAGTGTTATCAAAATACTAACTTGGTATGTGAATACTGTACACATAAAAACACAAGGGTCTGGGGACATGCTTTGGTTAGTAAAGTGCTGTCACACAAGAGCAAAGACCTGAGTTTGATTCCCAGAACCCACGTAAAAGCTGGGCACAGCAAGGCAGCACCTGTAATCCCAGCACTGGAGGGTAGGAAGGGAAGGACATGGGTGGCTCCCTCCAAGATTGGTGGCCAGTCTAGTTGAATTGATAAGCTCCAAGTTCAGAGAGACTGTGTCTCAGAAAAATAAAGTGAAAAACTGGTGCTGACCTGTGGGCGTGTACACACACGAAACCACTGAGATGTCCTCACTAAGTGAAGAGGGTCCTTCCTGTATATCTGAACTTACAAAAGATGACATTTCCAGAGATTTCTGCTCTGGCTAACTGCAGTATTTCATCATGGTCATGACTTTTGATCAAGCTCATTTAAAAAAAAAGATGTATCTTGGTATTTCTACAATCAGTTATAAAGTTGGAGTACAAATTAACACTCTGTCTTAGTTAGAGTTTCATTGCTGTGAAAAATTACCATGACCAAGGCAGCTCTATAAGAGGACAGCATTTAATTGGGGCCAGCTTATAGTTTCAGTCCCATTTCAGAGATTTCAGCCCATTGTCATCAAGGCAGGAGGCAGTGTCTAGGTAGGCATGATGCTGGAGGAGCCAAGAGGTCTACATCTTGACTGGGAGGCAGCTAGAAGAAGACTACTGTTTTCCAGGCAGCTAGGGGGAGGGTCTCAAAGCCCATCCCCACAGTGACACACTTCCTCCAACAAAGCCACACCTACTCCAACAAGGTCACACCTCCTCATAGTGCCACTCCCTGGGCCAAGCACATTCAAACCACTACACACCCAGTAACATATGTTTAAAAATTCTGCTTTTCGTCCTATCTTTTTTTTTTTTTTTTTTTGGTTCTTTTTTTCGGAGCTGGGGACCGAACCCAGGGCCTTGCGCTTCCTAGGTAAGCGCTCTACCACTGAGCTAAATCCCCAGCCCCTCGTCCTATCTTTTGTGAACACAGTTTGTCTCTTTATAACTCAAGGCTTGTAGGACATCAGTGGCACATCAGAACATGTGTATTTGTGCGTTAAGAACATCTTTTTTTTTTAAAGATTTTATTTATGTATGTAAGTATACTGTTGCTGTCTTCACACACACCAGAAGAGGGTATCAGCTCTCATTACAGATGGTTGTGAGCCACCATGTGGTTGCTGGGATTTGAACTCAGGACCTCTGGAAGAGCAGTCAGTGCTCTTAACCACTGAGCCATCTCTCTAGCCCCCTAAGAACATCTTAAAAACATGGCCTGACAATAATTTTCGAAAGCATGCTGAATGCACACGAACTTGACTGGTCAGCGAGGGTGGGTTAGCACGTCCCACATGTGGCACATGTCAGGGACATGGTTTCTCCCTCACTGATCAGTCGGCGGTTCTCAACCTTCCTAATGCTGCAACCGTTTAACACAGTTCCTCATGCTGCGGTGATCCCCAAACATATTTTTGTTGCTACTTTATAACTGTAATTTTACTACTATTATAAATCATGGTGTAAATATCTGTGTTTTCTCATGGTCTTAAGGCCATCCTGGTTAAAGGGGTCACAACCCATAGGTTGAAAACCATGAACTTAGATGCTTTTATGTTCTAAACAGGGAACTGCCAGTCTAAAGAATCTGTTCAAACATTACCCTTAATCCTAGCATTCAGGGAGCAGAGGCAGGTGATCTCCAAGTCTGAGGCCAGCCTGGTCTATAGAGTGTGCTCTAGGACAGCCAGGGCTACACAGTAAAATCTTGTCTTGCCCGCCCCACAGTGGCTCCCCCACAAAAAAAAAAAAAAAAATCAGTACACAATGAGGAAAAAAGAACTCCTGAAATGACTGAACATAGGGACGCCACGTGGAAAACACAGGTGTAACAGGGGCTCCAATGGAAACAAGGTAACTTTAATTGTGGCCCCAAAGGACCAGACCTAGTCTCAAAGTCAAGCATTTTCAGTCAATATGACGCCGATCAATCCAGTAATAAAAACGTAGGGCTGGAGAGATGGCTCAGTGGTGGAGAGCACTGACTGCTCTTCCAGAGGTCCTGAGTTCAAATCCCAGCAACCACATGGTGGCTCACAACCATCTGTAATGGGACCTGATTACCTCTTCTGGTGTGTCTGAAGACAACTACAGCATACTTATATATAATAAATAAATAAATCTTTAAAAAAAATAAAATAAAAACGTAGAGAACAGGCACACGTCCCAAAGGACATTTTCTCTAAAGCAAATCTTACCTACCACAGAACGATAAAATCCACTCAACATTATTAATCCACCTTTAACTTTCTAATAAAGCCATGCTGTTGTCACCCACAGGGGGGAAAACATCATATTCTGAAGGTGTGTTACAGGTGTAAAAACTAGACAGGGATATGATCCATGTTTTAATTTTTCAAGAAACATTAGTCCAAGACCAAATATCTATTTTCAGAAATTAATTTTCCTATTTCAAAAGTAATTAGGAATCACCCAAATCTTATAAAGGTGAGGTATTCCGGATGCCCCAATACTTACAATGTCATAAATTTCCCTGTCATCCTCATCAGCGAGGGTCAACAGAGCTACCAATGGATAGCGAGATCTGGGCACTGGACCAAAGTCTTCAACCCCAGTACTGCTTGGTAATTGGCAATATATTTCTTCTTTGCTGTGCTTTTTAATACTTTTGAGTATGTAAAGGCCAATTGCCAAAAGAACAAAAATATGTTAGTAAGTCAAAAACTTGGCAACATCTGACTGTATCCAGAGTCTTGCTTTTTCTGTGCCCGTGAGTGCATGAGGAAAAAGGATACAAATACTGTTCTCGGTGGAGATAGTCACTGTACAGCGCCTCTTCCAAGGCTTGCGGAGTGCTTATCCTGAAGCAGTAAACGTGCTTCTGAAGAGCTTCATAGAGCTTTTGAACACTGCACCCCCAGTAGCACGTAAGACGACTGTCTTCCAGGCAGTCTGTCGTCAAGGTTACACCTGCTACAAAAAACAAACAGAAAGAGAATGGGTGTCACCCAAGGATCGGACAATATAGCAGCAGGGTAAGAAACACATAGGGCTTTGCTCTGGATGCTGGCCAAGCTCATGACATTTTTTAAAAGTTGTTGTATAGCTACCAAGCCGTATATCTACAAACATAAAAATCTCAACAGCTATGCACAATTATAGCAATATCAGCAAAATGTTATTGTTATAATTTATCTTTAAAATGACCAGCTCAGTTTTCCTTTTTGGTAAGTAGAACCACCCCTTTCAAGGAACAGATGCAATTCAAATCCCAAGGGTCAGGAGAGCAGAGCAGAGCCATCTAGAGTGTGTTTACAAACCAGGGTGTCCGGACGGTGATCACTCAAGTTAGACAGCACTGAGATGAGGCTACACTTGACCACTACTGCTTACTAATGCACACAATGACAGTGTTGCCGACCATGACGCAGTGTTCGCAGCCTGAGGAATGGCTGGGACTACCGACTGTGGAAGGTTTAGTAACTCTCTCTTTGCTTTCCACCACAGAAGGCTACAACTTTGGTAGTTGATAAGTAGATGACTAAGGGGACACGCAAGTTGTCTGTGTCATCTTACTTATGGATTCTGTGTTTACACAGTCCTTTAGTGCTAACAACGTGATTTTTCCTCCTTCCTGGTAGCAGCTGAAGCAAACCGAGAGCGTGTCTCCTGCAGCTGGGAGAGGAAGCTGCTACAGTCAGAGCACAGAGGCAGGGTGTTTGACTAGAACACAGTGCAGTCTGGGTCACTGTTCCTGGCACATCAGTCTGGCCTCTGCACCAGGCTCCAGGCCTCCCAGCAAAACGCAGGCCTCAGTATGCCTTTACTGAAGACTTTTCTCTGCCTGCCTATGACAGGAACTGTGACTGATTCCTGATTTTTAAAAATTCAATCCAGAGCGTTGCAAGAAGATAAAGGAATTCAAGCAAGTGCTTCACAGGTGACGGAGATGGTGTCCTATTCTTCTTCAGCTTTGGTGGTGTGTGAGGGACACAAGACCACGCATAAGTAACCAGGCACAGGTGTTAACTAGCAGGAACTCTGCATAGGCGACTGGGATGAAATTCTATCTCAGGTATTTATTTGATTTCGACCTGGTATTAATTCACTGACAACTGAAAGTCACCATGCTTTAACGTGTCACTAAAACTGGTTCTAGATTAGTGTTCTCAGCCATCATGATGCACCACAGTTCCTCATGTTGGGGTGACCCTCAACCATAACATTATTTTTGTTGCTCTTTCATAACTGTAATTTTGCTGCTATGAATCATAATGTAAATATTTTTGAAGACTGACATTTGCCATAGGGATCTTGACCCCCAGGTTGAGAACCACTGTTCTAGAAGCTAATGAAAAAGAGTCATAGCATCTGTAGACTTCTCCCCCCAGAATCTCGCAGCATCTGGACCTAAAGGTCCATAAGTAGAGAAGATAATGTCCTAATGGAAGCCACCTGACACAGCTCAAATACTTTGCTAAACTAGTCTCCCTTTTTATTTTCCCACTTCTTTCACGAGGAGTTTCTCCTTTCACATGTTCTCGTTCTTCTAAAGTCCACCATATAAATTGCATACACAGAACTGTTATATTAATATCATTAGCAAGACTGGGGCGCAGCTGCAAATCAGAAAGTTTAATGCCAAATGGGGTATGGCTTCCTTCAACCCATCCTTACCCCACACAACTGCACTAGGCTAACAACACAGAGTACCAGAGATAGTCTTGCCCTGAGCCATTTACAAAGAACAACTCAGGCAGGAAAGCCATCCTGTCTCTGTGAGGAAGTGAGGTCCAGAGAGCAGGTGTGAGGATGGTGAGACAGCCAGGGCCCCTGGAGAGGAGCATTCAGGACACGGAGCTTGGCAAACTGCTCTCCAAATGCTGATGTGTGTTTTCCCCAAGTCTTTTGCTTTATGTTAACCGTTATTGGCTCTGTTAAGACGGGCTGGGAAGGGTGGAGTGGAGGGGGCTTCCAAAGTTACAACAGGCTTCCTGCTGCAACTCGTCTAACTCGACTCATATATACCGAGCATCTAACTTACATACTTAGCCCACACTAGGACATGAGCTGAACAAAATACAAACAACAGAATCCCAGCAACGTGTGCCAGTAAACAGATGAATGGCTCTCTTATTTGTTCTCAAGTCACATCATGTCTGGATGTTTGCTCACCCTCCTATGCAATCTGTCAGGTACTTGGGACATAGTGGTGAGGAAAAACATCCTGGAGCATTAAACTATCTGTGTCTGAAACAAAAAAGCCACATGGCCATTCACAATGGCAGCATCCGTTCACGACGGCAGCATCCGTGTAGACATTGTTTAAGGAGAGCTACCTTTCCATGAACTTTGCTCTTCTAACTTACTCTCAAATCCTTCTTTTTCCCCACAGAAAACACGTAAGAAATGTTATCCACTGCTGTTCTTTTTTTCTTAAGTGAGTTCTTTCAGTAGCCACGCTCCGAGTGAACATTGCCTTTTCTGTTAGTGAAGTATGTCAGAGCTTGGGCATAGCTGAGAGCACCACTGACTATTTTCATTTCCCTCAGACAGAGGCAGTGTCAGCTCTGCTTGTGATTGTTTTTACCTGAAGGGTGGTGGTGAGCGATTGCTTCTGCCTGAAAGGTGGTGGCAACTGCCTCAGTTCTTTCTAGTCCAGATTTCCTGGTTTCCTCATATGATCAGCTCTTCTTATTTCTCAGTGTACCTACCTCCAGGCTTATGGGACTGGACAGCAGTTAGACTCATGGTTGACCTTTCTATTGCCAGTCCTTACCCAAGAACCAGCTAAGACACTGTTAGCAGGTTGAAATCTAAAGCCACTAAGGAGTGTGTATATGCTGGGGGGAGTGGGATGTTGTTGAACCACCATTGTACATTTTAATCATCATCACCTTCTTTTAATAAAGGTAGTTTCTTTATGTCATATCATATCTTAAAATTTATTTTTCTAAAATAAAAATATGTCAGAATAAATATGTACTCTTTGGGGAAAATGATCTTGGTTTCCTTCGATTTATTAGGGTGGTGTTATTTATACAGAAAAAAAAGAGTAAGAAATTTTGTACTAAAAAAACAATTTACTTGCTGAGGCCAACTTGAGCTCTATCATGAATTCCAGACCAATCTGAGCTGCAGTGTGAGGCCTCCGTCAAAGAAACAAAGAAAGACAGACTTAGACAATGACCCATGTTGACTAACTGGTTTCTTGTCAGGTGATAAGCTTCTGGAAGCTAAGAATGGTCCACAAAAATCACAGTGAATGTGAAGGAGGAAAGGCTATCAGCTCTGGAGGTGAGGTCATTAACTTCAGCCCGAAACTCCCACTGGATTTGATTGTCTACCCAGGGCCACCAGTGGGATGCAGCGATGGTAATCAGTGACTTGAGGACAGTTACTTCAGCAGAGGGACATAGGGAGGAGTGGGAGGAAGAGGAAACAAATATAAAGAAATGTGTTCTTTTTCCATTTTCATGTATGTGTGCTGTGCATGTGTGCATGTGTGCTATACATGTGTGCATGTGTATGCTGTGCATGTGTGCATGTGTGTGTTGTGCATGTGTGCACCTGTGTGCCGACGTAGCCTTTCTGGGTTGATGCTGAGAATCTTCCTGGATCACCTTTACATTCTCACTGAGGCAGGATCTCTCACCCAGAACTCAGAGATATCTAGTCTTGCTAGCCAGTTTGCTCAAGGATCCCATTTCACCTTCTAACCTCCACACCCTCCTGACATTTTGTGTGTGGATCTGAACTCTCGCCCTCACAGCTACATTTTATCTATGTCAAATTCATACAGCTTTTATGTTCGTGTGTTTTTGTTTTTAACAGCTTTGAAGGAAAGAAAAAGAAGTGGTGGCAAGAATAAGGTAAAAGCTGAGAACGACCGCATGTGTTGTTAAGACATGAAAGGTTAGGCATCAAAGGTGAGCACCTCTGCTCTAAATCTCCATCTGCACTGAACAGGTACAAAAGCATTTCAAAATCCACAAACACAAAACAGAATTCAATATTTTTCTTCTAAACCCATGACATTTTTACGTCTATTATCAGAGAATAGAAACCCATGCAAAGAATCAAGTCTTCTGAGCCTCTTTCCTCTAACCTATTGTCTTAGTCTCTCTCTTCCTGTAGCTGTGGTAAAAATACCCTGGGAATGGCAACTTTGGGGAGAAAAGATTTATTCTGCTACAGCTCAAGTGCACAGGCCATCGTGGTGAGGATTCGGGGTTGCAGGGGCCTGAAGCAGCTGCTCACACTTGGTTCACATCATGAACGTACACTGCCATTCACTTCTCATTTTCTGGGTGTTTAGTCCATGGGTGCAGCCAAGGGTCAGTACCAAGCACAATGGGCAGGCCTTCTCACCTGGGTCACCACAATCAAGGCAAACCCTCACAAGCATGTGAGGCCATCTCCCAAGCGATGCCAGGTCTGTCCAGTTCTCACCGCTGGGGCGCTCTGCTCCCCTTCTCCACCTAAGAGTTTCCTCACCCCCAGGAAACACCTGCTCATCCTTCAATGTCACAACTAGAAAACGGCTCCAAGGCGCTGGGATGAGCACACGCTCTCTACAAGGACTTCCCAAAGTGTCTCTACTGTGGCAGACTTAACTTTTCTGTCTTCATAATTCACTTCCATGGTTCCTAAAACAAACCTGCAAACTGTAATTACCACACCAAAAGGAACATATTATATAAGAATAATGTATACTAAAATATCATAATTTCAGATTATAAATCAGTAGTTCTTAAGACAGTCAGCGACCTTAAACTCACTGTTTTACACATCTGATCATTTCTCATGTCACTAAAGACCAACGAGTGTGGCACAGACTGTCCATAACACTTCTGTACCTCACTCTCCTCTCTGTGCACATCTGTCTGTTAACTAATGGATAGACTCTTCCAGAAGAAAATGTACAAAGTGTTCATCTTCACACCCGCAGTGTCAGGTCACTAATGGTTAAGTTTAATGAGGAGAGAGCAATGGAGAAAGGACAGAAGGGCTAAGGACAAGGGGACACAGATGGGAGAAAAGCTGGGAAACAGCCACCAACTTGCTAGGGAAGCTGCGGATGAGTTAGTGATCTCTAAGCCGAACGGATTCTTCACTTGTCTCATTTGTTTCTTGAAAGCTCTTGTGCTGAACTGGGTTTCTTCTGAGTTTCTCAGAATTACTGGAACGTCCCAGCCAAACCTAAGGAAAGAAAAGATAAAACATAACTTCAACAAACTAAACTTTATGTCATAGAAAAGGTATGTTAGGGGGCTGGAGAGATGGCTCAGTGGTTAAGAGCACTGACTGCTCCTCCAGAGGTCCTGAGTTCAATTCCTAGCAACCACATGGTGGCTCACAACCATCTGTAATGGGATCCGCTGCCCTCTTCTGGTGTGTAAAGGACAGTGCGTTCATATACATTAAATAAATCAATAAAAAAAAGAAAAGAAAAGGTATGTTAGGCTTCATCACAGATTCCTTTTTAAAATAAGGACCAGGAAAATTTAATACTGTCTTGCAGAATCAATCTGGAATTAAGGGAGGTCAGAGGTCTCACTCGACTGCAATGAGTCATTTGGCTGAATGAATCAGCTCGCTCTTTATGTTGTGGATAACCGCACGAGATCAGTAATTATAGGTAAATTATAATTAGAATAAAAAATGTGCCCATTATAGAACTATCCTCAAAAGATATGAAAAACAAATGTTCACTCAATGTTCATACTATTTGTTATGATTTATGAGACCAGGGAACTGTTAAAATATCAAATAGTCTTTTGGAAATTTTAAAATAACAAAGCAAAGTATCAGATACAGACTTTCATCATATAATTTTAAAGGTTGTATAAACTGTGCAGAAGCATGAACTGTAACAATCCACACAGAACAAGCTTGGGAATGAAGAAACTAAACAGAATATCTAGAAAATCACAAACCAGGCACACTTACTCAAGTTAAACGGAGAGCGCGCCCTAATATAAACGCACAGTCGAGTCAGTGGACTTCAGCTGCGTGCACACTTTGATCACCTCCTTCTCTCCAAATACCCAGCACCGAGAGACCAGAAAGAAGAGGAAACAGAAAAGAGCCTGCAGAAACAAGCTCACAGACCGGCATATTCCAAGGATAACGTATTAACAGTCAGTACCAAAAAGAGAAATATATTGCTATAATCATGTGGATAATTTTCAAAAATGTAAGGACAGCTCAACAGTTAAGATCTCTGTCTGTTTTTCCAGATGATCTGGAGTTCAATTCCTAGCACCCACATGGGAGCTCATAACTGTCTGTAACAGGGCTTTGATATTCTCTTCTGGTCTCTGTGGGTACCAGACACAAAAGTGGTACACAGACATACAAGCCACAAAAAACCACAAAACAAAAAATTTTAAAATATCAAAAAGTAGATGCTTGTGATGGTTTGTATATGCTTGGCCCAGGAGTGGTATTAGGAGGTGTAGCCTTGTTGGAATAGGTGTGTCACTGTGCGTGTATACTTTGATACTCTTGTCTTATTGGCCTGGAAGTTGGTCTTCTCCTAGCAGCCTTCAGATGAAGATGTAGAACTCTCACCATGCCTGCCTGGATGCTATCATGCTCCTGCCTTGATGATAATGGACTGAACCTCTGCACCTGTAAGTCAGCCCCAATTAAATGTTGTCTCTTATAAGAGATGCTTGGTCATACTGTCTGTTCACAGCAGTAAAACCTTAACTAAGACAATACTACATGATTTTCTAATATGAAAAACTAAAAGAGGCAAAACTAACCTATGGAAGAAATGAGAACAAGCTAGGCTGTTTCTGAGTGCACAGCATAGGAGTCCCTGGAAAGCAAGAAGAGCCCAGCAGTGTGCAGTGCTCAAACTGGTGTTGTCCAGATGTATCTGACCACACCCGGCAGACAGCACGCTCTGGATGTGCAGATCCCCTGCAGGAAACTGTCACTTTAAAGAAAACCAGGCCAGGTGTGGTAGTGCAAGCTTTAATCCTAGCACTTAGGAGGCAAAAGCAGTGAGTTCAAGGCTAGCCTGATCTATAGAATTTTAGAACAGCAAGGGACAGTTTCTACACAGAAAAACCCTGTCTCCAGACAAAACAAGCAAGCAAGCAAGCAAGCAAGCAAGCAAACAAACAAACAAACAAAAACCAGGCCAACAAAATGCCAGAGAGGCCAGGGAGCTGACTCAGTGGGTGATGTGCTGAGCAGGTGTGGGGGCCTGAGTTAGAGTCCATGTAAAGCTGGCATGGGAGTGAGCGTCTGTGGAGTGCTCTCACAGCAAGATGGGAGGGAGAGACAGGAGAATTCCCAGGAGCTCTGGGGGCAATCAGGCTGCTCTATGCAGTGAACAAAGAGATTCTGTCTCAAACAAGATAGGAGGGAGGACTGATACTGAGACGACTGTCCTTGACTTTCAAATGCACACTGCGGAACATATGAGAGCACATGTGTATATGAGCGCCGCCCCCACAGCACATGTGTATATGAGCGCCTCCACACACACACACAGAGGGGGGAGAGGGAGAGGAGGAAGGGAGACTGAACATAGAAAAGAAAACGATAAACAAGGCGCCCTGCTAGTGTTGCGCCCGAGTGCTTCGGGGTGAAGAGAACAACTTACTTTAAGGGACAGCCTGGAATAAGGTTGACAAATGTTGGAGAGCAGAAGGGATGAAGGGTAGATGTGATGTAATAAATGTTGACGGTAGAATCTAAGCAATAGGTAATGTGTGCTCCTATGTAACTCTTCCCTGTGTCCTGAGTGTTTGAAGATTTATATAATAAAACGTTTGAGAAGAGGAGACATAACTGGGTTTAATGCCGACTACGTTTAGGGAAAATACACTGGGAACGGCTACTGGCATAGACTGATGGTTTCTATGCCTGGAGCAGGTAGTGGCAACTAAGCCCACGCAGAGCCAATACAGGGCACCCAGGCCATGCAATGGTTAGGGCAAGGCTCACGCCCAGAGTGGGTGGGGCCAGTGTCAGTCTGCAACAGAAGTGTCATTGCAATACCTTGTCCTAGGCTGGATGGCTAAGCATCTGGTAACAATTATTATAAAACAGGAAAACAGCGAAGGTAAGAAAAAGAATAAGACAAACAAAAATACCTTCCACAAATATTGAGTTAGCAAACTAAAATTCTATAATAAACTATCAATCTGCTGATAAATGAAAACTAATAAAATTAGTGAAGAGAACAGACTTAATGATGGACCAATTTTACTGCGCTTAGTTAGATAAGGTGCTGTGGTCCAAGCAGGAAAGAGAAAAAGTGAGCCTCTAACAGATCAGACTGTTCTCAAGGACATGCATCGTAACTCAGGACAGCACTCAAGAATATGTGGACGGAGGGGCTGGGGATTTAGCTCAGTGGTAGAGCGCTTACCTAGGAAGCGCAAGGCCCTGGGTTCGGTCCCCAGCTCCGAAAAAAAAGAACCAAAAAAAAAAAAAAAAAAAAAAGAATATGTGGATGGATGTGTAAGACATGCCTCAGCAGGCTCGAAGGCAAATTCATGTTTTCAGGTGTTTTACTGGCGTGCAAAGAAGCAAAAAATATAGCCATAAAGAGAAGATAAATGAATCTATAGAAATGTATCACAAATTATAAAGATACTGGAAACTTACCATCTTTTTATACAACTTGGAGAGTCCTTGTCTTTTAGCTGGAGACATCTACATAGCTGCCATGACTGTATTTCATGTGCTCAAGAAGGCTAATGAGATTAAGAATACATAGACGGTTTAAAGCACTCCCATCAGTTTTTAGAAATGAGGCTAAGTATGGGATGAAAACTAGGCTGGCTTGCCTGCACAGCAGAACAGACACTGCAAAGTGTAGGAGAGGAAATGTGAGGACACTACAGTAGGAAGAGCCAATACGAGGGCTAGGAGCGTGGCTTGGTGGCATACTGCCCACTGAGCATGAGGCTGCTGGCAGTAAAAGCCTCTGCAGTGAAACACATATAGTCCCCTCCCTCCCCCCTCTGTCTCTTCTCTCAAAATGAAATGGAAAGTGAAAAGAAAAGTGAACAAAAAAGAAGCATCTAACAGACAATGTAGCCAAAGTCTACAAGATACAAAAAATATCTTTAAAATCTTGAAAGTTAGAGGCAGACAAAAATCCCCAAAGCAACCTGAAAGTTGTTGCTAATATGCCAACATAGTTCTTTAACTATTGCAAAGGAAGAATAACAGATGCTTGGATAAACAAATACAGATAAAAATGAACTGTAAAATGGTGGACTTAAATCTAACAACTTCAGTCATTATTACATCGATGTAAATGATTCAAACTCCCTAACTAAAAGGCCAAGATTATCAAACTGGAGAAAATTGTAATTCCTAGGTATACGGTACATATAGGAAACCCACTTAAAATACCAAGACAAAAAAAGATCTTAAATAGAGCCTGGGAAAAGATATTCTTGCTAATACCAACCAAAAGAAAGCTAGAAGTCCTGAGACATAGCTCAGTGGTAGTTCGTCTAAATCCTTAAGAAACTAAATTTAATCCTGGAAAAGAGAAAACCAGGGAAAGAGAGAGCTGGGGACAGGAAGAGAATGAACAAACTAGCCGTGGTGGCTACATTAATAGCAAACAAAGCAGAAGTTAGGGCAGAGATTATACAAGGGAAAAAGAATGCTGCTTCAGAATCAGAAAGGAGTTATTTTATCATTCAGACACAATAATCCTAAATGTTTATTCATCTACGGATAGTACTTCAAAACACAAGGTAAAAAAAAGGGACACAACTCTAAAATTAAGGAGAAAAATACACAGAGATGTCAATCCTCTGACCAACTCAAGAGAGAAAGCTCAGCACGGAGAGCACGGACTTACACAGCTGTATTAACCTCTCTGGCCTGGCCACCGTGTATCACCCAACAAGCAGAGAAGCTCTCCCTCTGATGTGCTAGGATGTTTACCAAAGACAGACCACACTCGGGGCTCTAGGTTACAAACATCTAAAATTCTCAGCTGGCTAAAAAATGCAAACATATGTATCAAACTTTGTTTGATGCTGATAAAGCTGCCACTAGAGGGAAAACCTAGAAGCCAAAGAAAAACAGACCTGAACTGCCTCAACCTGACTGAATCAAGTTCCCATCAATCAAATGTGTGCTAAGAAGTCCTTGAGCGCACATCCTCGCTGCTGTTATCTGTTCTTGGAACATTCTATGCTTCTCTTGCCATGCTAACAATCTTGTCTCCATCTCCTATGGAGTACACACTTCCTTTAAACCAGTGTTCTTTAACCTTCCCAATGCTGCAACCCTTTAATGCTGCGACCCTTTAATGCAGCTCCTTATGTGTGGTGAACCCTAACCTTTCAGCAAGGTTGACTATCAGATATAGAACAAAGTGGTTTAGAGCCCTCCAAAACTCTGTGATTCCCTAGGAGTTCGTTTGAGAGTTTCAAGTTTGTTTTCTTCCTGTAAATACCCACAACAAACCCAGGAACAGCCATCATAGCCCTGGTGTACATTCACTGTCCTCAGAATCACCGTGACTGTGGTCCACAGCCAAGTGCTGTAAAGACTTGCTTCCCCAGGCACCTAATTCAGAAACCACTCATCACAATCAACCAAAGGCATCTTTATTTAAATTAATTACAATGCCATTACATACTAGGATCTCATTAACGAGGGGCTGAAGAATATCGCAGTAACAACCAGGTGCCCAAGATGTAATCAACCCAAATGCAAGCTCCATCTTCGATGGGATTTTGCCCAAGAACACTCAGTCATAGTCCATCCAGAAGACCAAAACCCCGTGAATTATTTGAACAGAGAGAAATAAACTAAATAAAAATTATTAACTAGCACTGGAGATGTAACTTGGTGGTAGACTGCTTGCCTAGAGCGGGAGACTCTGCCACAAGCTATTATTCCTAAGACAAAGTAACAGAAGAAAGAAAAATGTGGAGCTGGGGCCCCATGCAGCTCGGACTCCAATAGAATGAAATGAGGCTGATCTAGGAGACTTGCAAACTATACACTGGGCCCAAAGCCACTGCCAGAGTGAAGCACTATTGCCACAGGAAGACATACAAGAGGGGTTGGGGATTTAGCTCAGTGGTACAGCGCTTGCCTAGGAAGTGCAAGGCCCTGGGTTCGATCCCCAGCTCCGAAAAAAAGAACCAAAAAAAAAAAAAAAAAAAAAAGACATACAAGAAAAGCATCTAAACAGAAGCAATGTGCCCTTTAGTCCTGCCTTAGTGAAGCATTATAGGTGGACATCTAGCAAATGTCCCAGACTCACTAACAGAGTACACAGGGGTGCAGTAGGCTAACGGACAATCCCTTACTGGACTATGGTGCAGAGGAAGCAGGGAATTGCTGCCAAGTCGAAATCCCAGATTATTCGGGTAAGGTATTTGAGAGTATTTGACTGACTGATGCTGCTGGGACTCACAGAAGCCACCATGGAGGCTAGAAGACATTTATGTCCGATTGTGTGACTTTTTCTTTTCTTGGTTATTGTTAGTGGGACCTAATAATCAGATGGATGCTCCTGTCCTCTCAGCAATGCTCACCAACACAGAGGAGATATGCAAGAAACTAGAACATGGCATGTGGGGTAGGAACCACGGCTCAGAAACAGAGCAGGTTGACTAGCTCGCTTTTGTTGCCTTGGTTGGGATATTAGAAAGCTGTCGGTAAGATTAAAACGGTGTCCAAGTTATTATCACTTATAACAGATAAATCCAACTTTGGTTTAGTTTGCAAATAACAGCATAAAAGGCTTATCTACACAGGTAAGGCTAAGCCAAGTGGGAAGAATGGTTGGTTAGGGTCACCATGACTGGTTAGGTTCAAGTAAGGGCAGAGGTGACTGGCACTTAGTGACAAGGTCTTGACGTCTCAGCAGTGCTCGGCCCAAACTTCAAGACATACATCAACAGAAACTTGCAACACTTGTAAAAGTCATACTCACACGAGGGAGTAAACAATCATTATAGATTCAAATCAGCCTCAAACCTGACAGCGCCAGGACTCGAACCTGTGTTTGTCTGACTCCAAAGTCTGTCTCTGTCCCTGCCTCTCTCCTGTCTTCCCTTGACCCTTAGATGCCAGCATTATGTACAATACAAATTTCCCAATGCAGATCTAATTTTGTGGGCTATTTAACAAGACATATAATGCAATTATCAACTAGATACCAATTTTCCTCAGAGAGGGAAATTAGGTCGAAGAGAGTAACACCAGTGCTGTAGTCCTTAAAAAACTGTGTATTAAGAGTACTTTAAAAAAAAAAAAAAAAAAAAAAACCTGGGAAACACCTTCCTAATTCTAATTACAAACTTTCTTGAAGTAAATGACAGCAATTAAAACCTGAAAGGTTAATGATAAATAACACGTAGTGATCTACATATGGTGCCACGCTGCTATATTCCCAGCACTTGGGATACTGAGACAGGACAGCAAGCATAAACTCCGTAAGACACCCGTCTTAAAGAGAAAACCACTTAAGATTGGGCTTCATCTTACCCTGTCCACATCATGGGAGCTTTACTCTATAGCATGGGGGCAGGTGGAAATATTAACATGTTCCTTCTTTCCAAAAGGAGACTCCTATTTTCAGAAACTGACCCGGACCTGTTCCTGTCTTTAAGGTAAGGACGAATACGTAATCAAGCGGTATTTTTTTTTTTTTTTTTTTGGTTCTTTTTTTCGGAGCTGGGGACCGAACCTAGGGCCTTGCGCTTCCTAGACAAGCGCTCTACCACTGAGCTAAATCCCCAACCCCATCAAGCGGTATATTTTTGAGCTCGATTTACAAAGCCCACTTCAGTTCCAAGCCTGTCTTCCTCAGTTCATGCTGTGTTCTCTGAAATGCATTCCCTCCCGTCCTCATATTTTTCAAAGTACTTGTTCCCCAATTGTAGTTCACGTCTCTTCTGTAGGGTCCCTCTTCCGGCCACGGTTCTTGTTCACTTAGAACCACTGTACAACACGTATGGGATTCATGTCTTTTCAAGGGGCTATGAAGGCTGCATTCTTGAAAGCAACCGCTGTAGGGTAGTCCCATGGTTTCAACCAGCTGTGTTTATAAGCTTAAACGTGATAAACTCCACATCTCCTCAAGAGGATACCGGAGAGTCCACACTGAAAGAATTGTTCCTGGGTTATGTAACTCTCCTAGAAGCAATAATGAATAACTTATTCTTAAATTCTCGTTCCTTTCTAAAAACCTCCTATCAACTAAAGATCACTTCCAAAGAAGTAGACGCATCACTAAGCCATTCAATTACTAAACGGTAGCTGCAGAATTCGGGTAAAAGTTCCTCTGAAAGATCTGGGACCAAGCAAGGGTCAGTTCGGGTCAGAAACACAGCCAAGCTCCTTCGGATCCTGTCTGCGCGCTGCGGGCCGGTGACCGGTCCCCGCTGGGCACTGAGTAGGCCGGGGCCCGGGACAAAGCCTTCGGGACACGCACTCTGACCCCCGCACCGTCCCATCTCACGGGGGGCAGCAGCCTGGCCTGGGCCGAGTGCGTTCGGTGGCGGTGCCCGTTCTGCTGGAGCCACTCGAACCCTCTGCACGGACCCCACACCCGGCAGGCGGTCCCTGCGCTCTCACTCCCAGCCCTGGACACTCACCATCCTAATACCAGGCCGGTGGTGACGATGAAGCAGGTGAAGACCACCGCGATGTAGAAGAGCGGCGAGTATTCGTAGAGCGTAACCAGGAACACTGCGGCCATCGGGGTCTCCTGGGCTAAGCCCGGACCAGCCCGGCCGGCCGGGAACCGAGCTGGTATGGCGCCCCGGAGCGGACAAACTTTGTAGGTCCTCACTCGCCCAGGCTTCTGGGCAGCTGACAGCCGCGGCCACTGGAAACGGAATGCCAATCAAAAGGTTGATCCAGGTATGCCACGCCCCTCCCGCTTTCCGTCCCGACTACTGGCTACGTAACGGGGAGGGGCCAACTCCGCCCCGCCCCGCGCCCAGGATTGGTGGCCTGCGAGAATTCCGCCCGCCCGGCCCAGTTCGCAAATTACAAAGCTGCAGTTTGCGGCCATCGGTGACAAAATTTTAGTTGATGCCGAGTCTCCGATTCACATGGTATCCTGAAACCCTGCAAACCCTAGGCAAATTTGGGAATGGGAGAAGGGCCGGCATCGGCGGGGCGGGGTGTTGTCTACAAAATGAATGGTCTCGATTTGCCAATAGTCGCGGAAACCCGAAAAGAGGTCACTACTGCAAGCGATATTTTTGTAACCTTATCAACCTTTTCAGAGTAAGTTTAGTCAAAGGAAAATCGGCATATGTACTCAAAATTCTCTTAGAAATAAAGCGGTTGTTCTCCCTCGGCCCTCTTTTTTTTCTTCTCGAACTAGAATTAGCCATATCTTTGAGGGTTTTAGTAACTAAATTTTGTTTGTTTATTTGGGGATCTTAGGACAGGAAGTAGCTTACTGTCTGCTTCCTTTCCTTACCCTTATCATCAGTGCCTCAAAGAAGCCTCCAGGAAGTCTCTCCTAAAACCACATTTATATCTCTTTTACTTAAGCCCTAAAAAAAAAACGATCCCTAGTTACAGCACAGACAGAAACACCTCCTACCACAAATTTGATCCTGTTACTGAGGAATAAAGGGAGAGTGGGCATTAGGACGCTTAACTAAAAGTTCTATGCAGTCAAATCACCAGGAAATGTATGCTTCAAAAAGACAAGCTTTGTCCAGTGACCTGGACCAAATTAATGTATTTTCTGGAGTACTGCTATTTAAGAAGCTTGTTTCTAGGTAATTATTCACTAGTGGATATTGAGGTGTAAAGTATGTTTATTTAAGCTATGCTCAGTGTTGGAAATGTTTTTTATTATCATACCAAGCACTACAGTGAGTATCCAAAAAGCTAAATTACTCATTTGGGCTAAATCACTGAGGTAGGACTTTTTAAAAATGTATATTTAAAATTTTTTCAGAGACTAGAGTCTAGAAATACTGTGTCAGATGCACAATCACATCATTCCAGGTGGCCAATCTGAAGGCAATTTTATTACAATAAAACGAAAGGGAATATCATGAATCAAAAATGTAGGAGGTTGCAGGTAAAGCAACATTAAATACGCTGACATGACTCTGCTCCCACTTAACCCCCATTGAACCCACTACAGTAAAGAGACGTAAGATGTGAGTAAGAGCCAACAAGATGGCTAACGGCACTTGCTACCAGGGCCGACGACCTGACTTGGATCTTCTGGAACCACCTGGTAGAAGGGAGAATATGGTTGTCTTCAGACCACTGCAAGCCGTAGTAAATGGATGTAAATATATGTGCACACACAGAGTAATTATAAGTAATGAAAGAAAAGAAGTAAACACTTTCCATAATGTAAAGAAGAAGGCAAAAATGATGATGATGATGATGATGATGATGATGATGATGTGTGTATTCTTCACACAGTGACCCTCTCCACAGAGTCTCTCCTGTGTATTCCGCACACACAGTGATCCTCTCCACCACCACCAATGACTTTTCTATAGCACGAATCTAATTCCGCTGGTAAAAGTCCTGGGTTGGCATGCCACATTTTTCTTGTTCTTTTTAAAAGTAATTTTAGAGTAAATTTACAAAGTAATTAGTATTGTTTTATATGGATATAGCATTGTTTTTGCTTTCGCTCGTCCTGTTGCCCTCCTTTGTCCTTCCTTTCTCCTTTCTGCTCCTCTTTCTTCCCACAAATACAACATAGATTTATTCTCTCTCTCTCTCTCTCTCTCTCTCTCTCTCTCTGTGTGTGTGTGTGTGAGAGAGAGAGAGAGAGAGAGAGAGAGAGACAGAGACAGAGACAGAGACAGAGACAGAGACAGAGACAGAGACAAAGACAGAATGTAAGGATCTGAACACTCGGGGACATCCACTTTGTTGGAGACAGGATGATATCTCTTTGAAAACAAAGATCCCGAGGTCTGCATGCTCAGGGGCCACACCGTCCCTGCCACGACAAACTTTTTACCTCCTTTACACTGCTGGCAGTGTAGTCTGTCCAGCATCTGAGAAAAGTGATTTGTGTCTAATTAAGAAAAGCTAACACGGAGGCTGGAGAGGTAGTTGAAAGTGGTCCTGCTAATCCAGAAGACCAGCATTGAGTTCCCAGCTCCCAATCCAGTGGCTCAGAACCACCTATAACTCCAGCTCCAGCATCCACTTCTGGTTTCTGAGGGCACACGCCCTGACGGGTACATTTGCATATCCCCATACATACATACATACAGACAGACAGACATATATCTTAAAATAAAAACATCTTTTTAAAAAATGTTTGCTTCGTGTTAGATGTATGCCAGACATAAAGGCATTTGAGAGGAGGAGGAAGAAGAGGAAGAAGAAGATGATGACGACAACGATGACACTATCTTTCAGATATGGAGGGCCCCTCTAAAAGGCTCATGCATTGAAGGATCGATCCCCACTGATGGATCTAATCATTAAAGGTGACTGGATTAGCTGGTCTGGGTGATGCATACATAGAATCCCAGCACACAGGAGGGAGAATTAGGGGGATCTCTGTGAGTTCAAAGCCAGCCTGGCTTACACATCAAACTTCAGGCCAGCCAGAACTACATGGTAAAACCCTGTGTCAAAGAAACAACTAATTAGTTAAAAATGAAATGACTGTGTTGTGGGGGCCTGACCTAAGCAATAGAATAACCCCATCGATGGGTTCATATTGTAAATAACTCTGAGGGAGTGGATTTGAGAGGTAGCGCCCAGAGGGAAGAAGCAGGTCACTGGGGTACAGCCATGGGACTCTGTCTTGTCCCAGTCACTACCTCTTTCCTGGCTGCCATGGAGTGAGCAGCTTTGCTCTACCATATCCTGCTGCCCTGATAGTCTGTTCTTGCCATGGTTTAGGAACAGTGAGTCTGCTGGCCACACACTAAAACCCAACACTGTGAGCCACACGGACCTTTGCTCTGGTCTGTATCAGGAATGGCGTCATTGTGATTTCAAAATGAACACATCTACCAAAAAGGGCAAACATTGCCTAACAAGCTTCCAACAAAATAAAGGCAAAATAGCAAGTTCTGTCAGAAGAGGTAAATGGAGGCTGCTTGGTATCCATCAGAGGCCTGCCCTTTTCTGAAGAGAAAGTGGGGAGGAATGGACAGGGCTGGGAGGAGAGGGGAAACTGCTGTCTAGATGTAAAATAAACACATAATTAATAAAAAAGAGGTGTGTGGAATGATGAGAACTTATAATGGGGGAAGCATTAGGTAGACATAGAACAGATGATTGACATGAGAGCTGAAAGACCTAGGTTTGCCAGTCTAAGGAACAGGAGGGGAAGGTACAGGCCTGTTTAGCCTGCTCCTGTAGGATGCAAACAGACAAGGATAGCTATGGTTGCATTCCAATAACAGAAGACCCCATAAACTCACATAAAATGTTGTGAGGGTTGGAGCCGTGGTTGACAACATTCTTGCTGGCATTCTTAAAGCCAGCAAGTTCAGTTCTCAGGACTAAGTAAAACCAGGCACAGTGATGCGGACCTGTAATTCTAGCCCTAAGGAGGTGGAGACCAGGCTATCAGATGTTCAAAGTCATACTTGGCACATTGTGAGTATAAGGCCAGCCTGGGTTGTGTGAAACCTTGTCTGGGGTGGCAGGAGAGAGGGGGTAGGAAGGGAGAGAAAGAGAGAGAGAGAGAGAGAGAGACAGAGAGAGAGACAGAGACAGAGACAGAGACAGAGAGGAGGGAGGGAAGGAGGGAGGGAGATTGTTTTGCATTTTTTCCTAAAGCAATTGTGCAGTTCTCTTCAGATGACAACTTTGTGTTGCAATGTCAAAAGGTTGGGCACACCTGCCAGTGTAGCACAAAGGCCTGGAGGTGGGAGGTTGAGGAACTGAAAAGTTAGAATGGCTGATGTATGAACAATTAGAAGAAAGGCAGGGCCTTTAACTGCTTACAGGCACCCTGGGATGGACTGAAACACAAGGCCAACAATGTATCTGAATTTTCAATAAATCACTGTGGCTAGTTTACAAAAAAAAAAAAAAACCAAAAACCTCCCAACAACAACAAAGCAAATGGAAACAGACAGACAGACAGTAGGCAGATGTGAATGAATAACGGATACCAACTACTAGATTGTTTTCAAACTGTTAGGCAAGAAGCCTTGCTAACTCTGATTAGGGTAGTGACAAGGATTTTTAGAAAAGTAGATGCTACCTAAAAGTTCTTTTTTCTTTCTGTGAATAAAAGAACTATCATAATTACAATTTCCACTCCGCATCCAGCTGTGACAATGAGAAACTCATACTATGTTTTCCTGAATACCCGGCCCAGACTTCCTCTATTTGGCTCCCCTGTTCATAACCCTTACTTCTCAGGCTTTTTCAGGATCTAATATGGTTGATCCCTGGGCAACCACCATGTCTGTATCTCTATGCTAGTATGGAGGAGGTTAAAAAACAAGAGATGACTTCCGTTGAAGAAGACTCTAGGGACACACCATGTATTCCATTGGCCACGCACGAGTCAGCCTTGTGTCTGAATTTAGCTACAGGGAAGTTAGCAAAACCAAAACAGAACAAGATGAAACAAGACAAAACAAACTACAGGCTTTTTGCTCAAGGAAGTCATGAGTTTGGTTAAACACTAGAGTGGTAGGATTTAAAACAGGAGATGCAGGGTAAAAAATAACTAGAAGTTTGACTAGGTGAGGCTTATGGAATCTAACCATGGGACATGGGCATAGAAGAGAAGCAGAAATGGAAGTTCTGAGTTCTGCCAGGAAAAGAACACATTTAATTATCCTTCGATGACATTAGATTCTCTACCTTCACCTTCTTGCCATTCATCCGTGTTCCCCTCTAAGCACAAATCTTAAATGGAACGTATTACCAGTCTTCTCAGTACACTGCTGATGGATGCAAGTTGGTGAAGCCAATTTGGGAGATCCAGTCTAACGGTCTGAACACAGAATTGCAAGGAGAAAACTGAGTATAAGGCCTAGCAAAGTTCCTCTTGAAACTTAAGCTTAATTCTAAGTACTTCAAGCTTCAAATTTACCTCACCACTGAGAATACATGTAAGCTAGTGTGGCCTTTTAAGTATTGAGTCCAAGGAAATTAGAGTATGTGTGGAGGAGGGGGAAGTTTTATGTGTTGTTGTTGTTGCTGTTGTTGTTGTTTTATGATAGAGATGAGAATGGAGAGATGGCTCAGTGGTTAATTCTTGCGGAGGACCCAAGTTCCACTCAGCAATCGTGTGGCGGCTCACAACTTTCTGTAATTATAGTTTCCAGGAACTGGATGCACTCTGCTAGCATTTGCCCTCACACATATACACACAGGTACTCTAAATAAACAATAACATACACCCTTTTTGATGATAAAAAAGATGGGGGTTTCCTATCCCAGGCTAGCTTGCACTCTGCTGCTCATGTGATCCTCTGCCTCCCGCAAGGTATAGCTAGGACTATACCTAAAGCACTAAAGGCATGATTAATGTTAAACTTAGTAAGATAAGCTATGTGCGGATTCCAGAGCGGGCTATACCTACTGTCTGAGGGTTACTATTGCTGTGTCAAAACTCTGTGGCCAAAAAGCAATTGAGATGGAAAGCATGTATTCTACTTACACTTCCACATCATTGTTCATCATCGAAGGAGTCAGGACAGGAACTCAATCAGGGCAGGAAGCTGGAGGCAGGAGCTGATGCAGAGGCCCTGGAGGGATGCTGCTTAGTGGCTTGTTCCCCGTGAGCCCCGCCCACAGTGGGCTGGGCCATCCCCCATCATCACGACTTTAAAAACATGCCCTGGTGATGGATCTTCTGGAGGCAGTTTCCCAGTCGAGGTTTCCCCCTTTTAGACGACTCTAGTATGTGTCGCGTTGATATAAAACTATCCAGGACACTTATGTTCTTCCCCTGCTTGATAGCCCCTTACTTTTCTTGATCTCTTTTTCTTCCTTTTCCTCTTCCTCTTCTTCCTTCTTCTCCCCCACAATAACAGCAATTTCTAAGTGAGTTTAAGAGTAGAATTCAACTCTGAAGCCCCTATGGGAGAAGGCTTCCTGGGTGCTTCACCTTCTCTAGAGTGACTGCTGCTGTCAGGGTACCTAGTAGATTTCTGATGGGAACCCTTCTGGCTTGGTTGTAACCATCTTCTCACCAGTCTAGCTAGCTTTTTAGGTAGCAGAAGGATGATACCTCACTGATGTTCGCAGTGCAATAACCTATCTTATACTTGTCACATTACGGAGTGAGAGGAGTTCTTTTTGAGTGAGGCTACTTGGCAGCGCCACATAAGCTATTCAGGGTAAGAGGGTATGGCTCTCACCAGCCCAGGAAAAATGGCTTCTCTTTATAATCTATAACTTATTTATCTCTCCAGAGCTGCTCGAGTGCGTGTGTGCGTGTGCGTGCGTGTGCGTGCCTGCGAGTGTGTGTGTGCGCGCGTGCATGCGTACGTGTGTGCGCGTGTGCGCGTGCGCGCGTGCTTGAGTGCGTGTGTACGTGTGTGCCTTTGTGTGCCTGTGTGCGTGCATGCGTGTGTGTGCACATGAGGAGGCCAGTTTTGGTCTCTGCCCACTGCCTCCCCAGTACTAGAATAACATGCTTTCACCAATTCACCTGACTTTGAACTCAGGTCTTTGTGCTTTACACAGCAAGCACTTTATTGACTAAACCATCTCCCCATCCCCAACTGAGCTAATTTTGTTCTTAAACACTACCCTTGCCCTACCACTTTTAAGTATGGGTGTGAAGGAAGAGAGGGTAATGGGAACTTACATTTATAAACTGAAAGTCTTTTTATTTGTCTGGGGTGATGGCTCAGTGAGGAGAGTGTTTGCTTGCCTGTGCAATGGTGAGGTCTCAGTTCCGATCTCTGACATCCATGTGAAAGCTAGACAGCCTGGGTATGTAATGCTATTGGTTTTGTGGAAAGCTGAGAGAAAAGACAAGCAGATCCCCCAGAAGGTCTTGAGCTAGATAGCCTGGCATGTGCGGGGGCAATAAGACACTCTTGTGACAAACAAGGTGTAAGGTGAAGACTGACTCCTGAAGTTGACCTTTGACCTCCACGTGTACACTGTGGGATGCACCATGGACCTGTGGCACACACATGAACAAATACATATACACGAAAGCTTTTTAAAAAGGAATTGATCGGGGTTGGGGATTTAGCTCAGTGGTAGAGCGCTTGCCTAGCAAGCGCAAGGCCCTGGGTTCGGTCCCCAGCTCCGAAAAAAAAAAAAAAAAAAAGGAATTGATCTTCTTTTGTTTAACACTTTTAAGAATCTGGTCTCTTTCAAGAAAATTCATAGCCTTCCTCTTTCTTTCCTCCCATGTCTCTCGCTTCTCCTAAAAGGATAATCTGATAGCAGCTGATGCTCAAGGTCAAGGGGTGTCGTGGAGGGAGGCAGGGAAATGAGAGTGCAGTTCTGCACCATGCACAAAGGTCCTCACCAATATCTGTTTCTACAGAGTACCCACCGCTGAGATGGATGACCAAGGAGAAGGTACCAAAAGGATATAAAAATACTAAAATGTTTTTTTTATTTCTTATATTTCTTTTTCATAAAGTTGCCAGCCCTTTCATCCACATCGGCTTTTTTGTACCCCATACTGTTTCTTAAAAAGTCAAGTTTATCTCAGTTTTGGAATGCCAGTAGTAATACATTTAAAAGGTCGTAACTTTTGAGTGTCGCACTTTGAAACAGTAACAGCACCTGGGCTTCAGAGTTCAGTTTGGCTGTGACTTGAGAGTAAGAGCCCGCATGATCACAACTGATCACCATTTATTGAGTATGAATACTCTTTGGAAAATAAACGTATCTAGCAAGTTCTGGGAAGCAGACAGGGTCACGGATGGCGCTCTGGGACAGGCGGAAGGATGGAAGCGGCGTCTACCTTTGAAAAGCCTTAAATCTGGAAGTAAACTGTAACCAACACGCACATTTACCGTTAAAATCACTGACTCAGGTTTGTCACCACGACATTGCTGCCGTTCAGGCTTGTAGAATATTTAAAGATACCAAGAATCTGCGCACTGCAGCCCGGCTCATTCCTGGGTAAACCAGCAGGCAGAACATCCTTAGCAGCCACAAGCTGAGCCCGCGTCCGCGTCCGCGTCCGCGATTCGCAGAATTTTGGGCCTCGCCTCCCGCCGTCCGCTGTCACGTGCGGGCCGCGGCGGCCGCGTAGTTAGGTGGGGAACACTGAGCTGTGTGCCAGCCGAAGCAGGAAGGGAGGTGGCTGCAGAGCCATTCTTAAAGGGGCCCAAGAGATCATACGGCAACGGACGGCTGACGACCGGAAGGAAAATGGTAAGCGGCGGCGGAGGGAGGCACCGCGGGACTGTGCAGGTTCACCGTCTGTCCCGACTTCCAGCGGCGGCCCGGAAGACCCCCGCGCTGCGGGCAGACGGTTGGAACGTGGCCTCCGCGTGGACCCGGGTCTGGTCCTTCTGATCCCCGCGGCGGAACGGGCTGGGCCTGAGGGGCGGTGTTGGTGGCGAGTGCCCGGGTTCTGGTTGCATTCTGGCCTCGCCCTGGCGTCCTTCTACCCGCAGCCCCTAGTTTCCGGTTGAATAGCTCCCAATACCCACATTCTTCCAGTCCAGGCCGTTGGAACCCATGTGACCCAAGGCTCTATGGTTTCGCTTTTAAGCAGCTGTCAGGTTTAGTTTTGCTGCGTCTAGGGCCCGTGGTTTCTGTTCTTCTTGACGATGGACCCTAAGCATAAAGCTAAAGTGGAGAATTAAGTCAGTTGCTATCAAGGACCTTCTGGATCCCTCCTAAAGTTTTTTTTTTTTTAAGTACGATCAAGTACCATGGAAACAACAGGAAGACACGGTTGTTGTCTAGAACTCCTCTCTTGAGGACCACTTCCGTCTAGCAGCTCTTACCGTGGTCATTGAACCCAGTGAACTCGTGGCTTCTCATCCTTATGACCGACCTTTCAGCTACATTCCAGTGTGTTGACACTCGTGTTTGAGGCATCTCTTTCCTTATGCCTCCGCCCTTGGCTTCTGAGGTTCAGAACTCCTGGCTTTCCTCCTGTTTCTGCTGATGCTTCTATTCCCCTTGGATTCCTTTCTTCCTTCCTTTGACTGTGCCCATGAGAGCCCTAGGTTCCGTTCTGAGGCTTCATTTTCTGTTGATTTTTCTCTTTGCTGAACTCCTGACTTCAGTACCGACCCTCCTTGAGTTGACTTGTGAGTTCCTATCTCTGACCTTAACTGAGATCCAACCAGTAGTTACATTCCACTTTTTGGTTAATAGACTTAGGAAACATTTCATCACACAGACGCCACAGAAGCTCCTCGTTTTGTCAGAAAGGAACTCAGTTTACTCCACATCTGGTCTTCATTCAGCCAGAATCTTATAACTTGATTAAAGGTGCTTTTGTGTCCATTACCCAAGCCAGAAGTCTAGAAGCTATCTTTTTAAGCCTTTATTTTCTTCATATCGAATCTAGCCTAATTCCCATGTAGTGGTGGAGAGAGAGAGAGAGGGAGAGAGGGGGGGAGAGGGAGGGAGGGAGGGGGAGAGAGAGAGAGAGAGATCAGGATATCTGGGTTGCTTCCTGGGTCCACTACCTGCATGACTTAAGATGCCTGTCTAAGTCTTAAATTTCTTGTCAAATGTGGATGGTGTTGGTTAGGTATGATGGTTTGGAGCATGAAGTGGGAGTCAGCCCCGTGCTACATACATGGTAACTTACTGATGTTACCCACTTCTTTAACCTCTCAGCCGCTTGTCATCTCTGAAATATTCTTGCTGGTACTGGTGGCTAGGGCCTCTGTGCTCTTCCTGGCTCTGCCTTGCTTACTGCGTATCACAACAAATAAGATCTTATCAAATTCAAATGAGGCCATGTTTGCTTTCCCTTTAAGCTTACATTTGCCCTTAGGGTAGAAATCCTAGGCCCTTCCCTAGCCTTGTGCTTGCTCCTGTTGTGAGCATGTGTCACTGTCCTTTCCTGACTTTGGCTGCTATGTTCTGCCTGGTTCTCTCTAATCACTTTAGATAGCTTTTTCTGTCACCACGTTCTTCACTACTAAGTTCTCTTTCCTAGCCTTTATCACAGGTATCAACTTACAGTTTTTCGTCTGGTCTTTTATGTAGGTCTCTTCTGTACTAGATTATTGTGTAAGCTAGCACTTGGCACAGTGCTGGGGCTCATTAATGTTCATTTATTGAATCCACCAATAAGTGACTGTTTAAGCTCAACTATCTTAAATAACACTTGCCACCTAGAATTGTTTTTATAGCTTTGTACTCCTAAAAGCTTTCAAGTGTAAACACACATGAGTTGTCTAAGCCTGAGTCCCTCCAGCCCCCACTCCCCACCCCCTACCCCCCTACCCCAGCCTCCTTCTTAGAAGAGACAGTTGAGCCTCCTGCCTCAGCCTCTAAATTCTGGAATTACAGACTTGTGCCACCTGGTTTGTGAGTCCTTGTAGGAAGGTACTTTTGCCTTTGTGGTAGCACCGGGAAGGAAGAAGACACAAACTGAATCACACAAATGAAATCCAGGCATGTTCTCATCTTTTCCACCATGCTAGGGGTCACATGAGGCCAGTGTCTTCCAAACAGCGCTCCACACTGAGCATGTTTGCATGGGTGTCTGGCCCCAGGATGTCAGGCTTACTGTTGTAGCTCTGATCGTCAGAGCTGAAAGGTAAGACTCGGCTATCAAATAGGTTTTGTTGTAAATAAAAATCTAAAGTCTTTATTAGTTTCCTTAATTCTGTCTTTGGTCAAAGAAGATTAATCTGAATTTCAGGCAGTTTCCTATGATTTAGCATCTCTCTAAAGTAAAGTTTTCTATTGGTCAGTAGTACTCTTGGCTGGGCGTGTGCCTTGATTGTATAACAACACATTCTATACTTGTCACATCCTTCCGATTACCAGAATTCAGAATCTTCAAGATGTGAAAATGCTAGCCAGTGTGCTGTCTTACCCCACGTAGGTCTCCATTACATCCTCTTTTTTTCTTAAATTAAAATTGGATGCCTTAATACTTTGAGGTTCTGATGAGAAGAGTTCACATTTTCTTGAAGGAAAAGGGGGAAACTTGTATATGAAAAGTCCAAAGTGAATTTTTTTCAACTTGACGGAAACCAACTATAAAAAATGTAAAACAGTGAGAGATCTGAACACAAATGGGTGTCAGAGATTAGAGTTCTGGCCGGCTGTTTGAAGTAGAGTGATTTCGTTAGTTTTTTGTGACACGTGCTGTCTTACACTGTGTAGTATTCTAGGTGAGTGACTTCTGTAGCCTTTGGGTAAGACAGCCCATTGGGGGGGTGTTGGTGTACTGTGGGTAATGGATGCAGATGGATGTGAGCAATTGGAGCTGAGTGACTGACACATAAGATTCCCTGCTCAGTTGCACACTCTGGTACGTCTTGGATTTTTTTTTTTTTTTAATTTTCTTTTTTTCTTTTTTTTTTTTTGGAGACAGTATCGCTCTGTAGACCCAGCTGGCCTCAAACTCAGAGATCTTTCTGCCTCTTCTCCTCAAAAGCCGTGGTTAAAGGTGTGCACTTCCATGCCTGCTTGGTTTTTGTAGTTTTCCGCACTCAGCATGGCATAGCATGGCATGGCGGCATAGCATGGCATATCGCTTCAGGCTACTGGGGGGGGGGGGGCTAAAGCAAAGATCACAAGTTTGAGCCAGCTTGGGTAACAACAAAAACCCTCTGTCAAAAGCCTGACAGTCGAGGGCTGGGCGGTGGATAAGTATATAAAGATGTTACTTCACAAACACAAGGATTGCTTGCCTTTTGTATATTTTGATTTTTTTTTTTTTTAATCTTTTTGAGACAGGGTCTCTTACATAACCCTGGCTGTTCTGGAACTCACTCTGTAGACCAGGCTCCTCCTGTCCCTGCCTCCTGAGTGCTGGGATTAAAGGCATGCACCACCATGCCTGACTGTTTTTATATATTCCTAATAGCTATTTTTATGTCTTTTGTAGTCAACTGAGATATAACCTGTTGCTCATGTTTACTGTTGTGGTCATTTTTATTTTCTCCATAATTGGGAAAGTCCAAAACAGTAAAATGACTTTCCCGTTCTTGCCACACAGTGTGAAATACTGAGCTTGCTCACCTGACACCCAAGATGGCCCTTGGCTTCCACATTTCCCCACCTCCTCTCCACTTCTAATGAAATGCCATTAGGATGTGCTTGGCTTTCGAAGTAATTATCAACCAAAGAGAAAGTTAAAGTGAAGCTTGTATTAGAGAAGAGCAGAGCTGCGCTAAGCTCTGCGGAGCCAAGGTTGGGAGACTTGAAAGTGGTTTAACATGCACGGATATTGAACGGATGGCATTTTAAGTGTATGTATCCCCTCTCTTTTGTAGAGTGAGTCTTTGGTGGTTTGTGATGTTGCTGAAGATTTAGTGGAAAAGCTGAGAAAGTTTCGTTTTCGAAAAGAAACCCACAATGCTGCTATTATAAGTAAGCCGAAGTTGCCTCAAAACTATTTGGTGTTAGTCTGTTTTCTCTTAAAGCTCCTTTGAATGTGCTAAGCCTTAGAGAGTCATGGTGCCTCCACCTGCTGCATTTGCTACCATTTCCTCTGCAAGAAACCGCTCAGGCTGTTGCCATAGGTAACCCTGTGCCAGCTGCCTCCTCAGCTCTGCACTCGAGGAGTGAGGTGCCCATTTGTAGTGACCCGTGTGTTTCCCAGGGGCTAACAGTGGTCCAGACCAAACATTTGTCCACACCTGAGTGGTAAAGTTCAGCATCGGGCCTTATTCCACTTCTACACCAAACTGAGTTTTGTGGAGTGCTTTACTTGCTTTCGTAGGTAATACTTTGTGGGCAATGATTTAGAAAGAAGGCTGAGGCAGAGAGGACATAAAGACTATAGGCTATTAACAGATGCATCAGGCAGGTGAGAATTGTACCAGGTGTTGACACCTTATGAAGTTTGTTACAACTAAATGCTATCATGTGATCATTTGGTTCTTAAGAGGGAAAATGTGGAATAATGGCATTTACCACCAAAGATGAGGCCATTGTGGCCATAGGACTTAAAGTGACTGTAGTGCAGACCCAAACATAGCTGAATCGCTAGGTAGAAAAGAATAAAGGCATAGGTGACCTTTATGTTCATGTCGATTTGGCTTTGGGTTATGTCACTTATATTTGAATATCTTTGAATAATAGAGGTGGAATTGGTAATTCGCATTCTCAGAATAATGACTATATGCCATGAAATCATAATGTGGAGAAGCTGGGGGTCTTAGGATTCTCTCTCCTGACCCCAGGTGAGCATTTCTTTCGCAGTTCTAAGCATGCTGCACATAGGCCATTCTAGAGTTATCTTTTCAAGCCCTTTATTTAGAAAGTTGCATTGGGGTTAGGAAGTTCTCCATACTCAGTCCACGTGAGGAGCTGATCAGAATCTAAATAATAAATAAGGAAGTTGCATGCTGGGAATTATATCCAGATGTGCTTTGTGCTGTTTCTTGATGCTTTAGTTTGACTAGGGCTGCTCTGGGTTGGGTCATCAGGGTCACATGGAATCACACTTTACTTACACTGTGTTTTCATTGTAGTGAAGATTGACAAGGATAAACGCTTGGTGGTGCTGGATGAGGAGCTCGAGGTTTGTTCAATGAGCTAAATACAATTTTTATAGTTAAGCAATTATTGTTGTCCAAACAATGATGTGTTAGTTACAAGTCCTAAAACAAGTTCTGGACCTTCCTAAATGCCTACTAATTATGCATGGAAAGCGCGAGCTAATTACTGGTTCCACATTGTCTTACTGATTTAACTGCCTTCCTTAAAGCATTAGTGAGATGCAGTGTGGCAGGTAGGGCTTAGAGCTCTAGTAAAGCTGAGTGAGCTCCTACTCACAAGCACTGCATGGAGTGAAGTAAGACTGACGCTGGTCACTTGAGCGCGGGCGGGCCTGGGGCAGAATTCCTAATGCTCTCTGAGGCTTTGCTTAGGCCACTCACTCAGCATTTCCTGACACTTGGAACCTAAGTATAGAAGGAACTGTCCTTCATACCCTTGTTTTGTTGAAAATAGAAGTAATTTTGTAATGTGGTAACAAACTCACAGCTCTTAGCAAAATGGATGTGTAGTGGACCTTGGGGAAGGACGTGCTTCAACAGTTTTTTTTCTGTGGTGCCAGGGTGTCTCTCCAGATGAACTTAAAGATGAACTACCTGAACGGCAACCTCGATATCCTTTACTAAGTGGTTTGAAGATTTTGTTAGTCATCAGGATTTTACTTATGAACCCATTTGTTAAACTTTCAAAAGTTATATTTTATATGGCATGAAAACAACTCGGGGACGGTTTGGGAGGGAGAGAACGGTGAAGGGGTGTGGAAGGACAGATCTGAGCAAAGTACTGAGTATATGTATGAAACCCATTTCTTCATTATGCTAAGAAGCTAATAGAAGAATAAAAACAGACCTTAAAAGTAGTCCTTCCTCATCTTGACCACAACCAAATTAAAATGTGTGTGCATGTATTAGGCAAAAACATGCAAGTTGATGTCCTGACCGGATATTTAAAAACAATTCTCTTTGTTTTAATAATGTACATACAGTAAGAACTGAGGAAGAAAAAAGTCCATATTAATCTGTAGCAGAGAGGCCGCATGATTTTATAATTTGTTTCGGGGCCTGTTTTGTGGGTGATAGGAGAAGCGTGGACGCCCCCGCAGTCCAGTTCCCATCTTAGAGGCAGCTTCCGTTTCTTTAACTTGAGAAAAACCTTCATTGTGTATAGTTATAAATACCAGCACGACGATGGCCGGGTCTCCTACCCTCTGTGCTTTATCTTCTCCAGTCCTCTGGGTGAGTAAGTCCTTACCATTGCTACTTGGCTTGGATCCAACGGAATCATCTTTTGCAGACAGATTTTTGCTGTTTATAAAGGTGAAATGGTCGAATGACCTAAACTGAGGTCAGTTTACGTGTGTGCACCATATCTGCACACCCCTAGAGAGCAGACACAGCGAGGCATTGTCTCTTGAGATGTACTGACCTAGGCTGCTTAATTCCTAGAAGTGTAATTCTTCAGCTAAATCTTCAGTTTTAATGATTCTGACTTCTTGTCTTTTTGAATCAGAAGTATATATTTTAATCTTGTTTAAGTATGTGATCTTTGTGTGACCATGGTAATATACTTGTGTTTATCTTTTTAAAAATAATTACCAGTGATATGCTTGTAATTTTGAAGATGGCCCTTGTACTATTGAAATTAAAATTAACACTGAAAAAAGTTTTTCAGTGTGTGTCAAGACTCTGAAAATCAGAATCCACAGAGAGCCACTTTGGATGATCTGGTAGATGCTCATGTGAGATAAAAGTCACCCTTGTCCCTGTGCCGGTATGTGTCTTCCAGGGTGCAAACCTGAGCAGCAGATGATGTACGCTGGGAGTAAGAACAAGCTGGTCCAGACCGCCGAGCTAACTAAGGTACTGTCTAGGTCGGATGTGCTTATTGACTTTCCTTCCCAGTACAGCGGGAGAGCCAAGCAGCCTGATGCACAAGTATTTTCCTGTAGCTGAAGCCTGTAGACTGAGACGGTACATTAGTAAAGCTTCGAATGTTATAAGGAAAGAACAGTAGTGATCTTTGAACCAATGTGTTTTTAAACAGTTTGATTAGAAAGAAAAAAACTTATCAAAATTTGAGCAGCTTCAGACAAGCCATTGTGGCGAGTGCCTGTAAACCCAGCACTGGAGAAGCTGAGGCAGGAGAATTATGAGTTCAAGGCCACTCTGGGCCACATAATGAGATTATCTCCCAAGTAAAAATAAAAGGTCATGGTAACTGCTAAGCCTGTCACTCTTTCATACTGTCGCACTCACTCCAGCGTACTGGACCTTACAGTACAGTTCACACTGTACTTTGATGACGTCTGTAATCTCATATTTCTGAAAATAAGAAAACGGATTCAGAGTGCTGGTGACGGCTCCCTGAGTCGGACTCACCGCCAAGCCTCACGGTCCAACCTGTGACCCCTAAGATGCCCATGGTGGAAGCAGAAGACTGACTCCTGCAAGTTGGCTTCTGGCCCCATACACACGCTGGGGCTCCTGTGCGTGCATGTGCTTGCAGCTGATCATACACATACACACACTCGTGTGTGCAAACACACAGATACAAGGGTAATTAGAAAGTAAAATAAAGAAAAGCAGGTTGAGGGGCTGGTGTGTTCAAAGCCGTCTGTTAGGTAGAGCGAGGTTTCAGAGGTGCACTGGGCTCCGGGTCCCACCTCTTGGCTGTACTGCCTCCTCTCCCTCTAGTCCTTGTGCTCTCGGGCCGCGAGTCAGACTCCTGCGGGAGGACTGTGACTGGACTGCATTGTGGCTTTATCACATTAGTCCGCAGCTGGTGTCACCATCGGACACTCAGACTGTGAAGATTGGCCTTATGTTTCTCCAGGTCCTAGCTAGGTTGATTTTAGATTTGTGTGCTTGGCTGTGTTTTTTAATGGGCAGGGTTTACAGAATTGCTCTTTTAACATTTATGTGCTGGTTTAAAATTCCTGGCTTTAAAAGAGCCTAGGTTTTATGTCCTCTAGATTGCTACATTTTGGTAACTTAAGGATTTAGCACCTAAAAAACATGTAATTAAGTCACGGCCAATATGAAGGATACAGAGTGGGTTTTTTATTGCTGTTTTCTGAGACAGGGCTTTTCTATGTATGCCTGGTTATCCTGGAATGCTCTGTAGACTAGTCTGACTTTGAACTCAGAAGTCCTCTGTAGGTCCACATGTCTGCTTCACCGCTGGGATGCCACTCAGGGAAGGCAGGACACAATCCAAGATAGGGGATCCCAGCCTGTGGTTCTCAATCTTCTGTGCACCCAGAAGCTGCTGGGACCTCGAGGAGTTGAGAAGGGCGGTTCGAGGCTCACACTTCCCATGGATGCCCGGCAGGAAGGGGATGGCTGAGCCTAGGACTCGGGTGGCATCTGCTTTGGTTCTGAATGCCGAAAATACTGAGGGCTGACAGAGAAAAGGCCTTCTCCCGGAGACGTAGGGAAGGCTCTCTACAACTAAGGCCTCCCCTGTAGAGATCCTTGATGAAGGAGACGCCCTTCCTTGTCCAAACTGCTTCATTATCATGGCAGATGGGAATGCACACATCTTACTCGGGGTGAACCAGGGATGAAATACTCTTCCCAGGAAGGGAAGCTCATTGGCTAAACACTGGGGCCTATCTAGATACGTTAGCACGGAGAACTCTCGGTTGTCATGGTCCTCAGTGTCATGGTTACATGTTCCAGGACAGGTAGAGCCTGGCTGGGAGTTGGTTCCAGTGCCTGCTGTTCTCAATTATGAGATTAGCCAGGGTTTTGAACCTTCCTCAACCTTACCATTACTTCTGTCTGGTAGTATGGTCAACTTGTCCCACTGTCCTTCCCCTCAACCCTCAAGTCCACCAGCCACAATGTGGTATTTAATACTCAGTGCACTGTGGGGATTTTCTTTTGAGTGATGCAATGACTTTAGTTTGTTTGTTCTTTCTTTCCTTAAGGTATTTGAAATAAGAAACACCGAAGACCTAACTGAAGAATGGTTACGTGAGAAACTTGGATTTTTCCACTAATGTGAACTTCTGTGTTTCTAAAGTATTTATGTATTAACCTGACCATACTGGAACCAGACATAAATAGTTATTTATGCCTAAAAATGCACTGTTACTTACAGTTTGTTTCCTGCAGTAAAGAAAAATTCATTTGTGCAGTTTGAACAAAGGGGAAATCATCTTCATAGTAATGAAACTTTGTGAAGTGTTTCCTTGTATCTGTCATTGTTAGGTGGACTACTTTTCTCCAGGGATGGTTCGCACCCTTGTGACTAATTTCTATAATTTATGATTCAGAATTTGTTACTGTTGCAGACACTATAGGAAAGTGGGTATAGACTGTGATAGACAACAGTTCCTCCTTGGCCACTCCTGGTACTGGCATGGCAGTTTGTAAGTGCCAAGAGCATTTCATCACCTATCGCATCATTGAGGTTCACTGGGGCTGAAGTGTAAGTGACCGCTCTGAGCCGTGAGTGGCGATGTAGTGGACCCTCTGCTGCTCTCGTCACATTCCTCCTCTCTTGCATTCCTGTATCCTTTCAATCAAGTGTAGAGTCGCCATCAATCACTCCTCCTTAAGGACCGGGGGCTTAGTTTTATGGTAGAGTTAGGATTATTAGAGGTTTTCTTCTGATGGAACATAGTCCTAGTCTTAGAGACTCGTGGGCTGTATAATCAAGGGCTTCCGTCTAGGTTATGTCACCAGTAGGCAGCTAGAGTGGAGCTTGGTAACAGAAAGCACCTCCTAACGTCTCGTGAGCACTGTTCTGGATATGTTAACCTGTGCCTTTGATTTGTCAGCTTTAACATTAGCTTCAGACTCCTACACTGCCAGTATTCTAGATTTGGTGAGATTAATACTTTTTTAAAGGGTTCAAATAAAACAATTTTCTAATATGTGTAATTGAAGTTTGTAATAAAACCAACTTGTTATTTTTAAAATTCCAACTATCTGCCCAAAGTTGTGACAGTAGGTGACAGTTGAGGTCTATTTGCTATTCTGTGCCACATGTAAGCATTATTTAAAACACTGGCCATAATTAATAACACATCAATTGATGTCATACCTTTTATCCTAAATGTCAGAAGAAATTCTAACATGGACTAAGGCAGTCATGGTTTGATGATACCATCATCAAGATTTATAATCTACTTGGAATTATTATGTTACACTTAAGAAAACATGTAAGAAACACTGAGTAGTGATTTGACTTAAAGAGAAAAGTAGAGAGAATGTAGAGGCTGACCAAATTCTTATATTAAGAAGGTAGTGATTGTGATCTGAGCAGTGGTGGTGCAGGCCTTTGATCCTGCTCTTGGGAGGCAGAGACAGGCAGGCAGATCTTTGAGTTCGAGGCCAGCCTGGTCTGCAGAAGCAAGTTCCAGGACAGCCAGGGCTCCCCTTAAAAAAGCTAGCAAAGGCATCTTTATGTTGGCACCATGTGTTCACTGCATAGTGTTTGCCTCATTAGGGCTTTGTGCCAGTTTTACTAGAGGGAAGAGAGTTGGGACTTTGACAGTGGAGTACAGCGTGTTGTACTCCCAGCGTGTGTTCACTAGCCTGTATGTCAGGAGGCGATTGCAAGTGCCAGAGGACGTGTTCGTATTTGCTCATGAGTAGGAAAATCCCTTTATTCAGAGTCCAGGGAGCAAGAAAACTTGATCCAGGAAGTTTGAGTCCAGTACACAGGTGTTGGGTATGAGCTAGAGAGAGCTGGCTTCTAACCCTAGGGAAGGCAAATGAGGTCCAAGTAGAGAGTGACGGCAGTGTTTGTGCATGGTGCAAATAAGGGTTGGTTTCACCTAGTTATAAAAGTGCGCTTTCAAAGTAGTGCTACACGTGTGCATTTTAATCCAGTCCTTTATTTTGGCTTGCTTAGTTAAATCAGTTTTTGACATTTCCAAGTCTCTCATCAGGGCAATGGCACTGGCCTGCCACACACAGGACTCTCAGTGTCTAGTTCTGCAGCCACACGGGTGGTGAGCGGCTTTCTTTCTCAAGCTTTTCTGACTCTGGTAAGGTAGCACATTGAGTTGGGGCATCTATAGAACATGGTTATTCTGTCTGTCCTGAGATAGGTTTGTAAGTCCTGTGCCCTAAAGTATTTGTGAAATATGTAAGTTTCCCTTTAGCTAAAAGTTATTCTTTTAAAGTATCTTTCTTACTCTCTTTCTGCTGTTCCATAAAGTATGTCCAGATTTCATAATTCCAGGTCTTTCCACTCCCTTGTCTTTGAGGAGCAACCATTCCCACTCAGCCTTAATCTTAACCTTTCCTTCTTGGAAGCCACTCTTCCCGGGAACCTCTTTCATTTTTAAGCAAGTGTTGCTTTGGGAATTTCTGATCTTACTAAGCTGTGCATAGCATCTAATGTCAGAACCAACTATGTATCACAATGTATATGACATATGGTTTTGGTGACAACATAAAGTGACATATGAAGAGAGGTATTCTCAGGTTACCATGCTGAAATTCCAAAAGGTCTGAGTTCTGAACAGTGATTTGTTCTGATATTGACACAATTATGTTAGGAAAAACGCGGGTTGGCTGTTTTGTTTAATTGACTTCTAAACTATGAGTTGTCTGAGGAGTTTACTGGATGCTTAGTGCAAGTTAAACACTTTCTTCTACGAGAGAAACATTCTCTTGTAGAAGAGGTGTTGCGAGATTGTTTGTGACTATGAAATAATTTGTAGCAAAAATGTGTGTTAGCATTTTTCCCTCCCTTCTTGTCTCCTATTTTCAGGAGCCAAACTTAGCCATAAACTGTACCCTGGTCTGACAATTTCACTAAAGGTTTCCAGTTAGAGGAGTTTATTGCCAAATTAAACTTGGCTCTTTTCCCACTTAGATAGAAACTAAGGAAGCTGCACATAAGAAATGTTTGGACACTTGTAAAACTCAAGTGACTACATTAATCTGTATGTAAAGTAGTGAATAGACACTTTCATAAGACTCGAAATGCCAATATTTGGGAAATAGAGAGTAACTTACATCCTATCAGTTCTTTTGAGTGTTACTATGGTAGCACTCTGTATTTGTTCTGGAGACTGATATACTGGAATCCCTAAAGTTTGAGCCTTTACAACTTATGTGAAGAAATGTTGCACACATTTCTGGATGAATCTTATTTTGTATTTCTAGAAGAATGTAAATCATCTCCTAGGCCTCTCTTGCTGATGGTTCCAAGCTGAATGTTTCTGGGTAGGCCATTTGACACTTCGGATCAGTGACGTACTCCTGTGAGGTTAAACACTTACAGTACTCCTGATGGAAACAGTTTCTTGCTTTTTGGAATATTATCACTTGAATACCACTTGAGATCACCAACATGCCAGGACAAGTCCACTGATTTTGATGGTCCAATGTAATCTCATTCAGGAGGCTGGGAACATTGGTGGTTTAGTCTTGTGAATTTTAACAGATCTCCGTCATTGTTTAAGAAAACCAACAACTGGCACTACTTCTTAGGCTGTGGTTTCAGTCTCTGCTAGTTCATACCGCATGTTTATTTTGGAGTCTTTTGGTAAGCATGGTGCTTGTACTGGTTTAAATAAAATGCTAACATGAAAGGACTTGTGGCGTTTTATTTTTTTAGCCGGCTTTCACTGCCCTTGGCTGCTGAGGCGTGCCCGTCGGCCTCTGTGAGCCTTGTGGGCCATGTGGCTGTTTAGCAGTTTACTTTATTTGGGAAAACTAAATAACACCAAAAATAATGAGAAACAGGAATCCTTGGCCAACCTGATGAAAGGAGAACACAAGGACACCGAACTCTCTAAAATCAGTCCAATGTGGAGATGATGGGTGTGTACGAAACGCAGCGAATAGCAGTCGACACAGAAGGACGGATCCCACATGACAGATCTAGCCTTGAAGGGGAGAATGAGAAGTTGGAGGTCTGTGCCTCTAAGCAATCCTGACAGAGGTTACATTATCAGAAATCTCGTTCTTGGGGTTGGGGATTTAGCTCAGTGGTAGAGCGCTTGCCTAGGAAGCGCAAGGCCCTGGATTCGGTCCCCAGCTCTGAAAAAAAGAACCAAAAAAAAAAAAAAAAATCTCGTTCTTAATCATGCCTTGAAAACCATCCTGGGGTTTTTTTTGGGAGGGAGGGGTGCTACAAAGTATACACCATGGTGTCTATTAGAATGGATAAGCACAAGTCTCTGATATGCTAGGGCTTATCCTGTACTATTTGTGATTAAATCTGCTAATAATCAAATTTTATTTTGGCTATGAAAGGAGTAACTAATGTCTTCCTGTCTTTAAGAATCTCAAAAGAAAAACTGGCCAGAGCCAGGAAACATATTTTTTTATTTCTCAAATATGGTCATTTAGCTACTCAGCTGTTTTTTAAAAAAATATTTTTTACCTTCATGTAAAAAAATAGACTTTAGAAAAATATTCGTTGGTTTCCAGCAACAACAACAACAAAAATATCTATAAGCCCTCAGGTTCCAGCATGGGCCCACAGGGGTTCGTTCACACAAGGGTGTCCCCGAGTGAACGCTGCATCCGGTGCAGAGAGTTGTGGCTAATCAGGAGCCAGTTAGGTGGAAAGTCTTACTACTGAGCTTCAGGAGTCTGTTCTTAACCTGTGCCACACACCTGTCTTAGCATGTCCTATGCTCGCAGGCCAGAATCCCCGAGGCTCAGGAGTTTATAAAGTATAAAGGTTTATTATTTTGTACTTTTGGCAGCTGGGAAATCCAAAATCAAAGCTGACTCCCAAGTAAGGGCCCACTTGCTGCTTCTTAACATGGTAGAAAGTAGAAAGGGCCAAAACTGGCTGGAGGCTATGACTCAGTGGGAGAGTGCTAGGCCAGCACGCACAAGGCCCTAAGTTCAACTCTCAGCACTGCCTGCCCCTCCACAAAAAGACCAGATAAAGAAAGGAAGGGTCCAAGCTCCTCTCGGAGTTCTTTCTATGCTGACCACAAGTTCATTCATAAGCGTTTCCCCTGAAGTTTCCCTCTGCCCCCACTGGTGCTTGCTGCTTTGGTGTCTATGCTTTCCAAAGAGGAATTTTAGGGACCTTATAAAATGACAGCAGCAACCAGGTACATCTGCTGCTCTTGCTCCTGCTGTCTTCTTACCTCTGCCCTCTCTACCTCCAGGACCCAAAGGCTGTCACCTCCTGTGGTATTGCCTAAGGGGCAGCAAATAACATCTAGGCCAGTTGTTTAACTGAGACAGCTGTGTGAATGTGAGGATGCCGTTAGGGAGAGAAGACCTGTATGCAACCCCCAGGGCAGAAGGAATGGCGCCAGCTTGGTCAGCATGGAGTAAAGCAGCAGGCAGAATGTTTGAACCATAGTAAGTAAGGAACCCCATATTAAAGAGGCACACATTAGGTTGTGTCCACTCCAAGAGCCTCCTTTGAGCCAGGGCCTGTCTTCAGTTTCCCCTCCTCTGCGGCCTGGTTGGTCAGCTTTTCCTGGATCCCTCTGCATGACTATTAACGGAAAACCTCAGTTCCTGAACTCAGCATGGCCAGATGTTTGCTTGCACACAGACATGACGGACCAGCTCTAGGTCATATCTGTCACCTCGGCCCGAAATCACACTCCTCCCAGCCCAGCCTACACATCTGCTCTGTGCCTCAGCTTTCCCTGCCTGCCCATCTAGTGCCCTTCAAAAGACATCTCAAAGGCCCTTAAACCACAAGGTCTGCTGGGCCTTGTGCTAAGTATAGTGTTCTTATAAACGTTCCCTCGTTTTCTGTACCTAGAGCTTCTCAGTGACTATAATATTTCGAATTACGTTTGCTTTTTCAGATAATAAGGATTCCAATCTATTCTAACTCTAATACTTAATTTTTTTTCTTCGAAACTCCCTCTCTTGCCCTCCCTACCACTCCACCTCACCTTCAGGTACACATCAGGTTGAGAAGCCAGTAGTCGGGGTCAGACATGGCCGGGCCCTCGTTAGCATCCTGCCTCACTCCTTTATTACTAGTTGTCTCGGGTCCCTCTGCAGCAATGAGACCAAAAGGAAAACCTTACTAACCGGATACAGCCAGCATCTGAGGTGGCCTTCTGAGCACCAGTGTCATGCCAGCTGTGTCCCCCCTGAGGTGCCTTTGTTAGTTGGCTTGCAGCGGCCCTTCCCTGGTTTTACTGCAGGTTCTGTGACTCCGGTTATGGCTTCTCGTTAGTGGTTCTGCAGCTAGCTGCCCCTGTTCGGTGGCCATGCCAGGCACCTTGCTGTTCTAGCCTTGGGTCCCAACCGGTCCTGCTCACATCGCCCTGGGTTACCTCTCAGTTCTGTCCCCGACATATCTCTCTTACTTTGTCCCATTCCCAGAACCCAGCACGATGTCCCTTTCCAGCTAGATACTCCTGCACAGGCTCTTCTGTTCTGAGCTGGGCCTCTCGGGGCCTTGCCCTGCCTGTCCATCCCAGGGCCGCCATACATCACCATCCCATCCTGAGCTGTGCATCACCACCCCATCACGTCTTCATTCTCTGAATGCCACTTCCTTCCCCCAATGAACTCTCTCCTAAGGTTTGTAATTGGGCTGCTTGAGGGCTCGCAGGTGGAATAGTATGAGAACTTTCTGTTGTTATTTTTAAAACAACGGACTCAGACCCACTTTGATACATTTTAAATTTTTTTATTATCACTCCTGTATATTCTAACTCTCACCTGGAGTACTCCGTCAGCCACAGATTTCTGGCCATAGCCCTCCAGTTTCCGACTGAGCAGGTCTAGAAGGCGACAGGATAGTTTTCATTGCTTACAAATGCCCAGGCAGAGGGGCCACACCAGGGTAGTCTTGGAAGGTTTAACTTAGTCAACAAACGGTGTGCGTGCTTGTGGCTTTGTGCCTATCCAAATCTCTCTTCACAGTTTTGGTGTAAACTAAATTCAGGCTTGATTTTCACAGTAATATGCAATCATGATCTATAGAACTATGAATATGTATACACACACAGACAGATACTTCTCATTAAACCTGTTTTCTTCAGAGAAGACATTTTCAAACAAGATCTTGTTGACTTAATTTCAGTGATTGATCTTTGTCTAGTTTCTAGAGAGAAGCATCTAAGTTGTGTGTGTTCTGCCTGTAATATTTAAATAGATAAGATGGGAAGTGTTGGTAATTTCGAGATGTTATCCTTGCTCTACAGTCAGCCAAACTGGAGCCGAACCTATTAGGGTTCTCCGGACAAAGAGATTCAGCAAGAAACACACATGCACATGTGTGTGCACTTCCACTCAGTACACGTGCATGTACACACAGCATTATCTATTAGGACTGACAGGTGATCGGTGCCAGGAACCCTCCCTGGGTATCAGAATCTGTGGCTGTCCAGTTCCCCTAGGAAAAATGATACAGCATTTATATGAGTCCTGTGCACGCCCTTCTGTATACATCCACCTGTAGGTCGCTTGTGGTGCCTAACACAATGTAAATCCCACATGAGTAATTGTTATGCTGCATTATTTAGGGGATAATAAATAGCAAGAAAAAGACTATATAAATGCTTGATATAGATGAAACTTTTTCTATGTATTTATTTTTTTAAATCTATAGTTGGTTGAATCTATAGCTATGGAGAGCATGGAGAGCCAGGTATCTATCCTGTTTCATTTGCTATGAAGACTTGGCCTGAAGGAGTATAAGTTTAGGAAGACATGGGGTCTTCCCATAGCTGGAGACTCAGGAAAGCTGGAAGTTGGAGTCTAACACCAGTCCAGTGGCCTAAGAACAGAGAAGCCAGTGGTGTAAATACCATCCCAAGAGCAGAGAAAATAGATGTCCCAGCTGCAGGGGCAGACAGGAAACAACACATTTCCACTTATTTCTCTTAAGCTCTGTTCAGGCCTTCTGTGGCCCAATTGCTGGTACCTGACCACAGGGGAAAGTTCATCAGATCCAAGTGTGAGTCTCTCTGTCTCAGACACATAATGTCTAAAGGAAATGGCTTCTGCAGCCGAGTTGACATGGAATTCGTGTCTCCGGACTGTAAGATTATTAAGGCCGAAGCTGGAGTGGTAGCTTAGCAGGTAAGGGCTCTGCTTTTTCCAGGATACTCAAATTCAGTTCCCAACACTGAGCTTGGGCAGCTCAAAACCTCCTGTATGTCTAGTGCCAGGGAGCCTGGAGCCTCACGTCCTCTTATAAAATAACAATCATAAGTCATAAAAGAAAGAAAAATATCAAGATTAAAGTTTTGGACCATTCTACCCCACTCCTTTGATGTGGACACACACACACACACCCCAGCCTTTTGACCTCACACATCTATGCTTGTGCTCTATCACTGAGCTGCATATCCAGCCATTTCATTTTCCCATCTCTTAATATGGACACCTCTCTATGAGATTCCAGGAGTTTGCCCATGTTTGTGGTCTGGTCAGGATTGATGCCCTTGCTCCTGTGTAAGCTCTGTAAATCTATAATGGCCTCCAAAGGGGGATGGGCTGTGTTTCTCCACATTTAGTGAGATGTTTGTAGACGATTTTGTTGCCCTTCTGAAATAGCATCGCCATGCCCAATGATAAGACTTTAAAGATATCTGTGTTGAAGTATAATATGATGGGCTGGAGAGGTGGTCCAGGGGTTAAGAAAGAGCACTTGAGGGCTGGAGAGATGGCTCAGGGGTTAGGAGTACTTGATGCTCTTGCAGAGGACTTAGGTTCAGTGCCCTGCACCCACACTGTGGTTCAGAACCATACCTAACTCCAATTCCAGGGGATGCGACACCTTCTTCTGACCTCCGTGGGCACCAGGCGCACTCACATGCATGCAGGCAGAAAACATACACAGAAAATTAAATAAATCTTTTAAAAAATATTACACACAGTCATAGAACTTACAGGTTCTGTACGAAAAGCAATTCAAGGATGTTAGTGAAGTTGCAGAAATGCAGTTACGGCCAGAATCCATTTTAGACCATTTCATCACCCCAAAGAAACTATGCCACCATCAGCCACTTCCTGTTTCCCTGGAGTCTTGGCATGCAGAACAAACATCTAATCTCTTTCTTTATAAATTCTCCTATTCTTGGTGATTTATATGAATAGTATCATTTACATCAACTTCCCAGCCTTCATGACTAGCTCCTTCCCCAGTTTTCAAGACGGATCGCGATGCGTGTCGGTACCTCATTTCCTTGCAGCCCTCGGTGACATTGTATGGCTTATTCCTTCATGGCTGCTGTGCTGTTTCCACTCCTGGGCTGTTGTGGGCAGTGCTGCCATGAAGATCCACAGTCCAGTTTTGTGAGTTCCCTAAGGAGCTGTCAGACCATTATTCACCTCAGCCCCAGTATTTTACATTAGCACTTGTGGTGTATGAGCGCTGCAGTCTCTCTACCTCCTGTCAACACTTATCCGCCTTTTTGTTACTGGGCTATGCGCAGCGTCTGATCACAGCCTGGATGTTCATTTTCCTGGTGGCTGATGATGCCGGGCATCCGTTCATGTGTGCTGGAACGCTCGTTTACCTCGTGCCTAGAGCCTCCCCCACCCATGATTAACTTGAATCGCATGAACTTTAGTACTACGAGGATTCCGTACATGTACCAGACAAAAGTCCCTCATTGGACATCTGCTTTGCAAATTATTTTCTCCTGTTACTAAAAAGACATTTCTTTAGACATGTTTGATGTGAAGCCCAAAAGTTGCTAATTTTGGTTGAGTTTACAGTTCTTCTTAGTATGCATTGGGTACCATAGCTAAGACTGTTCTGTGTACTCTCAAGGTAAAAACAAAACAAAACAAGACAAAATTCCTATGCCTTTTTAAAAAAGTTGTAATGGGGATTTCAAAGTTCAGTTTCCAGCACCTAGGTCAGATACAACTGCCTTTAACTCCAGCTTTAGGGGGTCTGATGCCCTCTCTTCTAGCCTCTGTATGTACATCACACTCACACACACACGTACACGCACACACACATGAATCAATGAATGAATGAATGAATGAATGAAAATATGTTTAAAAAAGGAGGTTCATGGTCTGAGCTGTTATGTGTAGGTCTGTGATCATCCTGGAATTAGTGGTGTATTGGACATAAAGAAGGAGCCCAGGGACTGTCACTCACCTGCAGACATCTAGCCCCAGGTTCATTTGAAGGAGTCTTTTCTTTCTACTCAGACTCAGTGCATGCCCCTGTTAAAGTTTGATTGGCCATTGAGGTGTGAATTCGCCTCAGGTTCTTCGTCTGTATAACACTTCGTGCTTACATCCTATGTCTACGTTGTATCACATTATTTTGACTTTTCTGGCTCCGTATTAATTCAGCATTGAGGACCTGAGTTCTCAGGTGTGCGGATCCCCACCGCGGCACTTGTGTGAGGTCAGAGGACAACGTGGGGAGTTGCTTCTCTTTGTCTCCCATGGGTTCCATGGAAGGTTGTCCAGCTTGAAAGGCAAGAGCTCCTACCTCCCGGGCCATCTTGATAGCTGTCTCTTTTTAAATAATATTTTAATTTACTCCTTCAGAATCCTATACAATTGTGATGGTTTGTACATGCTTGGGCCAAGGAGTGGCACTATTAGATGTGGCCTTGTTGGGGTAGTTGTGTCACTGTGGCTTTAAGACTCTCGTCCCAGCTTCCTGGAAGCCAGTCTTCTGCTAGCAGCCTTCAGATGAAGATGTAGAACGCTCAGCTCCTCCTGCACCATGCCTGCCTGGATGCTGCTGTGTTCCTGCCTTGATGATAATGGACTGAACCTCTGAACCTGTAAGCCAGCCCCAGTTAAATGTTGTCCTTATAAGAGTTGCCTTGGGCATGGTCTCTGCTCACAGCAGTAAAACCCTAAGACAACAATATATCTTGATCCTGTTCTTTTACCTGCCCCAACTCCTCTCAGCTCCTATCCAACCCACCTCCCACCGTACCAAACTTTATCTTTTTTCTCTCAAAAGAACAAACCAAAGAGTCCAGTTTGTGTTTGCTGAGCCTGGGGGCTGCCCAGGAGCTTGGTTGATAAACTCGGGGTCATTCCTTTGAAGAAGACTGGTTTGTCTTCTCCCAGCAGATGTCACTTGTAAATAGCCTCCAGGCCAGGGGTGGGACTTCACTCACCCTGCCCTCCTCTGTGCTGGGACTTTGTCTGGGGAACTATTTAGCAAGGAGTAGCAATGGTAGAGTCTGACTGGATGATGCTTCTGCCTCCCCGTGACAATAAACCCTGATAAATCACTGGATTGTATGTCCCTCGGGGGTTTAAATGTGAGACATACAAGGACATCAGCAAGGGAGGGCAAAGCACCGGGTACTCAGAGAACAGACAATACAACCGAGGCCAAGCCCAACTCCAGAGCGAGATGAAACCATAGCTAACGAGCCCACACCTCACAGGGCAGCAATTTCACCCCTTGCTCAATCCTCACAACAACCTTTGTTAGCATCCATTTCCTTTAGGTGACAAAACGGTGAGAGGCACAGTTGCTTTCCTAAGGCTATACCAGAGCTGGAATCATGAGAACAGCTTCATGTTCCAGTGTTAGCCTCCGAGCCACCCACCGGCCAGGGTACCTCCCAGTAGATGGGAAGACCGATGTCAGGAACTGGTGGAAACTCGGCCTGTGACAAGGGCAGCAGTTTAGGGGCGGCTCCCTTTCTTCTACTCCCAGCTACTGGATATCGGCCACTGTCTTACGTAGTCCCCCTTGGTGGGCTGCATTTTTCTTAGGTGTTAGGAGTCTCTCTTAATCATTAGTTTCCATTTTTAAGGTTTACTTAGTTAAAATTCAGACTCTTCGTTCGTCAAATCTGTAGAAATCTTCCCCTCCCTCCTCTGCATGCTGCCAGCTGCCAGTAAAGTAGTTAAGTGCAGGAATTTAGTGCACACTTTACGGCCTCGAGTCTCTCGTTGTGTGTCTAGATGCCTGTTGGGATCAAGGGTTCTGGCTCTGTGGCCCTGAAGAGGCGGCCAGGGGCCGGAAATGATGCTGCTTAGAGAGAGCTGTGGTGTCGATGAGGATCACATGCTCCAAGTCATAGAATCTCCTCCCTCCTCCTTTCGGTTTGCTGTTTGGAGACAGGGTTTCTCCGTGTAGCCTTGGCTGTCCTGGAACTCACTCACTTTGTAGACCAGGCTGGCCTCAAACTCACAGAGATCTGCCTGCCTCTGCTGGGATTCAATATGCCACTACCTCATAGCTGTCACAGAATCTCTTAGAGGTCCTTGAAGACAATTGTGTGAAGACTGAGGTCCTTCCATTGAGTCTACTTCCCACTGTTTCCTTTTGGTACACAATGGGACTGTGGCGCTTGGTCAGGACGCAACTCCTTACAACCCCAGTGAGCCTGACCAACTCCCTCACAGATCACACTGGTTGTGATGCTTGGTTTTTGTCACTGTGAAACAAACCTAGGCATATTTAGCATGAGGAACCTCAATAGAGAAAATGATGTCTACCTGTAGGCAAGTCTGTAGGTCTACTTTTTTTTTTTTCTATTGTCAAGGTCTCGTTTATTGGGATGAACGTTACAGCTTTTTGAGGTCTACTTTTTTTTTTTTTTTTTTTGGTTCTTTTTTTCGGAGCTGGGGACCGAACCCAGGGCCTTGCGCTTCCTAGGTAAGCGCTCTACCACTGAGCTAAATCCCCAGCCCCGAGGTCTACTTTTTTAATCTGCGATTGATATGAATGGGTCCAGCCCGCAGCCCACAGAGGGCGGTGCCACCCCTGGCCAGTGGTCCTGAGTTATATAAGAAAGTAGGTTGAGCAAGCCCATGAAGAGCAAGCAAGGCAATCCTTCTGTGGTTTCTACTTCTGTTCTTGCCTCTAGGTCCCCGCACGTGATTTCCCTCAATGGTATATTAGATTGCAACCTGAGAGTTGAAAACTGAAATAAACCCTTTCTTCCCTGACCAAGCCTGCAGGAATAAGAGTCCTGAATGGTGATCTGTGAGTGGAAGGACCCAGGATGAGAAAACACGGAAGACAAAAACAAGAGCGGGGACCACGGGGACTTCTGTAAGCTGATGGCTTCTGCCAAGCAGGTCGCAGGTCCATTAGGATGTTTTGCAGAGGGGAAACGGGCCAGTGTCAGCAGTAAGCTAAATGAGACAGTGTTGGCAGAGAACACAGCATATCTCAGACCCAGCTGCCTCAGGACTAGTAACCACAGCCTTTCAGGGAGGAAGCCAGTTTCCTAGGAACTGCAGCCTTAACTCCTCTGAGGTGCAACGTCTTGAGGTTCCTATTGCCCGGAAGGAACACCGTGGTCAGAAACCAAGTTGGGGAAGAAAGAGTTTATTTAGCTTACACTTCCATATCCCTGTTCATCATGGAAGGAAGTCAGGGCAAGAACCTGGAGTCGGGAGCTGATGGAGAGGTCATGGAGGGTGTTGCTTCCTGGCTTGTTCTCCATGGCTTGCTCAGCCTGCTTTCCTTTAGAACCCAGGACCATCAGCTGCCTCGGGGTGGCCCCACCCACAATGAGCTGGGCCCTCCCACATCAATCACTAATTAAGAAAATACCCTACAAGTCTGCCTGTAGCCCAAACTCATTGAGGCATTTTCTCAAATGAAGCTCTCTCCTCTCCAGGGTCTCTAGCTTATGTTAACATAAATCTAGCCAGCACACTCCGCCTCCAGCCCTAGACTGAACCTTGCCATGTCTGCTCCCGGACAAGGACACAGAACTAACATTACTTTGTGCCTCCATCCGGGCCTCTGAAGTCTTGGGTCAGTCCAGATCCCAAACACTTGCCCAAGTTGCTTTTGGTCATGGTGTTTTATCACAACAATAGAAACCCTAACTAGGATACTGGTGAAAAACAAAAACAAAAACAACAAAAAAAACCAAACAAAAATAGCAGAATGTTCTCAGCTGTTTAGTCTCCTTCCCAGATTTAGTTCAATAAAGACACTGAGTGTGTAACTCGAAAGTCAAACCTATAAAAAAGAAAAAGTAAAGAGAATTAAGCATCCTTCTATGCTTAAAATGTGGCCAAATCAGTCTCAAAACGATTACTGGTGCTTTCTCTCTAATGCCCCTCTCCTCATACCTGGAAAGAGGCCAGCCCTTTAGACTGCCTTGACTTGAGCTGGTTTTAGGTACACTTGAAAGAAACCTCTACCTTACGGCAACAGGCGTTTCAAAGACACTTGGGGTTTCACCGAAGCAATGGAAACCCTAAGACAAGGCATAAAGAGACGAATAATAAACAGAGTTCTGCACGTATGAGACTGTTGGCTGAGTCACGTTTGTATGCTTGTACGGTAGCCGCTTTCGTAATGGTTGTGTAACAGGCACCTCCAGAGCAAAGGCCAAGGCGGATGACAGGGATATCTGATGTTGAGAAATCACAGCCTGCTGGGGTTGAACATAGCCTGGGCCTTGGCCTTATGTTTTAGAAGGGTGTAGAGTGGATTGAAATGTATTAGCTTCCATTGCTGTCATAAAACCGAAAGCAACCCGGGGAAGAAAGGTTTTACTTGGCTTGCGTGACCTGGTCACAGTCTAGCATTGACGGAAGTTGGGATAAGAACTCAAGCAGGGACCTGGAGGCAGAAACTGAAGTCGAGACCACGAAGGAGCCCTGTTTTGTTTTTGTTTTTGTTTTTTTTTTGTTTTTTTTTTCTGCTTTTTTTTATTGAATATTTTTATTTACATTTCAAATGTTATCCCTTTTCCCCCATTGCCCAGCCATAAACCCCCTATCCCATCCCCCTCTTCTTCTTCTATGAGGGTGTTCCCCCTTCTTAACCCCCCTCCCGACATTCCCCTGCACTGAGGGGTCCAGCCTTGGCAGGACCAAGGGCTTCTCCTTCCATTGGTGCCCAACAAGGCCATCCTCTGCTACATATGCAGCTGGAGCCATGGGTCTGTCCATGTGTACTCTTTGGGAAGTGGTTTAGTCCCTGGGAGCTCTGGTTGGTTGGCATTGTTGTTCTTATGGGGTTGCAAGCCCCTTCAGCTCCTTCAATCCTTTCTCTCCTCCAATGGGGACCCGGTTCTCAGTTCAATGGTTTGCTGCTAGCATTCACCTCTGTATTTGACACTCTCTGGATGTGTCTCTCAGGAGACAGCTATATCAGGCTCCTGTCAGCATGCATTTCTTGGCTTCATCAATATTATCTAGTTTTGGTGGCTGTATATAAATGGGCTGTATACCCAGGTAGGGCAGGCTCTGAATGACCATTTCTTCAGTCTCTGCTCCAAACTTTGTCTCCATATCCCCTCCTATGAATATTTTCTCCATTCTAAGAAGGACTGAAGCATCTGCACTTTGGTCATCCTTCTTCTTGAGCTTCATGTGGTCCATGGATTGTATCTTGGGTAATTTGAGCTTTGGGGCCAATATCCACTTATCAGTGAGTGCATACCATGTGTGGTTTTTTCTTTTTCTTTTTTCTTTCTCTTTTTTTGTGATTGGGTTACCTCAGGATGATATTTTCTAGTTCCATCCATTTGCCTATGAATTTCATGAAGTCAAATTGTTTTTGATAGCTGAGTAGTATTCCATTGTTTAGATGTACCACATTTTCTGTATCCATTCCTCTGTTGAAGGACATCTGGGTTCTTTCCAGCTTCTGGCTATTATAAATAAGGCTGCTATGATATTAACACTGTCCTTTTGAACCCTGTGGGACACAGCTAGCCAGCCAGGCACAAGCTTGATACAAGCTCCGAGGGGGAATAACAGGGCTGAGGAGAAAGAAGTTTGACTCGGGAAGGCAGGGAATGGTCAAACATCATCCTGGTGGCTGGAGAAGTTTTTAAAGGAGTAAGCAAGGAAGCCACATAGTTATGCTTTGAGAAGTTATTAAACTGAACACTCTCCATGCACTCCTGTATTGGAAAGGTATTTTAATGAGAATGGTTGAGGCTAGTGACTTGAATGGCCTTCTTTTTTTTTTTTTTTTTTTTTTTTGGTTCTTTTTTTTTTTTTTTCGGAGCTGGGGACCGAACCCAGGGTCTTGCGCTTCCTAGGTAAGCGCTCTACCACTGAGCTAAATCCCCAGCCCCTTGAATGGCCTTCTTAAAAAGCTTTTCCTACCAGATTTTCTTCTTTTTTAAGATTTATTTACTTTATTTTATGTATATCAGTGCTCTATCTGCATGTACACCTGCAGGCCAGAAGAGGGCACTAGATCCCATTATAGATGGTCATGAGCCACCATTTGGTTGCTGGGAATTGAACACAGGACCTCTGGAAGAGCAGACGATGCTTTTAACCACTGAGCCATCTCTCCAGCCCCATTGGATGGCTTTTCAATGACACAGGAGCCAAGTCTTCCCACAGAGCCCAAGCGGGACAAAGTTAGTGGATCTCAGAGCCCAAACAGTGACAAGAGGATGTTTCAGCCAAATGAACGGGCTGAAATGTTTCAGGGAGCGTTGTTGGACTTCTGGGCATTTCAGGCTGAAAACTGACCAGTAACAGACACTCCTATTTACAAAGGAGCCCTGTTGACTGGCTGACTTCACCTCGTTTCTTCAGTTTGCTTTTTTTTTTAATGCACCTTGGGACTGACCACCTATGCAAGGGTGGGTCTTTCACATCAGTCATCAATCAAGAAAGTGCCCTGCCTACAGGCCAATCTGATGTGCATATTTATTCTCAATATTCTCAGTCGAGGTTCCTCTTCTCAGGTAAACTCTAGCTCAAGAAAAAAGCTCAAGAGAATAGAACAGGCTGTGGTGACATTTAAATGGCTGTGATGAGACACCATGACCAAGGGACGTGCAGAAGAGTTTATTGGAGCTCACACTTTCAGAGGGTGAGTCCATGGCCATCATGGCAGACCCAGCCATGGCGCTGGAGCAGTAGCTGAAGGCTTACATCCTTATCAGCAATAGGAGGCAGGGAGAGGAAGACTGGGAATGGCCTGACTTTTGAAGCCTCAAAGCCCATTCCCAGTGACACACCTCCTCCAAGAAGGCCACACCTCCCAGTACTTCCCAAACAGTTCCACCAATGGAGGACCAAGCAGCATCAGGAATGTATGACATTCTCATTTAAACCACCACAGAGAGCAAGTGAAAATCAGTCACTGCTCTCGAGTGATGGGAGCTACCTTTCCCTAAGATCTTGAGCTGGAAAAGGTTCTCCCGAGCAAGAGCAAAGGGGCCACGACGCCTCAAGCAAATCCTGAGGTCTGCTAATGAGAAAGAAGTGTGGATACTTGTTACACTTACGGTGCTGTGACAGACTGGGATAAACACCTGAGGTAGGCTGATTTAAAAAGGGAAGACTCCTCTTTTTGGCTCCTGGTTTCTGAGGCTATGGTCTATGTTCTGTTGTGCCGGTTCCATTGTCTCTGGAAGAACATCACAACAGAGCAGGGCTGTCCCTTCTGGCAACCAGGAATACTAGGGTCCTTTGTCCTTCTGAATACGCCCTACCTAGTCGCTGCCCTCTTGCTGTGAGGAGACAGCATGAAGAAGGCAGCTTATGAAAGAAAACATTTAGTTGGGGTCTTATTTACAGATTCAAAGGGTTTGTCTCTTATCATCATGGTTTGGCGTGTGGCGGCAGATAGACATGACTCTGGAGCAGCAGCCAAGAGCTGACATCCTATCTGCAAGTTGTAGGCAGTCAGAGAGGGACTAGGTTTTTGAAACTTCAGAACCCTCCCCAAGTGACACATCTCCTCAGACAAGGCCATGACTTCTAATCCTTACCAAACAGTTCCACTCTAATGACCAAGCATTCAAACATAGGAACCAGTGCAGGCCATTCTCGTTCAAACCACTATGCACCACTTGTGACCTACTTCATCTAAGCCACAACTTCTTGCCTTTTGCCACCTTCCAGTAAGGCCATTGCACTAATAAGAGAATCCACTGGTACAACCATTTCCCTCAAAGTTCTATCTCTGAACACTGCTCGATCAGGAGCCAAGTCTTTAACACAGAAATCTTTCAGGGTACACTTAGTGTCCAAACCATAAAAGCATCCATTATCCTTCCTGGTCCCCCCAATTTCATAGATATTCTTTCCAAGGTTTATGACGTGGGTATATGTGTAGATTCCTGTGTTACCCACAGCCACTTGTAATTTCCAGGCAAGATGGGAGATTGGGAACTGTCGTCCTACAATATTCTTTGTGCTAGCAGTTCCCTCTCCTCCCAAAGAAGCATTGCGTAACCCGGATGACATTCCCCCACTATTGTTCTATCCCCATGGAAGTCCTGGAGTTCAATGAGGACAGATTCAGATCAGTCCAAGACTTGCCCTTTCTGTTACCTCCCACTCTTTAAACATCCAACTCCTGCTTCTCCTGGCAGTGCCTGAGTGACTTATGAGCCTTCCTGGCCTAACAAGGATTGTCTCCTTGGTATGGACTGGACTTGGTGCCGACCTGAGTGCCAAGCTGGTCTCCCACCTACATGAGCAGTGGGTGAAGTGTATCCTGTTGTCAGTTGGTGGCAGCTGCAGACAGGCGAGGAAGGAAAAAAGCCAAAGAAGAACCCAGTCAAACTAAGAGACTCTCTAGATCTTGGCAAGATGGTGCCAGTTCCAGCCAAGGTCTTGTACAGTCCTCTAAACCTGCTTAGTACTATCTTCCCTTCATCCTTTGACACCGGCATTACCTAGTCTGGGCAGCGACACTTCTCAGGTGGGTATCTGAGCTCCTTTCAGACTTTTTCTGAGACAGACGTTTTGTAGGGTGTATCTCCTAGGTCCTCAGTGCCTAGCTGGTGGTGCGTAGCTGTGTGGGTTGGGGGCCCTAAGCAGTATGTGACATTGAGGCAAATGGATGGGAAGACACTTTGAGCCAAGGAGGAAGAGAGAACGGAGAGACAGATCAAAAGAGAGTGCGTCGGTCAGTCCTTTTCCCATAGCATTCAGCTCCATCCCTAGATATGAGGAGAAGCAGGAACTTTGTGTGTACTACAAACACTTCTGTGTTTTGAGAGAGTTAGCGGAAATCCCAGATAATACTGGAAGCTCTTTGGACTCAAGACATAGCTTGTTCACTGTTTGTAATGCCCTGAAAGCATCAAGTAGACTATTTTCCTTACTCACTGCCTCGTTTATGGTCGGTTGATTTAATTGCTCTTGGCCCAAATGGTATTCTCCACGGTTTATCCAGTAGAACTTTTTTGTGATGATAGAAGTATGCTGTTTGCACAGAAACTCAGTCCTATGAATCCCACGAGGACACTGAATGCTAGGAATATGACCAGTGTAGTGGAGGAACTAATTTTTAAAACAGTTTTGATTTACCTCCTTCCAGTACCCATGGAAGCCAGAAGAGGGCATCGGATTCCCCCGGAACTGAAGTGGCCCTCTTGCCTCTCAGAAAAGTAGAATTTTCACCTGCTATAGAAGCCCGGTGATACAGACTTTACTGTCCAGAACCTTAGCCACATGAGGCTATTTGAAGTTCAGATGAGGACTGGCGAGATGGCTCAGTGGGCAAAAGCACTGGGCTAAGCCTGACCATCTGAGTTCCATCCCTGGGGTGGTAGAACTGATTCCTGTCATTTGTTCACTGACCGCCCCTCATAGTTGCACGGCCTCCCAGAATGGCTGGGGTGTTCAGCGAATGTATCAAAGACAGATACGCATCCGGGAACAGTTGGAGTCAGGTAGGCAGGGCTTTTGGATGGCGAAAGCACAGCATCCGGGAAGCTTGGTGTGTTTATTACATACAGGAACAGGGAGAGGGGGTTACTGCTTATAGCTGAACCAGGAGGCAGATTTAATAAATCGTAGTAGGCACAGTCTTTGCAGGGAACAGTCTTCAGGCTGTAAATAGGGCGGGGTGGGGTGGGGCTATGGCGGAGATTAAAATACACACAGACCAGAGAGAGGTTTTGCCATTTCCCTGAGCCTGTGGTGTGAGGGGCATTTGCCATTTTCCCACGGATCTGAGGCGTTAGTACCTATGCCAACAGCACACATTCTTCCAGGACCTCATTGACTTAGGGCTTCTTTCACTCACCACAAACTAGTGGGTGTGTGCTCACACAATGAATGTAACTTTAGAATAAATGTTAAGCCATTAAAGTGATGCAGAATTCAAAGTTCAACTTCTTATCCACCTAAGCCACTTTGTATCCACAAGTAGCCAGTGGCTGCTGGGTTGGATGTATTCCAACAGAGCAAATGTCTACCACTGCAGAAAGTCTCAGGCAGACTGGACATAACCCTCTAAACCTTTCTACACAGTTTGCTTGGGTGGTCAGCTAGTAGGTGATGAACTGGTTTTGTAGATTGTAGCCTGCATGAAAAAATGAAACAAGGTTGGGGATTTAGCTCAGTGTTAGAGCGTTTGCCTAGCAAGCGCAAGGCCCTGGGTTCAGTCCCCTGCCCCCCCCCCCCGGGGGGGAATGAAACAAGTGCTATTTTGTAGAAACTTTATTTCAGTTTTGTTTCTTTTTCTCCGCCACTGCCTTTCTAATTTGTGGTCTTTATGATGTAACAGGTTTGCAATGAAAAAATAAATCAAAATCTTTGAAAACTTGTGATAAGCAAAAAAAGTTTGAAAAGCCAGGGGTGGGGGAGTCTGGATATAAACCTGAGCTCCTGAACTGAGCATAATTTGCTGTCTGTTTGAAGTCTTAGTGCTCTGGCACCCAAGTTCCTCTTACTGATCCATTGCTGGTTGCTCCTAAGACACAAGGATTTCCTCTTCTTTTTCCCCTTTCCAACTCTGCCCTTTGCTTATTCCAGCCACTTTCCTCTATCACCAGCACTCTCTTCTCTTCTCCTGCACTTATCATAGAAGCCTGAGATTAGCTTCCAGGAGGGCTGGGTGCCCTTCTTTGACCTTTCATAGCACGCACAGGTTCCAGTTTACAGGGTTATAACAGCATTAGTTAGTCCCTCGTTTCTGGCAGTAGATTAAATCCTTTCAATACAGGCACTTTTAAAATCTACTTTTGCAGTTCAAACACAAGACAAGTCTCTGGAACAAACGAGACATTCATTTAATGCCTATTCAAAGAGCAAACTACAGAATGAAGGACGAAATCAACTGTGCGGACAACAGAAGGGCCACGTAAACTCTGACCATCAGGGGGCGCTCGTATAGGCGGCCCTCTGCGCAGGCGCGCCGGGAGGAGGCCGAGGCGAAGGTGGAGGCTGAGGCCGGGGGAAGTGAATGGTTTTACCCAGAGGGCCGTGCGCCGCCTTTCTCCGCTGGCCCCGGCGCGCCCGGCAGCTCCTCCCCGGCCATGGCGTTCACTTTCGCGGCCTTCTGCTATATGCTGGCGCTGCTGCTCACCGCCGCGCTCATCTTCTTCGCCATCTGGCACGTGAGTAGCCTGGGCAGGGGGAAAGAGGGCGAGCGACGGCGTAGCATTTTGCAGCTCCGGGCCCGCGGCTGCGCGGGGCCCCGGCTGCCGGCGCGCGCCAGGACGTGGCTAGGCTGCTTGGGCCGTGGACGCGGGGCTGCGCGCTCCCGGGCCAGGGCTCCGGAGGGCCTGGCGTGCGGGGTCCCGGTGTCCACGCCGCCGCGTGCGGGCCCAGGCCGCGCTCCGCTATTCGCGAGCAGGGCTGGGCGGGGCGGGCAGGCGGGCGGCGCCGTGGCTACGCCGGGCCCGCGCGGTTGGGTTGTCCGCGTCCCCCATCGGGGAGGATGCCCAGTGCGCACCGAACGACGTGAAGTTTTCCTAATATTTATCCTTGAATTACCGATTGCCTTTTAAGCCTTCCTCAGAGCATGGCCAAGATCGGATAGTTGTTGCATTTCCAACGCTGCTTTGCAGCACTCGATGCGCGATTTTCTAGTAGAACACCGTGGTTCGGTGACGAGTTCCTAGTGAACTTCGAGGCAGCTTGGATTGATTACTTCGTTGGCCACATCTCCAAGTTTTTCCCTTAAGTCATACTTGGATCGCGAGAGCTCTTCAGGATTTTTTCAATCCACCCCTGTGGCCTGGGTCCTTGATTTAGTAGAGGGAGTTTTGATTTTGAAAAATCCACAGAAACCTTCGGGTCCTCATATCGTTGCAGGGTGGACACACATTCTTACTGTGCTCTGTCCCTGGTGACAGTTCTATTTGAAACAGAGAATTTGAGTGTCTCTACTGCTTAGCACCACTGAAAGCTCTCTGGAGATCAGCAATCATCAAAAGTTGAGCTCATTTGTTTCCACCCTCCCAGTACTTTCTGGAATAATGGCATAATTTGAATGATGGGGCGGGTTCAACCTCGTGTAAATACTAAATCAGGTTTCATCACCATCCTGTGCGTGATTAAATGGCAGCAGATTAACAGGTTGCAGAAGTCGCAGAAATACAGCGATATATACCCTGGGTCCCTCTTGCCAAGCAGTGTGATTGTCTTTAGAGACTGACTGCCTGTGGATGGGGAATGCCGAGGTCCGGTGTTCACCAGGTCAGAAATAACTGCTACTTCAGGACGCTCACTAGTTGCAGTCAGAGGTTGGGAGAGCATCTTCTGCTCTTTGGTGGAAGAACAGCAAGATAGATAGCTCAGGAATGTGAGCTGGCTCCACCTTTGTTTCTGATGAAGCTAAAGTGTCCCGCTCCTTTCCATCTGTAAAAGTAGCTTTGAGTCATTTGCTCTTTTTATAAATGTCCTCTGGGATGGAAGAGATTTGGGCGTTTTCCCACACTTTCCACATTCAGTGTTTAGTTTAAGAAACACCTGCAATTTTAAAAAAAGTGGGTAATTTTATTAGAAAGGAATGTGTCTAGGTGAAATAGATAATTTTAAGTCCTGTTATAGGCTTAAAGAAAGTTGTACCACAGATTAGAGGAGAGCTTTTGGATTTATTTCAGATAATTACAGAGCTTTTGGGGAAATAATTTTAAATGCATGCCTTTACATTATTAGAAACCCATTCAGCAATCTTTTTACTCAGAAGGTCCCTAGGAACCGACTGAAAGAAACTGTTCTTAAAAGTTAGTTTTGGGGTTGGGGATTTAGCTCAGTGGTAGAGCGCTTGCCTAGGAAGCGCAAGGCCCTGGGTTCGGTCCCCAGCTCCGAAAAAAAGAACCAAAAAAAAAAGTTAGTTTTGACGAGGGATGTGCTCTCTTGGCAAAGTACCTTCCTAACATGCACAAAACCCCACACGTCTTAGTACTGCATAAATCTCGCCACATAAACCGGGCATGGGGTGTGAATGTGATCCCAGCACTGGGGACACGGTGACAGGATCTCTGGAAGTCCTGAACTCTGAGTTACATGAAGCCATGCCTTCAAAGATGGCTGCGTGGTAATTCGCTATGTATTTGAGTCAGAATTACCTGCTAAATACAAGTACTGCAGTCGTGAGCCTTGTCTTGAATTTGTTACTAAGGTAGACTTAGGAATGTATCCCACACAGTGTGATGTAGCTGCCTGTTAATATTCAGAACTGATCAAAGCCCATCTCCTCCAAACTGCACACTTACACTTTTAACATTTATCGCGGTAGAAATCGGCGTCAAAGGGAATCCTTTTTGTTGAGCTCTGTGCATTTAACACTGTTAGACAAGTGTTTTCTTTTTTTAAAGCTCCCATTCATTCAGTGAAGTGCTGCACGTTAGGATCTTAGGTCCTGAGCCATAGTAACGCGCAGAATAAGATCTTTGCTGCTGTGAATGTCACTTTTTTAAATATGTTTTTAACCTGAGGTGGTTTTATTTTTTGTAGTCCTGGAAATAATAGGCGGTTATGCTTAAAAGTCACATGGACGCAGGGGGCTTTCCTGCGCCTTGGCGTTCTCTGTGCTTCTCCTCCCTCATGTGGGAGCTATAAGTGTCAGTAAAAGATCATTTCAGGCCCCATCCCTGCTCTTGAAGGAATCCTGGGATTTCCTCAGACCCTTTATTTTTTTAGTTTTAGTTTTTCAAGTAATTATTTTTTTTTTACATTGTAAAAATTAAAATGTAATTGTATCATTTCCCTCCGTTTCTTTTTCTTTCTCCTTCTCCTCCCACCCCCTCTCTATCTCCTCACCTCTTTGGATGTTACATTTTAATATTCAGTTATTTTTTATTTCCTATCTCTGTTTAGAGGCTTTAGCACAGAGGGTTAGACGGTGTGTATCTTACACACTTCTAGAGATTAAGAGAAGCCTGTGCTCTTCTGAAACCAAGAACTTTAACTGAGAGGCGAGCCCAGGGAAAGCTAGGAATAGGTAGCTATTGGTCATGATAGTGAGGAGTTCTGTGGCAGCACACCTCTAAGAGAGAGGTGTGGCTGATGACACCAACTGAAGCAGGTCCGCTTTGACCCCTGACACCTGAATTAATGCCACAGGGTATGGATCCCCACCTTTGGCTCATTTTAACCTTGAAGGTGTGTGTAAGGGTATTGAGACACGTAGGTTTAAAATTGTGTTCTCCTAGAAGCATGGGCAAACTCTGCTTTATCAGTGCTTGTAGTTGGGCATAAATTGAATTGTTTGAGTCCACTCTAGCGTCCCAGAGTACCGAGCCAAGGGAGAAGGCTGCACAGACCATTACAAATGGTCTCTCTCCCCGAGGCCGCACACTGCACTGGGGCAGACGAACATGCATGCAGATAGAGTAGAGGCCATACTGGCCATACTGGCCACTTACAAAAGGAGATGCAGACAGGTATACAGGAAGTTCTGCCCAAAGAAGATGGGGAACAGCAACAGAAGGACAGGTACAGGAAGGAGGGCTTTCAGGATGAGGGAAACCTTGCATAAATAGCCACATGAGTAGGGAAAGCTCATGTCACATAGGAAAAGCAGCTTGCCTGGAAACATTGGGTAAATGGCAGTTTAAGGTCACAGTGGGTGCAGACCTCAGGATGTAGGCAATGGTGGAGTTGTGACAACATGTCTTCAGGGCTTAATCTGATTGTCATTCTTTTTAACCTTTTTTAATTTTTTTAAATAGCACAGTCAAGTTACTGTGTAAATTGGGGCTGAAATGTTGTTACACTTTTAGTGATGTTTTGATGGTTGGGGCGGGCTTGTTGCTGCTTTCTGTTAAAGTGAGTGGTCCTAACTGTTGCAACTTTATTTTAGATCATAGCATTTGATGAGCTGAAGACCGATTACAAGAACCCTATAGACCAGTGTAATACCCTGAATCCTGTAAGTTATGACATCGCTCTCTCATCTTTAGATCTTAAAGACCTATTTGCTTTTAACTTTTTAATAACTTAAAAAAAAAGGCCAGTATTCTCGGTAGCATGATGTGTCCGAATGTTTTGAAGTAGGCAGAATGAAGTTCTCTTTCCTGTCGCCCTTGACTGTTCTGTTATTAATCTGCCAGAGATCTTGTCAGCTGTCGTACTAACATTCTTCCAATCTGCTTTTTACATTGTCGGCCAAAGACAGTTGAAAAGGTCAAAAAGATTAAAAGAGTCAAAATTGCCCTAAAGGTGTGTACTGCTTTTTAGTCATCATCTGGGGGGAGGGCGAGGGCATTCGTCTCTGTATCGTTCTGCTCAGTGTGCCCCTTCATACCCTTCATATGCCTGTTGACGGTTATGATTTCATGAAACTTCACATTCTATGCAAACGTTTGCTTGCTGGCCCAGTCAAGTAGGGAAAGCTGTTAAATGCTTATGCTTTTTCTCATGTTATAGCCATAGGCACATCTGTATTAAATTCCTTAGCCCAGCGTTTGAAAGTTAGTCAATCTAAAGGGACATTCACAGTGGGGAAATCATTCTCAGCCTGTGGCTTGGACACACGGACTGTAGTGTGGACTTAGCTGCCATATCTAGCTTCAACTTTGGTTATGCGTCTGGCGGGAACTGCAAGTGTCTATGTGGTTATTCCTAGTATATTGTATCTACCTCAGATTTCTAAAACAGGTCTGTCTTACCTTGGCCTGTGATAGATTTGTCAAGAATGTGGCTCCATTGTGTTTCGGGTTGATATTAAATACATATTTGGCATCTGAAGGAAGATTCTTCTCTGGTCTGTAGGTTTGATTTTGCCCGACTGGTCAGTAGCTAAAGAGTTGCTTGTGAAGAAAGCAGCAGATTAGAAAGCAGCAGCTGCTCCTCAAAGCTACAGCAGGACAGGGAGGAGACCAGGTTCCTTGCATCCTCAGGCTCTGATTTGGCAAAGCCCTCAAAAGCTAGCTCGCTACTTTATCCTTGTTTCCCAGGTAAACGTAGACACCTTTTACAGTAAGACTATGTAGGACCAACTACAAGTTTCAATATACTTCTTTCCCTGCTTTCGTAGGAAGTTAAACCTGGTTGGAAAGTAACAGGTGTGCGTTGTAGAACGTCTTTGCCCTGGTAGTTAAAACCAGTTGTCAAGAAGTCTGGAAGCTGGGATCTTTTAAGATTGTTAATAGTGTTTTGTGTTCTCCGGCAGTTTATTGTGTCAAATATTGAAGTGATGAGGTTACAGCTGTTATCAAATGAGCACTTCTCTGGATGCAATGCTCTGCACAGAAGTGGCTTCCCCGGAGTCTTTTGTTCAGGTCCCTGACTTGTTATTCCCATGAGTAGGACACTTGGTTGAGTTGCTCTGTGAGGTCCAGGTACTCTCCATGGCTAATGTCAGAGAGGTTAAGGCAGAGACCATAGTTATAAGCTAGACAGCCTGATTTTTGACATTTAAACCATGTTTTCCTAATTAATTTAACTTTAAGAGGGAGGCATTTAATTGTGGCAAATAGTGTGTGATTTCTGGCTTTTCTCAGTGGAAAGAAATTCATACTGAGAAAAGACAAATGCTTGAGGAGAGGAGACCATTGTTCCAGCGCCATGAGCTGCGATTTGGGTAGGGTGCCGATGATTGGCTGAACAGCAGTGCATCTGACAGTTTTCCCTATTGAAATTTGTTTTTACAGTTCTGCCAAAGTATGGGGGAAGACAAGTACTCTTTTTAAAAATGTAAACTTAATAAGGGAATATAGTTTTTCATGTTTCAGTACTAATCATTTCAGTCATGTTTTGCATGAGGTACTTTTTTTTTTTTCTAGGTACTAGGCTTTATATGACCTTTGGGTTGTAAGTAGAATGAGTTTTGTGGTAATTGAATGATTGAAAAGCTCTGGTTTTTAGCCAGATGTGGTGGTGTATGCCTTTAATCCTAGCACTTGGGAGGCAGAGGCAGGTGAATATCTGAATATCTATGAGTTCAAGGCCAGCTTCGCCAACTGTCAAAGTTCTAGGACAACCAACAGCCAAGGCCACCCTGTCTCTGGGGAAAAAAGAAAGAAAGAAAAGAGAGGTTCTGATTTTGGTGAGAAGCACATAGTGTTTCTGGACATTTTTGAGGAGCAGGAGGGGTAGAAGCTGCAGGGCCTGTGGTAGCTAGCGCTTTCTCTAAGGACAAATTAGGAGTGTTGGGACAGTGTGATTCTCAAGTTTTTCCCGTCACCTCAATCTGCGTGCAATTGCAAAGCAATTAATTTCGTCAGGTCTCAGGCTTTCGAGCTGAAGTAGGTCTGTCAGAGTTAAAGCAGAGTACTGTCATTTAAACGGATGTTATGAAGGCAGTTCCGGTGGGGATTGTGGTGCATTCTCTTCTTGGTCTGTTCTGGTTGTAGTTAGAGTTTCAGTGATGTCCTTTTGATAAAAATTTGACGTTAAATTAAATCATACATGTCTGTATCACATATATTTATATCTGTATAGTGGAGCTTATCTTCATTTTTACATTGCTTAACTTTGTAGAAAATATCTGTTAGTGACTTAGTTGGCTCTGCTAGGATTTTCTCTAAAATAATGTTCATTAAAAGTTGATACGGGGCTGGGGTAAGTGCAGTGGAAGAGTGCTGGCTAGAATGTGTGACCATGGGTTTGATTCTGGCGCTGGGGAAAGTCAGTTGGCCGTGGCTTGCCACTGGAGAGGTAGTTTGGGAGCTTTAGACGAGGCTTGAGCGTGCAGGGCGGTTTCATTTCTTCTGCAGCCATGGCCTTCTCTCAGAAGGACCTGGTTCACACTGGTTTACCTGGTGTGAAACCAGTTGATGAATTGGGCTTTGCATCTGTGACTTAAGGATTTGGGCTAGAGTTGTCATCCAACAGTTTTGATGTTTTATTTAACAACTCGTTAGATCACGCTGAATCATTTAGGATAAAGATGATTTAAAACAAGTCATTATTAAGTCTTCATCTTATTAATGCATGTATGTCATTTGAATTAATTTTCCCTCACTACTTATCGAAAGGCTTGTTTTCTTTTGAGTTTTGAGGCTCTGCTGGTCTTCTGCCATGTAGCATTTTGTGACCAGGCAGGCATAGGGGAACCCAAAGGCAGTGTAATAATGGGGGCTCTGGAACCTGGCAGTTCCTTACATGGTTACAAGTTGCGACTTTTCCCTCCTACATTGCAGAAAGTGTGTCTCTCTCATTGTGTGCCTCAGTGTCTGCCCCAGCTGTGCTGAGATGTTGGCTGGCTGGCTTTCCATTGAACAACTTGTGGGAAAGTGATGTGACTCACTAAATATTGTACATGTAGCATTCTTGGTTTTGTTCAAGGCTTAAAACACACGAACTTACAAATGGGAGATTGTTTCATGGATTTTTTTTATCATGTTGCATGTGCTCAGGTTATTTCAGTTCTGAGTCATTTTTACTGAGTGATGGAAATAAAAGCATTCTACTTTACCTACAAGTAATTGAACAATCTGGGTGATAATCGCAATTCAATTTGCTGCTCTAAGAATTTGAGTTTTAAATTTCTTGTCTTACTTTTCTAGTGGAAGCTTCTTATCCTCTGGCCAGCTTGCTTATAATCATACTTCTGGTAAAAGCCAAATGTGGAGATAACAGACACTCAGCAGCACCTTTGATTTGGGAGTCTAAGAAACAGTGGACGCTGGGTTGTCATTGCCTTGCAGATGAGCGGCTGTCCGCTGAGCACTGTGATAATGGCCTGTGTTTCCTTCCAGCTTGTGCTTCCAGAGTACCTCATCCATGCTTTCTTCTGTGTCATGTTTCTCTGTGCAGCAGAGTGGCTTACCCTGGGCCTCAATATGCCCCTTTTGGCATACCATATTTGGAGGTAATATTTAAATATACTTAAAATATTGCCTTCATTGAATTTTAGTTTTGCTGTGGCTGATACAGTTATCTTTGATATTATGTGTCTTCATGAGGATTGAAAGTTATTTTGCATTGACTCAGCTCAGGTCAGTAAGCAGGGAACTCTCAGAGCCCTTATAGGACTTTGTGATTCCCCAAAAGACCTCAGTCACATTTCCACACACAAGTCTGATGTGTACAGCCAAGTGAATTTATATCCAAGTGAATCCATGTGAAGGGCACACATGTACATGGAAATTCACACAGATTAAGATATAGCACTTCTAGCTCTCAGAATACTTTCTGCACCCAATATCAAGTTGTTACCCCCAGGCCTTTTGCACATTTTAAACTTCATATAGATCAAGATGTACAGTGTGTCTTCTTCATGCTCACTTTATAGTTTTTAAAGCATTTAGCTATGTTATAGATGAGAACCAAATTACATAGGCTTACATAGTTAGCGTCTGACCCTCATAGAGTTTTTTCTCTCACTCCCCATAAATTGAAAGCTTTGTTTCAAGTGGATATGTCAGAATCTCATATCTCTCTGTTAGGAAATATGTGAAAGAATATTTTGCTATTATGTCTGTATCTGAATGAACCTTTTCAGAAAAACTACTCACGTTAGAGGTAGAAAGGGGAGGGATGCAAAGCTTGTGGATGGAACAAAGGGCCCGCTCCTTCCAGGCCTGTGAAGTTATGTTGAGATAAGTGTTAAAATGCCTCGGGCTGGAGAGCTGGCTGTTCTTCTAGAAGACCTGGGTTCAGTTCCTAGCACCCACATGGTGGCCTACAACGGTCTGTAACTCTAGTTTCAGAGGAGCTCATGCCCTCTTTTGGCCTCTGTGGGCACTGCATGTACATGGTGTACATGCATACATGCAGGCTACACACTCAGACACATAAAGTAAATCTGAAAGAAAACACCTGAGTTCTCTGTTTTTACTGGGTTTCTGAAACCTAAGAGACCATATGTGATCTGTATGGCTGTCCCATGCTTATGGTCTTTAGTTTTAGGATTAAGACGGTAAAAATAAGCTTGTATCTGCAAGCAGTGATGTGCCCTGTGCTGGAGCCCTGTAGCAAATGCTAGAGAAGAAAGACTCCTCCCCACCTGGAGGCCCTGCCCCTTCCCATATGCTAATGACCGTGTCTGTTTCAGGTATATGAGTAGACCAGTGATGAGCGGCCCTGGCCTCTATGACCCGACGACCATCATGAATGCAGACATTCTAGCCTACTGTCAGAAGGAAGGATGGTGCAAACTAGCTTTTTACCTTCTAGCGTTTTTTTACTACCTATACGGGTAAGTTTGAAACGTGAAGTGAAGGCGTGACTAGGCTTGGTGCCTAGCCGTGTACAGACTTGAGCACCTTGCAGAGTAACTTGGTGTCTTCAATGGGGGAAGTGGTGGCAGGGTGCCAGCAGGCCCCCTAAAGGGCATATGTCTGGCCAGCAAGTAGCACACTGGGACTAAGCGGCAGAGGCAGGAGACTGCCTGATGGACAGCAACTGAAGAGTATTCAGATGAGCGTGGTGAAGCTAGAAGACGATTGCTCAGGGTCAAGTCAGGAAGACCCAGGAGCTTGAAGGCAGCCTGGGACAATTTTGTACTTCTTTTGACTTTTGCTTCAGAGTACCCTATGTCAAGCACATCAAAGCAACAGCAGACTAGAATGCAACCCTGTAAGATGCCGTAAGAATGTCTCTTTAAACTGTGTGAGCATCTGCAGAGCTCTCCTTCTAACTTAGTTACACTGGGGCAGGAGGGTTGGCTCAGCTGGCAGCTGCTTCCCAACGAACAACCCACATGGAGGGTCATAGGATTCGATGCCTTCTTCTGGCCTGTGAGGGCACTGCACACACGTGGTGCACAGACAAACATGCAGGCAAAACACCCAGACACATAAAATAATAAAAATATTAGAAATGAGCTATTTTAAGTTGAAATAATTAAGCCTCTATTAGTTTACGTTTATTATCTGTGACGCTCTATTCATTGGCCTCTATCGTCCTGGCTTCCATTATAGACAAGGACAAATGAAGTCAGTGTCGTGAATTGTCTTATGTGCACCTAGAGATGCATAGGTGTAGTTAGTAGGCTCATCTTTTTGGTTGTGACGCTCGCCTTTAAGGCTGCACCATCCAGCTGTGTGAACAGATGGTGAATGGTGAAGTTCTCCCTGTTTTTCACCCGATTCTCGTGTTCTTATTTTTTTTTTTTTTTTTTAGCTAACTTCTAGGCACTGCTGGGATGTAGTAGGCATTTAAAATAGACTCTGAAAGAGCAAGCCTGTATGAATGCTTGCACTGGAGACACACACTTGTGGGGAATGTTCACCAGGACATGAAGGCACGAAGCTTTTCTAGTTTTAAAATTGTCCGTGTGTGCTCTTCTCCGAGCTTCATGTTGAGATAAGAGTATGCACTTTGCACTGTCCTCTGTGCCTCTCTTTAAAAAATGTTTTTCTTTTAAATTTTCTGAGAATTTCACGCACTGTGTTTTGGTTACATTTCCTCTCCTGACTCCTCCCAGTGTTTGTGCACCGTTGATGTAGAATGCCCCTGGGTACTTGTGTGTCTAAATCATATGTTTACTGCCCCTCGTGGGTTGTACACCTTTTGCTGTCCCCATTTCTGTTGCCCAGAGCTGTTCAGTAGACTATGATTGGGACGTCCTCCTTTGACCATTCCCTTGCATAAAATGGGACCAGTGGCAGCTCCGGCCTCCCGAGGCTGCTTGGAGAGCTGAGTGACTTCATGCCCACAGAGGATCTAACAGCTGCCGCATGGACCACATCTCCAGAGATACTCCCTCCTGTGATTATGTGCTGCTCCTGGGTGGTGTTGAATTGCTTCTGTGAGCTCTGGTTCTCACTGAGTGTTGGGCTGCACTATTCTGCTTGCTAAAACTGGAAAAGAACTAGGGGCAACAGGCAGACATCCACGCTAGTTGAAATCACACTGTCAGCGGTCTTCCTGTGACGCTGATACCATGCGTGAGGTGGCCGTGTAAAGCGGCTCTATGAGTTTTGGCTTGTTGTAAAGAGGAGTATTTGAATTAACAGCTTCTCTCTTTGTTTCAGCATGATCTATGTTTTGGTGAGCTCTTAGAACCACACAGAAGAACCGGTCCAGTTAAGTGCATGCAAAACGCCACCAATGAAGGGATTCTATCCAGCAAGGTCCTGTTTCCAAGAGTAGCCTATGGAATCTGATCAGTTACTTTAAAAAATGACTTCTTATTTTTTAAATGTTTCCACATTTTTTGCTTGTGGAAAGACTGTTTTCATATGTTCTACTTGGATAAAGAATTTAAATGGAATTACGTATAAATTAATATAAAATGATTACCTCTGGTGTTGACAGGTTGAACTTGCACTCTTAAGGAACAGCCATAACCCTCCGAGTGATTGCATTAATTACAGGCTGCCCTCAGTCTGTTGGAAGCTTTGTTTAGAGGACTTGTTGGGCTCATTCTGGTTTTATTGAAATGCCATCTAAATATAAATTAGCCGTAGATAATGAGGTGCTTCTGGTGAACTGAAAGTGTGTATCTGACGCGTGGGAAGCATCGTAGGTTTCCTGCTTATCACCGTAGATGATTATACATGGACACAGCTGTAGGAAGAGTGGGATCTCGTTCCCTGTCGACTTGAATATTCTCCCTATGTATTGCATGAGAGGGGTCTCCCTCACTCCGTCAGAGTAATACACTTGCTGTAATTCTTAAGCCTAAGTGCTAATACACATGCCGAGTTACCTGTAAAGAATGCACTTAAAGCTATTCTAAATGGGTTTTTATTTGTAAGACATTATTATCTAAGAAATCGGTTATATTAATGCTTACTGTTCTAATCCAGTGGTCAAGGTATTAAGAATTTGCAAGTACTTTAGATTTTCAAAAAACGAATGAGAGAACTGTGTAACCGCCCCGCTGTTCCTTCAGTGCAACACAATAAAACTCTGAAATGAAGATGCTTTGCCGTGCACTGTTTTAAAGGCGACAAACAGCTGTTTCTCAAACCCGCTCAACCCAGCATAATAAAACACACTGCTGTCATTTTTAGAAGTGAATTATTATATTGTCTGTTTCCTAAAAGTACTGTTGAAGAGTTTTGACCCCCCGGCCATCACCGTTATCATTTGATAGAATTCTCATCCTCTGCTGGCACACCCCCACCGTCATCCTCTCACCGATTGCCAAGTTCCTGGGACATGTGCTGTCTAAGTGCCATGGTTTGCGTTCTCAAGCAGCCAGCTCAGAGGTCAGCTTGAAGCCGCCCCTGCATATGAGCTTGCCTGCTGCTTGTGAGGCACACATGTGCTTGCGTGCTTTCACAAGCATCCTTAGAGTGAGGGCGAAGGCATTGAATCTACCATATGTAATTTACAGGTTTCCTCAGCAAATGATAAGACAGCTAATTTGTAGAGATTCCCTAATAATCAGGGTGTATGTGGATGTGTGCTGCTGTTTACTCCAAGGAGTTCCTGTACTGTTCTGTTCTTTAGTGGAATTACCCTTCCCCAGCCTGGGGAGAGATGCTACCGTCTGGAGATTAGGTGATAGTGTGGAGCTGGGGGAAGGGAAGAGTGAGGAGGAGGGCCAGGCCGTGTCACAGAGAAAAGCGTACAGACTGTCTTGTGGTCTGCAGCACCTCCTGGACTCCTTCGTGCAGCCGCCTGGTTACCTGCTGGCCACTGAAGACGTGCCGAGAGTGTGGCCCAACCGGTCGTTTGCTTCTAAACCCTAATTATAGCACAGCCACTCCTCATTTTCCTCTCTCGTTCATAAGGACTATGGACCGCGAGAGATTTGGCCAAGGTTTAAATGCACGGAGGTTTCCTGGGATTTTATATTACTATTCTTGTTTGTCTAAGTGTTCTCTCGACAGACAGCACTTATAACTTTTAAGAAACTTCCTCTTATTTTGAATCTTCTTTATGATTAGTTGAAACTTTATTTTTTTCCCCCAAATTAGATGCATTTCCAGATGATTTTTGGAGAACAGTGAGGTTCATTCACTGTGTCACTGGTAGGCTTTAGTGTCCGGATGTGGTTGTGTGTAGAAGGCCCAAGTGCTTGGGTGGTCTCACTTGCCTTCCCGAGTTTTCTGGAAGTAGATTCTTTTCTTTTTTTTTTTTTTCGGAGCTGGGGACCGAACCCAGGGCCTTGCGCTTGCTAGGCAAGTGCTCTACCACTGAGCTAAATCCCCAACCCCTCTTTTCTTTAAAAAAGTCAGTGTTTCTTTGTGTATCCCTGCCTACCAGGCTAGCCTCAAACTCTGAGATCTGCCTGCCTCTGCCTCCCAAGGGCTGGGACTAAGGGCGAGCTGCATCATTGGCTGGCATGTGTACTTTTTTCTACTGTTCCTAGACTAATTACTGGAGAGCGGCTAATGATCTGTGTGTCTCTTTCTGCTGGGAAAGCTCACATTGTGAGTGTGACTAGCACTTTATCCAGCCCATTCAGACGGGGTCCTAAAACGCATGTACATCCGATTGTTATTTCCTACATGCAGATGTATAGCTCAGTAATCAAGTCAGTTGCAAGCCAGACATTTACATACACACATTCTAGAGGGGAAAGAAAATTATTGCTATGTTGACTAGCCTTGTTCATAAATGCTCATCCTCACTGGAATAGTGTAACAATGTTAGTCTCAAGTGACTTTAAGCTCCTTTACTCAAACCAATCGACTAGCAATCAAACCAATAGATTGGTAACCAGACCAGCAGTTAGTTTTGAAAAGACTAAAAAGACATGGTTTTGAAGTCTTGCAGAGTGATGCCTAGAAAGACGTTCTGCTGCTGGGTTTATTGACTAGATTTCCTACCGCCATTTACTTTGACTAAAATTCAGGTATCTCCACCAAGTATCTGAAAGAAGAGGAGATCAGCTGCTTAGTCCATTTGCTTTGCAAAGTAATGTTAGCCACGAGGCAGCGGGTCTGAGGTAGTGTGGGGGGTGTTGTTCTACATGCATTTTCTTGATACGCATTGTAGGAGACATGCAGAAAAGACATCTCGTAGATGTCAGTGCCACTATACAGATTTGATTGTGCTAATGTATTCTGGCAATGAGTTTCTGAAATGGATTGATGACTAAGTAGATGATAAACCTTAGGAAAACATAAAAAAGTCATGAAAGTTAGCTGTGTAGTTCATGGTCTGTTAAAACCTAAGCTCGTTGATGTCCCACTGACAAAGCTCCCCACTTAGTCCTGCCCTGCTTTAGAGCTTGCTCGTTCTGCCTTTGCGTATTTTATCAAAACTGTCGCAGACACTTCCTGGGTATTGATGTGGTGGTCGGGTCCGTGTAGTCTGTATGCTGATTCCAAATGCAGCTAGCATTGGTGTGCGCAAGACCAGGTCCCTGTATTGTCGGCCTTCTCTGCCCACATTGCTATCAGATGTCCTAGTTTGGGCAGAGAAATACTTTCCTTAGAATGTTTGCGTTGCGTGTCTTTTAAACTTAAGTACACAAGTGTATTTTAGGACTAATACCCATATTTCCCTGTTGCTAATAATTAAAGGTTTTACTGTATGCTTGATTTTAAAATTTTGGTTGAGCATTTTGAGTATAGTTTAACAAACACATGCAGTGGGAACTAAGAGGTACATACCAGTTGATTTGAGTATGAAATGTGTTTCCTCCATTAAGTACTCACGAATAAACTTTATATTGGCAGGGAATGACAGGGATTTGCTGGTTTGGGGATACTCCTCTCAGTAGAGTGCTTGCCCTGTTAGCGTGAGAACCTGTATTTGGTCCGTATATCCACATAAAAATCTGACGCTGGGGAGTTGGGGACAGGAGAGTCCTGGGCTCATGGACAGTGTAGCCTACTTGGCAAGCTCTAGCAAATGAGAGACCCTCTCTCAAAGCACAGTGAGCAGTCTTGAGAAACCTGGTTTCCAGATATATCCATATACATGTCCACAGAGATTTGCTAATGCTGATTTCAGTGACTATCTAAAATTTAACAGGTACTGTGGTTTTAAAATTGATCGTAATACCAGAATCATGAAGGCTAGTCTGTAATTGAAGCCTGTACTTAAAGCCTCTAGACGTTTGAGATTGTCTTGCGTCCCTGGATTAAACATTATATTTTAGTGGTGTGTGATTCTCCCATTTTTCTTAGTATTCTCGTAAGAATCTTAAATTTTAGAAGCTGGCTGGCCATGGTGGTGTATGCCTTTTATCTCAGCACTTGGGAGGCATAGGCAAGTGGATCTCTGAGTTCAAAACGAACTTGGTCTATGTAGTAAAAACCTGCCTTTTAAAAAAAAAAATCTACTTGTGTATAGAAACGATACATTGCTTCTTTGGTGGTGAGGTACATTGGTGCTCTGGGTGGGAGTTGATGCTAAAACCTGCAGTCCCTTATAATTCAGTAAGTCAGTGAAGTAGGAAAAAACAGAATTTCAGTGGAGGGTCAGAGGTACTTAAAAGTAGGAAGGAGGGTGTGCTTGTGGGAAGGCTCAGAGAACACAGGCACTTGCCAGCCTGCTGGCCTGAGAGTTTAGTCCTGGAACCCATGTGGGGAAGCAGAGAGCTGACCTCTGCACGTTGTCCTCTGACCTCCACACGGATTGTGTTGTGATTGTGCCCACACAGGTATATACACGCTAAAGTGTGCTTACTGAAATTCTTTTTTTTTTTTTCTAGATAGTATTTGTCTGTGAAGCCCTGGCTATCCTGAACTTGCTCTGTAGACCAGACTGGCCTTGAACTCAGAGCTCCGCCTGCCTCTCCAGATCCTAAAGGTGTATGCTACCATGACACAAGCGAACACTTCACTCTCATTACTGTGGCGCATGCCTATGGTGATAGTCAGAGGAAGAAAGCGTGGTAAACGTCGACACCTCGGTATTTCTCATCTTCCTTCCCGGCGTTGTCTCTAGCTAAGATAGAACAGCCTGGTATGTCTAGGACAACTGCGTACTAACTCTGCTGCCCTCTGCTGTGACATAACAATTCATACGAATTCATGACTCAAAGCTTTAGAAGTCTGCACATAACATTTATGTTCAGGATGGCAGTAGCACTCCAATACAGATTACGCTAGAGAACTTGGAACTTCAGCTGCGGCTGCGTGTCTGGGCTCTTCCTTATCTGGACACGGATCTTGACAGTGAATCTCTTGATGACAGATAGGCAGCTAACTTGTCCCGGAATTCATGAAGATAGTTATATTGCTGAAAAAGAGTAAAGATATGTTGACATACACTGCAGAAAACTAGGGCCAGAGTAGGCTCCACACTTAGCTAAGAATCAAAAGCCTCTGAACCTTCGGTCAGACTTGGGAAGGGGAGGAGGAGATGGTGGCTGAGGCAGGAGGTGTGAGGGGCAGGATTCTGTGGACTCCTTTCATTTGCTGCTGGGACTAAGATTCAAAGTGAATCTCCTGCCTGCTGTGGAAGGGCCTACTTTCTGCTCATGCTTTTTCCCTATTGAATACGGAGGAGCCATTCTCTGTAACGACAGCGACACAGTCAAGAGCGACTGGTACTTCGATGACAGTCTGTTTGGAATAATTTTCATAAACGAAAAATTTTAAAGACCAAACACTGCTATACAGATATACTAAGTAGGTGCCTTAAGCAATTTACTGAAATTTGAATGTCTTTCCAAAAGAGCTCTGACAGCCGTCACTCCTGATAATGAACTGTTCTGCTAGCTTTCTTTAGGAAAGATTGTGAGGGCCCGTTAGCGGTGGAATACCCAGGTGATGAGCCAACACCCATATTAGAGTGGCCTTCATTCTCGGTGGCATGGAAGATGTGACACATACATAATTTATACATGTCTGACTGGATTTTGAAAGGATAGTGGAACTTATAAGTTTGAAGCATTTGCAGTTGACAGAGTAAAGGGAGCTCTAGTTGCAGAACCTGCATAGAGAAGGGCATCCATCGGTCGGTAAGGTTTATTTGTGAATGGCTGTATTTACACCTGAGAGGCAGGTTGCTTGACTGCTAAGTCTCAGTTCTTGATGCTTGGACTAGACCCCTAACCCCAGGGAGACAGGCAGCCAAGGGTGAGGGTTCCTAAGTATGCACTCTGAGGGCAACCTAAAGCTGAAACAGTACCCACCACAGTAAGAAATGAACTTGAGAGACGCACGCAAGTGGTGCCATCAGTGGTCTGTGGTAAAGTGATTTGTCACAGCCTGGATGCTACTGACGCCTTGTTTTTCAAGTGTTTAGGAGAATGGAGGGACCAATATCCATGGCAACAGGCAGTAAAGTATTGCTGTGCTGCTTTGATAGCATTCTTCAATATTTCAGTGGCACAGTAGGATATATAAATTTCTTGGGATACAAATCTACCCAGGAAAATGTTTAGAGCAGCCATTTCCTGACCGGGTGTGAGCATCGGCAGCAGGTCCTGACTGGGACAGAGGCTGAACAGTCACAGAGCCCTGAGAGTAAAGTGCAGAGTTTATCATCTTCACTGTGTTATTCAAAATTCGGTGTCTTATGCACATACCTGAGTTGTACTTATTTAAGTGTAAAAGATAAACGTGTGTGTGTGTGCACGTGTGTGCACCACAGCTTTGGAATTGAGCTCATGGCTCTCTTGCACCCACTACACTGTATTTGAAAGAGGCCACCAATGTAGCAGACTGAGCAGCCTGGTTCTTACCTTGATGGTCTGTATCGCCCCAGATCCCCTGACATCTCGAAGGCTGTCTATGGCTTGCTGTGGTGAAATTGAGTCAGACAAGTATAGGAGGAGACAAGCAGCTACTGAGAACATGACAGAAAAATAATGGACTGTTAAGAACTAGTTTGACTTTGTTGCAGACTTGATAGTCAGTTAGACCTCTGCTGCAGCAAACTACATTCAGCGAGCACAGGAACTAACAGACCCTTTACCCTGCACTCTTGGAAGTTAACCTGATCTTAAGAGTTTAGCGGGGCTCATGCTAACTGCACAGCTGCTAGAAACATTGGCTCACTGGTTCCTGTGTGCGTGTGTGCTCTGTTTCTCCTGGGTATGGAGCTCTGAGGCACGGTAACTGTCTCTGGGGCTGAGGGGAAGAAGAGCTTTGCAGAGCAGCTCCACGGTCTTACATGTCCAGCAGCAGCAGCAGCAGCAGCAGCACAGGGTTCCTGGTTCTCCCAAGTTCTTGCCAGGTTTGCCCACCACAGCCACCCTGCAGGCTGACCTCGCTGGGCATCATTTCCCGTGCTTTCTGCATGCGTATTTTGGGGACATGTTTACTCAGATCCTTTGCTCGCTATTTAAATTGCCACGTTGGTTTACGTATACTGAGTTGTATATTCCCTTACCAAATACATGCTGTGCAGTTTTTCTTCCCCATCCTATGTACCGTCTTTCATTTTGACAATGTTCTTTCTTTTACAAACATTGCTAATTTAGATCTCGTTTATCCTGTTTTATAATAATTACTACAGTGAGGCATTTTTGTTTTTTTTTTTTTCTTGGCAGCACACTTTAAAATTAACACCAGTAAATAACTATTTTGTTGCTATTGCTTCTTCTTTGTTTGGGGTTTGGTAAACTTAACATTGTGTTTTCTCTCCTTTAAATAAAAAGTGAGATAAGGTCCCCAAACAGGAGTTGGCCTACTTTGAATTTAAACAGGTAGTGAAAATATATTTCTTACCAAGACAAGATCTTCCAAGTCCTCCATAACAGCTGAAAGGCAAAGAGAGTTTTGAAGTTTGTCTGTTTGCATTTTCTCCTAAGTTACAACTTAAGACTTACTCTCTGCCTGCTATTAACCGCTCCAACTCCAGGTACAGCGTGTGCAGTCGGAGATTAGCCCTGCTGAGTTAAGTCGCCTGAAGCAGTGTGTGTTCACCCAGGTTGGCAGGTACTCTGAATTCCTCTAAGGGTTAGAGAGGGCTGCCTTAGTGACTACTGAACCCAAGCCCTACATCTGAGAAGTAGGGCATTAAACAAGTAGGAATCAAGACTGACTGTCTTCTCGGTAAATCTGAGTGGTTCTGGAGCAAGTGCCAACCCCGCAATAATCCTTCCTCTCTCTCAAACACAAAGGTAGCAAGTCACAGAGGACAAGAGAGAGGCTCGAATCCTGACGCTGGCCTAGGTCTTCAAGCTTGCTTTCTTACCTTTTATCTGTGAAATAGTCTTACTAATCGAACCTAATCAGAGTGAGGGTTGCACAAGGCAGTGTTTATAAAGGACTTAGAACACAGGCTGGAGGGAGAAGGAAACCTCTGAATGTTAGTGGACATGACCCAGCACTGTGAAGATGTCAACAGGTCTGCAACCTTGCAGGAAAACAACAGTCAACTCTCAGAGCTGGAAAACATTCCTTAAATCACCCTCAGAGATCCTCAAAAGTATGTTGTAAGGAAATAAGGAAACGTCCAGCCATCAGATGCCTCAAGCATTCTCCCAGTGCAGGATCACCCATCCACCAGGCTTTTCTGTTTAAGCATCAGGTGGGGATTTTGGCTGCTGGGGTAGAATTTGCTGAGCCCCACTAAACTAAACTACTTTGGTATCTGCAAAGATACAGGTTGCTTTAGGATCTTTGAAAAACAAGTTTAGAGTCTGTTTGAAAAATGGGTCTAAATGTCTGTAATTTTTAGTAGCTACATCTGATGCTATTTTGCATATACTTACAAAGGAATTCTCTATAGATGTGTATTCTGAAATTTTGCCTTTGTTACCTCATGATGGGTGTGCTGTTTTCTATGGGACTCCACCATGCCAGGCTCTTTCATGGGTGCTGGGGGTCAACCTCAGGCCCTCACATTTGAGTGGCAAGTACTTTGCCAACTGATTATCTCCTCAGTCCGTAGAAGTCATATTTAAAAAGACCACTTACTGATGAGGGATTTTTTTTTTTTTCTGTGAACTTTGAAAGTTCAAGTGACTTCTTTGCTACCGAAAACAACTGGCAGGCTGAGATGACAAGTTAGGAGACATGAGAGCCAGAGTAATGCCACACACTGGTGGAGACTAGAGGAAAGGAAAATGCCTGAACTCCTACTCTAAACACTGCTTGTTGCCAATGCCCTTGAGGTGTGGTAACAGGAAGTGTGTGGGTACGTTAGCTCTCTGTCCTGACAGCAGAGGGGGAGGTTAGGCTGAGCAGCTCAAGAGTCATTTTGATTGGAATGTTGCTTGTGTGGTATCCGGGGAAGAACATACTGTATCAGGGTTTTTCGGTTGTTTTTAAGGCAGGTGGCCAGCTCCTCCATGATTTCCCAGCAGCTGCCAATGTCGGGAGTCCCTCCATCTGGGATCGGATGATGATGGGTGACAATTCCATATTGTTGGTAGAGGTCCAGAAGGTTTGGGACTCTATATTTTGACAGTTCCCCTCTGGTGCAGAAAACAAATACGTCTTGGATCCCAGAGCTCTTTAGTTCCTCTGCCAAAAGACCAAGACACACACAGATGCATGTGTAAAACAGGACACGTTTAAATATGATCATGAGAGAGAATATGGAGTTACGTTCTTCAGCCAAGCTAGTAACCAGTGAAACTTTGTCAGTATGAAATATCTAATGAAAGTACCTGAAACAAAAGCTGGTTAGAACTAAACTAAATTGATTTATGAGTAAAATGCTTTTGAATGAATTTCAGGATTGGCTGACGGTATTGATATTCTTGCATTAAAACTTGGTTCTTTTCCCTTGCAATAAATACTGCCTTTAATAATTAGGATTTAAGCTCCTCAGAAGGAATAGATAGCACTATTTTTAATCCCACCCCCACCCCCCGGATCAGCCATGTTCACACTCAGGCAAGTATCATAAATTGTCTCCAGCTGTAGCTCCCGTATGCTTCCCTTGTTCTGCACTGCACCACACCAACCTCGGTTAACTTCTACTGACCAGGTCTTGAGAAAATAAGGCATTAGCTGCACTAACTGTATATGGTTTAGCTCTTTTCATTTTAACAGTGGGAATCAAGAAATATTTCTATAGGATTTTATACTAGAACTTAAAAGAGATGATTTTCTTTTTTAACTGTATAAATGTACGTCAGGATAGGGGTATATGCATGTGTGTGCAGTGCCTGTGGACTTCAGAAGAGGGCTTTGGATCTCCAGGATCTGCGGTTACAGGTATAAGCTGACCCATGTGGGCTCTGGGAACTGAATGTTGGTCATCTGCAAGAGCAGCACCCACTTTTAACCACTGAGCCCTCTCTTAGCTTCTGAACCTTCTTTATGGCACTGTTCATTCTGGATGATTATTTCAAAATAAATAATTCCCAGCCCCAACTGTGGACACTCACCTACCCAAGTACAGAGCCTTTGCAGTTAAAGTGTAAAGCATACACATTGTTTCAAAGACAAAGAAAATAAAGATCAAAATGATCTTAATATAATATCTGTGTGTGATGTACATATATATGATATTCCTATTACATGTAATATATATTATATATACATATATAATAGAGTGAACTGAGATTATGTGGGGGAAGGAAAGGGTCTAAAGAGAGAAGGAAGGAAGGCAGAAAGGAGGGGAATGTGGCCTAAACATTGTGCATTTTTACAATTGTAAAAGAACATGTGGTTACTGAAGCTTTCAGAAGAGGGAGTAATTTGTCATAATGTCTCCATTCACATTGGCTAGATTCTAATACAGTGGTTTTCAGGCTTTTCCAGAGGACACACCACAGGGACATTCTATGTCTTCCTCACCAAGTGTTTTGATCTGTTCTAAGTAATGGATTCTATGTGTGACTTCATTGTTTAAAAAAACATTAATGAAAAAACTAGAATCTTCTTTTTATAAAAGCCACTAAAATAAACAGGAAATTCCAAAATGTGTAATACTAGTTTTGAACCAATGATCTAAATAGTATTTGCTTATAGCTTAATGTCTTCCAAATGGAACATGGAAGATATCTCCTCTTGCTGTATGGATACCTAACGCAGAACATGTTTGGAAATTCCTCAAGGGTCAATTCAAGCATGAGTCTCTTTTTTGTCCTTTTTGTTGGTACAGGGTCTCATTCCGTAGCTCTGGCTAGCCTGGAGCTTGCTGTGTAGACCACATTAGCCTTAAATGCAGAGATCTGCTGCCTCTCTGCTAGGGTCAAAGGCGTGTGCTACCATGCCTGACTTTCTTCTCATCTTTTTTGATAGGTAAGAAATAAAGTATATTAATTGATATTCCAGAACAAGTAGAATAAAGTATTATGACTTTAAAAACTATTGGTCAGCATCTGTGAACAAGGAAAGCGATTCATGCTGCCTTGGCCACCCAAATGCTGGTTTCTACATCTGATTGAAGGCGGATCCCTAGGCTCCCAGCTTGGGTTTAATTTTTTTTTTTTTTTAAGATTTATTTATTTATTATATATGAGTACACTGTAGCTGTCTTCAGACACACCAGAAGAGGGCATCAGATCCCATTACAGATGGTTGTGAGCCACCATGTGGTTGCTGGGAATTGAACTCAGGGCCTCTGGAAGAGCAGTCGGTGCTCTTAACCACTGAGCCATCTCTCCAGCCCTTGGGTTTAATTTAAACTACCACAGTGATGTCCACAGGGAACAGTGCGTTCAACGTCACGGGCACTGCAGCGTGCAGGTTTCTTACTTGCACTCTTTTCTCCCTCAAACAGACAGAGTCTGTCATCAAAGTTTGTATGTGTAAATAGGACTACGGAAAACAAAGCTGTGTTCAGATAAATAAACGATGAGCCCTTGGGCTCATTACCAATACCTTTTCACATTCGAGAGTTCACAGTTAGAAATGCCATAAGATTTCATTTTGTATACTGAGAAGAGAATATAGTTCAACAGAGTTTCAGGCTTAAAACAAGACCAGTAGTGGGCTTTTATCAGAGTGAACCTACCTGTATCTTTTTGAATGTTTCTTCTAACATCTTTAAATTTACAACCTACAGATAAGGCAAGTAAAAACAAAACAAAACAGAACAATCAGTTTGCAGTTGTGTAAGAAAGCGTATTTAAACACACACACACACACACACATATACACACACACACAGCTACTGTAGAAAGTCATTTCACATGGCTATTCATGTTTTGGTTCCATTTTAAATGTACATATTAATTTTGGTCAATTTCCCTGAAGGGGTCCAGGTGCGGGAGCTCCTGGCCATGGTCTCAACCTCATTTCTGCCTGGCTTTAAGTCTCACTGGATTGGGTAAGTTCAAAGTGCAGCCCTGGATGCAGAAGGTGTTCCTGAAGGCTTCTCTAAGACAAGGTCACCAGTCTGTATGCACCGAGCCACCTGTCAGCTCACCAGAATCTGCCTTCATATTAATAGGAAGCCACCGGAGTGTCCTCACCTACCTGGAAGAGCACATAAACCGAGAAACTGAGAACAATTCACTCGTGACAGAGGTAGCCTATGAAGAAAAATGTATAAAGTTTAGTTTTTAAAACTGCACAAATGGAAATTACGCCTACCTAACAAGAGTGCCTGCCACCGAGTAAGGAAGGGTGCTTTAGCATTTTACAGCAGTCACAAAACACCAGTCCATAGTTAAACGTGGGGAACAGGAAAGGCCTAGAACGAGTAAAAGTACAGAAACGGGGCCGTCCTTACTTTAATGCCAATTAAATCTTAAATGAGTGAGTTAAGCCTTTACCATGAAGGTAATGGTTCCTGGATACTCTACAGGAAGACCCAGTGACCCTGTGGTGTGACCCCAAAAGCTTAGGACCAGTGTTACTCAGTTTCGAGATGCTGGAAGGATTGCATAGACTTTTGGTAAAACTGCCTCATAGATATAATTTCATATGAAGAGAACAGGCTACCATCCTTTATTGTCAATACTTTTGATTAAAATGGAACAGGCGTCTAGAACTCAGTCTTGTTTGCAATACCCAGGGACAGAGGCTCCCCATCTGAGTGTCAGGAGATGAGCTGAGAAAAGCCATCATGGGAAAAGAGCTGGGGTGAAGAACTAGATTTAGTTTTGAGTTTAGAACAGAGCTGAGAGCTTATTTGATGACAGAATAAAAGACAATCCTCAGTCCTCACTCTTCCTGTGGAGGGGAAGGGTGTTTCCTTGAGAGATCAGAACTTGTATTTTCTGTGCTGGGGCATGAGTAGACAGGTAAGCTATTACCGGGTAAGACTGCTGGCTTTGTGGGGATGAGCGGCTTTATGGGGATTCAGTTGCTGGCTGCAGAGAAGACTTGGGAATTAATTGATGAGAAACTTTTTAACGACTGATGTTGGTCCACCTGACTGGACTAAGAACCACCTAAGGGATTGGTAAGGCGCAGGTACTGAACCTAAAGAATGGACTGCAGGAGAGTGGGGAAGAGCGCTTGGCTGACTGGAAAACATGTTGGGGCATGTCCCTCCCTGGCTACTTCATGTTACCATCCTACTCTGCTTCTTCCTGACAGTCATGGTCTGAGTTCCTGTGTCCTGACATGCACCTGTCCCCTGCTACAATGCACGGAAATCTCAAAAAGGAACCTTCCCTCCCTTAAGACATGTATGTTGGGCAGAAACAGTTATATGATATGGCTTTTATTTTACATGGTCTACTGACGGACACATCACCATGACCAATAGTTCTGTGTATTAAATAGGATTTAACCTAATGATTAATTATTAAATATCCTATCTTGGGCATTACTGTTTCAGATGCATTTTTTTTTTTGTTTTTGTTTTGTTTTTTGTTGAGATAGGGTTTCTGTGTAGCCCTGGATGTCCTGGAACTCTCTCTGTAGACCAGGCTGGCCTTGAATTCAGAGCTCCGCCTGCCTCTGCCTCTCGAGTGCTGTGATTAAAGCTGTGTCACTGCCACCCAGATGGCATTACTGTTTCTCTAACTCTAAAAGAATACATAAATCTTGGTTGGAGATAATTTTAAAAAAACCTTCCTCTTGTTTACTTGCTGCTACAAAGAGTTTTATTTTCTCCATGTCTAAAGGACTAAAAGGGGGGGGGGAGTGTAGTTTCATTTGCTATCAGATAATAAAAACAAATCATGGAGTAAGAGAGTCACTTAAAAATTAAAACTCTATAACTGGCCCAGAGAATGCTTGGTATTTTCAGTTACAAGCCTGACCTTGCCCAAATATGATGTAACATCGAATACTGTAACTCACCACTGAAGTGCTGACATACCATGAATATTGTATGAATATTGTAACTCACCACTGAAGTGCTGACATACCATGAATATTGTATGAATATTGTAACTCACCACTGAAGTGCTGACATACCATGAAATTTGAATTGGAGTCTGCTCGTCGTCAGCAGGCTCTTCGTCTGAAGAATCAAACTCGCTTGCTTGTATTGAAATGGGCTTCAAAAGAAATGCTATGTTAAATTACTAAAAGGAACATTTGCATGTAATCTTCACATAGCTGATCCATGATTAAACACCCTTTGAATCAATATTTGCAATTTTTTTAGTCATTGATCTGGGCTATCAGAGAGATCAGCAATACCAAAAATAGATTATTACTGTTGACTCTCTGATTAATCACAGCACTGGTATATTGGGTAGAATTGGAGGTCCTTGGATAATATCAGACAAGGCACCTGAGTTTATCCTGGATCGGTTTTCCTCAATTCTGAAGTATGATTTGCCCATTCCACCTCAAACATGTCTTAGACCTTCTATTTGTGTGCTCCAAAGACCTGAAGACCCTGTGGTACATTGTCTACCTTCAGCATAGCTAGAGAGACAGCGGTGTGTGCAAGATTACAGAATGGCAATCGTGTTAAACTAGCAGAAACCATGTGCTGCAGAGCAGAAGGGATGACTGACTGATCATTTAGGGAGCACTGAAGGGTTTGACAGAGACCATTGAGCTAAGCTTTGAAGAAAGTGCAGGTTTCTAGGTAGACTGGGAAGTTAAAGCAGTCAGTGTGAAAATTCAAGAGCTGAGCCAGGTACGATGGTGCAAAGCTTTGATTCAGCAGTGGGGAGACGAAGGTTCAAGTTCCAGAGCAATCGTATACATGGCCAGGTTGGCTCTACAGAAAACACAAGAGAGCATATGGGTGGAGGGGTGGAGGACTCTGTATTCATTCTAGTAGAGATGACAAGAGAGTCAGTGAGCACTGCTCACCCCGTTTCTAAGAAAAATAACCCCATACAGCCTAGCAAGTGAGTAGACATAGAGACAACCAGTCTCCCCTTATCTTTATGAATTACTGGATTACAGGAATTCTGATGGACCTTATATGCTGATCTAAGCGGGTGTAACTCAGTTCTGGATGCATTTCTATATGGAAGGAAAAAAAATATTCTTCCCCACTCCCTAGTTGGAATCATCTGAGATCAGACATTTTAACAGTAAGTGTGAAAAAACAAAAAAAACGAAACATCATTTTTAATGAATGTCAGAAAGTATGCTGTGGCCGAGTGATTCCCACGTCAATCCAGAATGGGACAGATCTACCCCTTCCCAGGCAGCGATGTACTGAGGATTCACTCCTGTGTGCTAAGGTGGAGACCAGAAAGCAGGCAGACCTCGGGAGGAGGAAATGGTGGGTTCTACTTTGTTCAATCCCTCTATACCAGAGGTCGGATATCTTCCTCTTCTGGACAGCTGACACAGTGGACACAGGGCTTGCAAGAGTAGCCACCTGACTGCTTGGCTTCAGTCTTGCTGGAGGGACAGATGATAACTGACAAGCTATAGATTGCGATTTCTTTGGATTGCTCTTTGGTATAAAACGCAACGGAACCCAAATGAAGCCTTTGAGTAGGGTACCAGCTGTGAGGTAGAAACTATAGGTCAGGAGGGGCTTCCAACTCGTGGCTAAGACCCTTTTTCTTTTCTCCTATAAACAAGAGTTTACGCTTGAGTGACCCATTCACTCCACCCCTCCCAGCTAGGTGTGGATAAATCCTAACAGGCTAGACGTCCCTGCTTTCCCAAGGCCCAGATAATCTGAGGGGAACAGGATGCGGTGCCAAGAGGTCACTGAGGGAGGGTAGCTATCGTGACCGCACCTACAAACAGGGTCCTGACAGCCTTTGCATCTGAGGCACCAAACCACCCACGAACCCGACCGTGACAGCCTCTGCATCTGAGGTATCAAGCCACCCACAAACCAGGTCGTGACAGACTTTGCATCCGAGGTGTCAAGCTGAATGGTTTGGCCCTCTCTGGCAGGGCCGTCATGAGCCCCCACAGGCGGTCAGGGAACCGCGGTGCCTCCGCTCCGCCTCCCCGACGCGCAGGGAGGTTACTAGGCGAGTCAAACCGCTGGCCGTCCAGCAACGCAGCGGAGGCCGGCCAGCGTCTGCCCCAGCGGCGAGAATCCTTCGGGTCCCGCCGGCCCCACTCACCGGCTTCATCGCGGGCCGCCACACGCAGTAACCAGTGCCGCCGCCCTCACAGCATCCACGACGCGGCCCGCGCCGAGCCCGCCACCGTCAGCTCATTGGTCCGCTCGCGTGGGAGGTGGCGCGGGGCGTTCTAGCAACCAATCATATCCTCGCTCTGTTTCTTAGTCCGTGGCCTGGCTCAGCCTTTGACTGCTCATTGGTTCGGAGGAAGTCTTTGAAAGACGCGCGGAAGGCGGGCCCGGAAGAAAATGGATTGACTGGAGGGCTCCGCCCCTCCGCCAGTTGGGGGCGTGGACGTGACAAGGGGCGGGGCGAAGGGGTTCCCCACAAGCCCAGCGCTTTGGAGACAGTTGATGGTATTTTCTGAATGATAGCAGGGTAGGGAGATTTGTCGGCTTTCTTAAGGTTTTTCTTTTAAATTATTTTAACTTTAAGGGCGTGGTGATTGGTGGCGGAGAGCCCTGCATCGGAGGCGTGCATGTGAAAACTGTCACTGAAGTCATATCTAGTTATGACTTCTACTATGGAGAATACTAAAGAAAGAACATAGGCATACTCGATGCTGAATGTTCTTTACTGTTCCAGGATGTACAAAAGTTAATGTGTAGATCAGCCTTCCTGTTCACGAGGTAGAAATGTGCTAATACTGTATGAGAAGGAGATAAAATATGGTGTGCATGTGTGTGGGGTCTCCCTTGGCAGGCTTCTACACAGTCAGTACCAATAATAAAATTGTGCTCTGAGCCTGCTATTTGGGGGCTAGGAACTGAAATCTGAGAGCAGTATATGCTCTTTACTGCTGAATCTTCTCTCTAGGTGTACCCCCCACCCCCAACCCCCCACTCCCCTGAAATTTGAGGAAAGCAGAAGTTCCTCTGTTACCCTTATGTCAAAGGCAGTGGGCACAGGGCTAGTAGGTAGGTAAAGAAGACAGCACGATTTGACCTAGAAATTGAATTAGTCATGGTCCTCCAGAGAAATAGAAGTGTGTGTGTGTGTGTGTGTGTGTGTGTGTGTGTGTGTGTGTGTGTGTAAAATGGTCTCCTTTGGCTTGGGGATGCTGATGAGTTCAAAATCCAGTAAGAAGTTAGTGATTGTTGACCCAGAAGATTATGGTTCAAGTTCAAAGGCAGATTGTTGTGGGACTAGAAAGAGTCTGTGTTGTAAATGAACGGTGAAAACCGTAAGTCAAAGAATCCTCCTTGTGCAAGGAAAATCTTATCCGTTGTGGTCCCCAGGCTTCCAGCTGAGTACTATGGAAGTACTTTGGGCACCTGCTTCGCCCAAAGTCTACCAACTTAGACGTAAATTACACCCCCTAATACTCATAATAGTGCTTTCCCAAATATCTGAGCACCTGGCTTCGTTAGCCAGGTCGGGACATGCCGTAGTTAGGACTTCCCTTACTGTTAGGAAATGCCATGGCCAAGAAACAAGTTGGGGAGGAACTCAGCTTACAGTTACATGTTGCTGTTCATCACCAAAGGAAGTCAGGGCTGGAACTCACACAAGGGAGGAAGCTGGAAGCAGGAGCTGATGCAGCAGTCATGGAGGGATGCTGCTTACTGGCTTTCTTCCCCTGGCTTGCTAGCCTGCTTTCTTATAGAAGGCAGGACCACCGCCCAGGGATGGCACTGCCCACTGTGGACTGGACCCTCCTCCACTGATCACTAATTGATGTCTTATAGCCAGATCTCCTGGAGACATTTCTTCAACCGAGGCTCCTTCCTCAACCTGACACATAAAACATGCTAGTGCCGTGGACAAAATGAACACGGAGTCCCACTGGGATTTTCTGTAGTCAGTGAACACTTTTAGATTCATGCTGTCCATATTGAATGCTCATATCCAAAGTTCAAAGATTAAGCTAGAACAACAAAGCAAGAAATGCTACTTTACAGATATTCTCTTTTAATGTAAGTCTGCTTCCTTAGATGATGTTGCAGTCGACATAGGGAACTAGTTACCACCCACTACAAATTCACAATGGGACATAGAACAATGCATAAGAGGAGCCTCGATCAAGATACACACGAGGTGTGATGAGAAGCAGTGCCCTGTGTGTGGAGTAAGGTGGGCAAGAGGCTCAGGGGTGGGAGCACTGGGAATGTGGGCTGAGGAGCTGACCTAGGGAAGCCGGTACCACAGCAAACCCCACAAAACCACACCCTGCATCCGGCCTCACTTGCTTACCCATAAGCATTTGCTACTGAAATATCCCTCACAGGGTCATGTCCTGGATGTCAGCCCAGCTGAGGGCACTATTTTGGGAAGTTCTAGTAATTCTGAGGAGGGCGTGTCTGGAACTGTCTCCTTTGACTCTGGAATCCTCATTTGAGAGAGTAGGCCTCTAAGGGCAGGCATTGGGGATATATGGCGCCTTTCTACTACCAGTGCCCCCGCCCCCCAGCATCCTCTCCACCACTGAGTGCGTTATTCTGCTTCTCTACACCCACTCGTGTGACACAACGACATGTCTGAAACAGTGGGCCAGAAGAAAGCCTCCCTTGAGTTGCCTAGTCCAGGTTTTTTTTGCTCACTGTGAACACAAAAGTGGCTCATGCAACACGTCTGTATAGGCTTTAGGAAATGAGTCCTCCCGAGTTTCTTTCCCTTTTGAAGATTTATTTCTTCCTAATTCATGTATGTATGTATGAGTGTGCACATGCGTGAATGTGCACTGTGTACATGCCTTGTGCCCGTGAAGGCCAGAAGTGGGCTTTGAACTCACTGGACCCACAGGCAATTGTGAGTTGTCCCCGTTGGGTGCTGGGAACTGAACACAGGTCTGTAAGGGCAGCAGGAACACAGGTCTGAACCACCTCTCCAAAGCCATATGCTCGCTCGTTTCTATGCCGGCCACATCCTGAACTGAAGCTTTCGAATCACCTGATCTTCTTTGGCAAAGGTCAGGCGCTAGGTATTAGTTACAGATCTGCTAGAGGGCACAAGCCGGCTGAGAGAATTCTCTCCTGCTTCTCCGTTTCCTGTCCGGATAAATCAAGACCCGTCTCCTTAAGATTTTTACCATTAGGACTTCCTGTGACACAGACTGTGGCCTTTAATTGTGAACCTTTCTCCTTTAAGTGGTTCTGGTCAGGACATTCCATCATAGCAGGAGGAAAAGGAACTAGGAAAAAAAAATGCTCGTCAGCCTAGTTTCTGATAGGACTCATTCCTTGACGCCTCATAAGCCTGGCTTACCACTTCTGCATTTTCCTTGGGATTGCAACCTACTACACTTCTGCCAGAATGACTCTCTGTAAGCTCTAGTTACAGCACTCAAGGGATTTTCTACCACAAAGCTGCAAACTTTTTCACATTGTCTTAGTTAGGGTTCCATTGCTGTGAACAAGGCAACTCATGTAAAGGACACCATTTAATTGGGACTGAAGGACCCTAGGGGCTTTCACCAGCCTTACATCTACCACCTCAGGTCAAAATTAGGCCAAGTACCAGCTTCCTGCCTTGGGTCAAGGCTAGGCCAAGTTCCATTCTTCACCCACAGTTCTCGGGAGGAGCAGGGACATTCTTGAGAAACTGCAGAATGTACTGACTGAGAGTCATCTGACCCTCTGGTCCCAGATAGAGTTCGAATGCATGTCATATGCTTGCTAGCCAGTAGATTCAAAGATCGATATACTTAGCCAATAAGTTTAAACTGTAACCTTGCCGATGCAACCTGTACCCCTAAAAGGTATAAAAACTGATTGTTATAGCCATTTGGGGTCACCTTCTAGTCACTCGCCATGAAGGGCTGATTGAGGGTCGACCCCAACAAATAAACCTCTTGTGTTTGCATTGAACTCCATTCTTGTGTCTCACTTGGGGGGGTCTCCCGGTAGTTAAGACTCACTTGGAGCCTTACAGGGCTGGCTTACAGTTTCAGAGGTTCAATTTATTATCATCATGGCAGGAAGCATGGCAGCATCCAGACAGTCATGGTGCTGGATGAACCAAGAGTTCTATATCTTTATCTGAAGGCAACCAGGAAAGACTGTCTTCCACGGCAGCCTGGATGGGGGTCTCTTCAGCATTGGGCAGAGCTTGAACATGAGGAGCCCTGAAAACCTTCATCCGACAAGGATGAACACACTTCATCCAACAAGGCCACAGCTATTCCAGAAAGGCCACACCTCCTAATAGAGTTTTCAAACCACTGCACACAGGAACCACATGACCAGGTTTATCAGAGCAAGAGCAACTTAGGTGTAGCATCTGGTGGATGTCACTTGCTTGGCGGTAACTGGTTTCTATGTCGGAAGTATAGGTGTAGACAGTGGCTCAATTTCAGATGGTTCTATCAGATAGTAAAGCCTCTTCTGTGATCATATTACCTAGTCAGTATCCACAATTATTTCATAGCTTATGTCTCTCCAGAGGGCTGTCCCCATCTGAACTGGCTCCCAAATTAGTATCTTATTCATTGGACCTAAGCTTGCTTACTCTAGAGCAGTGCTTCTCAACCTGTGGGTCGCGACCCCATGGGGGTTGAATATCAGATCCGGTGCATATCAAACATTAACATTACCTAACAGTAGCAAAATTAAGGTGCATATCAAATATTAACATTACATAATGTAGAGAGCAGCGCGGCAAAACAAAGATGGCGCCGACATCCAGCCTCGTCTGGATGTCGACAACTTACCACGCATGTGCAGGCTTGTCCCCTTGCTAGGGCGGCCATACAATAATGTGATGTAGGGCGCCCCCCAGTGGTGAACAACGGTACTGCACATGTGCGGTTTTTGCACCAGGTGTCAGTTGGCCGTTAATATGCTAATGAGGGGCGGTACCATGCTAGTGGGGTGATTCATTCTCCGCCAATCCCTGGAGGACAAGTAGTGGGGTGATAGTGGGGTGATCCGTGCCCCACCAATCCCTGAGAGTTTATTAGCATACTGTTGTGTATATAAGGCAAGCGACTTTGCCACTCGGGGTCCCTGTTCAAGAGAGCTGTACCACAGTAAAGGTTTGTTCACAGAAGAATCCTGTTGCTGTGCGTCGTTCTTGCTGGCGGGACGTTGGGCGCCCGACAAGTGGTGCCGAAACCCGAGAACCAACATCGCCGGTGCCGAGGGGACCCTTCAGTGTGCTGAAGAGGATTCAGAACTGCGAGAAGGTAAATTAAAAGGTAAGCTCTGAGAGGCATGCCCCTTTTTGGATTTAGTCTTGCCGTGGAGGGATTGTTGCTCGTTTTTATAGTGACTGTTGTCTTCTTACTAGTTGTGTTAAAATGTGAGGACATAGTCAAGGCAGGACAGAACATTCAAGAGAGCATGTCAGAAACGGAGCGGAGTGAGAAATTAGGAGCGCGCAAAAAGAAAAAGGTTACTAAAACAAAAGTGAAAGAGATACAAAAGGCGGAAGAAATGCCGCCGGAGGAAAAAATAGGTATGCCCCGGAGGACGAAGTACAAGTCATCCGGAGAGGATACTTTGTATCCATTAAAAGAATTAGAAGCCTTAGAACTGACTGGTAGTGACTCTGAGCAAGAGTTGTCAGAGTCGGAGGAGGAGGAATTAGAGGAAGAGGCAGCCAGATATGAGGAAGAAAGATATGGGCCTAGGTGGAGAGCCACTGTGAAGAAACCGAAAGTTATTAATGCCTCGGTGGCCTCTGTTCCCCCGCCTTATATAGAGGGGAAGTGTGAGTACTCTTTCTGTCCGCCTGAAACACAGCGAGCACTCGGGCAAATGTTTCTTGTGTTTGAGGACGATGGTGTTCGTTCTCATCAGCCCCTAGAACACAAGCAAATTAAGGAACTGGCAGAGTCTGTTCGTGCCTATGGGGTTACTGCTAATTTTACCATGTCACAGGTAGAAAGACTAGCAAGCATTGCCATGACTCCAGCAGACTGGCAATCTGTGACAAAGGCCTGTCTCCTTAGCATGGGACAGTATATTGAGTGGAAAGCACTGTGGCACGATGCTTGCCAAGCACAAGCACGCGCAAATGCAGCAGCAGGACAACCTGCCTGGACATTTGATATGTTAACTGGACAAGGGCAATGGGCCAATAATCAAACTGCCTTCCCCTTGGAGGTATATGGTCAGATTGCTATTAGTGCTGTCAAGGCATGGAAAGCTCTAACTAACAGAGGAGAGGTGTCTGGGAACCCGACCAAGGTCATCCAAGGACCAAGTGAGCCTTTCTCAGATTTTGTGGCCTGCATGATGGAGGCTGCTGGTAGGATTTTTGGAGACCAAGACCAGGCCATGCCCTTAATAGAACAGTTAGTTTTTGAACAATGTACCAAAGAATGCCGCAATGCAATCCTCCCCTGGAAATCTAAGGGGCTGCAGGCTTGGCTGAAAGCCTGTAGGAAAATAGAAGGACCACTTACCAATACCGGTCTAGCCACGGCTATATTACAAGGACAAAGGCGGCCTGGCCTCTCTAGTAGAGGCATCACGTGTTTCCAATGTGGAAAGCCTGGTCATATGAAAAGGGAGTGCAGGAATCAGAATCCTGGCTTTAATCCAAAGAAAGTCCCAGGACTGTGTCCAAAGTGTAAGAAAGGGAAGCATTGGGCCAGTGAGTGCAGGTCAGTAAAGGACATAATGGGGAAACCCTTGGATGTGTCAAAAAATGTCCAACAGGGCCCCCGTCCTCAGGGCCCTCAAATATATGGGGCAACCAGCTCCCCAGTAACCTGGGCTCGTCAAACTTCCCCAGGAGAGCCACTCTGGGTTCCACAGGATTGGACCTCCGTGCCACCTCCAGAATCGTCCTAACCCCTCCAATGGGGGTGCAGCCTATCCCCTCTGACTTTCATGGCCCTTTACCACCCAATACAGTTGGGCTGCTTTTAGGACGCTCCTCTACTACTCTTAAGGGATTGGTGGTACATCCTGGGGTTATTGATCAAGATTACGAGGGCCAGTTGAAGATCATGTGCTCCTCCCCACGAGGTCTCTTCTCCATTTCCCCAGGTGACCAGATTGCACAATTGCTTGTTTTACCCAGTTGTCACGCCCAGTTTAAATCAGGAAGTACAAAAAGAGGAAAGAAGGGTTTTGGCTCTACGGGCACTGATTCAGCATATCTTATGGTCAATTTACACGCTCGACCTACTCTGATCCTAACCATTGAAGGAAAGACATTTGACGGAATTCTAGATACAGGAGCAGACAAAATCATTATCTCCACTAAATGGTGGCCTACAAAATGGCCCATTACTCAATCTTCCCATTCATTACAAGGTTTGGGTTATGAAGCTAGTCCAACTGTTAGCTCTAGGCCCTTAAAGTGGAAAGCCCCAGAAGGACAGGAGGGTAGTTTCGTCCCATATGTTCTTCCTTTACCTGTCAATTTATGGGGAAGAGATATTTTGGCTGAGTTAGGGCTTAAACTTATGAATGAGTATTCCCTACCAGCACAGAGAATGGTGAGGGACATGGGGTATGTCCCAGGAAAAGACATTGGTAAGCATCACCAAGGAACTACAGAGCCAATTCAACCCACTGCAAAACTCGATCGTCACGGTCTGGGTTTTTCTTAGAGGCCATTGAGGGGGCTATGCCCATACCGTGGATAACAGATGAGGCTGTATGGGTTCCTCAATGGCCTCTCTCCTCTGAAAAGCTAGAGGCCGCTCACCAATTAGTAAAGGAACAGTTGCAATTAGGACATTTGGAACCTTCAAGCTCACCCTGGAATACTCCAATATTTGTTATAAAAAAGAAGTCAGGAAAATGGAGACTATTGCATGATCTTAGAGCAATTAATACACAAATGAAATTGTATGGATCAGTCCAACGTGGTCTCCCGCTTCTTTCTGCTTTGCCAAAGCAATGGGAGGTTATTATAATAGATATTAAGGATTGCTTTTTCTCTATTCCTTTACATCCTAAGGATAAAGAGAGGTTTGCCTTTACTCTACCTGCAATAAATCATGTGGAGCCTGATGAGTGCTATCAATGGAAAGTCTTGCCTCAGGGGATGGCAAACAGCCCCACTATGTGTCAGTTATATGTACAACAGGCCCTGACTCCTGTCAGAGGGCGATATCCATCACTAACGATTCTTCATTACATGGATGATATACTCCTCTGTGGATCCAAACCTCAAGAGCTTGAGATAGCATATGCTGACTTAATTAAGCATTTGCAACAGTTCGGGCTAACTATAGCTACTGAAAAGGTTCAGAGATCGCTGATGGGCAAGTTTTTAGGAGCCGTTGTACATCCAGAAGTTATTACTCCACAAAAAATTGAAATCAGGCGAGATCACCTACAAACCTTAAATGATTTTCAAAAACTTTTGGGAGATATTAATTAATGGCTACAGCCATTCCTGAAAATATCTACTGCTGAGTTAAAACCTTTGTTTGATATATTGGAAGGGGATCCGCAATTAACATCCCCGCAATCCCTGTCTATGGAAGCTGTAGAGGCCCTCCGAAAGGTGGAGAAGACTCTTTCTGAGGCTCAATTAGTAAGGATACAACCTGATGAACCTTTTGAGCTATGTGTTTTGCAAACTGCTAAATTATCCACTGCGGTGTTATGGCAGAATGGCCCCTTACTTTGGATTCACCCACAAGCCTCTCTGGCTAAAACCATAGAGTGGTACCCCTCAGCGGTGGCAAGATTGGCTACGAGAGGACTAAAAGTAGCTGTAACTCATTTTGGTAAACATCCAATAAAAATTGTTATCCCCTATACTGCAGAACAGCTCCAAGTGCTGGCCGCTACAAATGATGACTGGGCAATACTTGTGTGCATCTTTTCAGGGGTGTTTGATAATCACTACCCCAGGCACCCCATTTTGACCTTTGCAAAATGTCATCCCCTTGTGTTTCCCTGGGTTACCAGCATGGAACCCCTTCAGGCAGGGGATATTGTTTATACGGATGGTTCGAAAACTGGTTTGGGTACTTATGTGCATGACGGTAAAGTGGTAACTAAGCAATTTACCCCTAATTCCCCTCAATTAGTTGAGTGTCAGATTGTATTGGAAGTGCTCCGAGTGTTCCCTAGTCCATTAAATATTGTTTCAGATTCCTCCTACGTGGTTAATTCAGTTAAATCTTTAGAAGTTGCGGGAATGATTAGAACCACTAGTACGGTGGCTTCTATGTTTCTGGAGATCCAGCAGGAGTTACTATCTCAGCATTCCCCTTTTTTCATCACCCATATAAGGGCTCATTCAGGGTTGCCTGGCCCAATGTCTCATGGGAATAACCTGGCCGATTTGGCTACTAGAGCCACTATGTTTGCTGTGCTGACTCCTGTGGAAGCTGCCACCCAGTTCCATTCCTTGTTTCATGTTACTGCTGAGACCTTACACGGCGTTTTCCTATTTCTAGAACAGAGGCCAGAAAAATAGTGCTTCCCTGCGGTAATTGCAGTGCGTTTATTACCACCCCACATGTGGGCATTAATCCCCGTGGCCTTCGACCCCTGTAGGTTTGGCAAATGGATGTTACCCATGTCCCCGCCTTTGGAAAATTAAAGTATGTGCACGTTTCCATCGATACATGCTCCGGGGTCATAGTTGCTTCTCCCTTGTCTGGGGAAAAGGCCTCTCATGTCATTGCCCACCGTCTTGAGGCTTGGAGTGCTTGGGGTCTTCCTAGGCTGCTCAAGACTGACAATGGCCCTGCTTATACTTCAGAAAAGTTTAAACATTTCTGCAATCAGATGGGTGTTGCACACCTGACAGGACTTCCTTATAATCCTCAAGGCCAAGGAATCATTGAACGTGCCCATCGCACATTAAAGGCTTATTTAAATAAACAAAAAGGGAGAATTGGTGAGGTGCCGCCAACCCCCAAGGTTGCCATCTCCACTGCACTTCTTACTTTAAATTTCTTAAATTTAGATGCCCGTGACTATTCAGCGGCAGAACGCCATGGGCAGTGGCCTATCCCACCCAAGGATCAGGTGAAGTGGAAGTATGTACTCACTGGAGAATGGAAAGGCCCGGATCCTATTCTAATACAATCCAGGGGAGCGATTTGTGTTTTTCTGCAGAATCAAGAAAATCCAATTTGGGTACCTGAGCGTTTGACTCGAAGATTGTCTTCTGTTCTTCCTGAAGATGAGACTACGGACCCTACTATTACTGGGAATGGTAATCCAGGTTGATTCACTCATCTTGTGGGCTATTGCCAGATCCTGGCCAGTACCCATGCCAGTTCATAGCAACTCTACTGTTTTGCCAACTTTTCTCTACCTCCTGTTTGTGTGATGTTCCCTGTATAGTGCCAGATGGAGAAATGCCCCAACGGTATGCCACCATTAACTTTTCTCTGTCGCATACCTTATGTTTTACTGTTAAGAACTTTCCCTGCCTTGCGTTTGGTCACGTAGAGCTACATTTCAATATTCAATATAATATAAGCTCTAATGTGAGCAATGTACCCATTTGGCATCTGGCTTTCTATTAGCTAATCAAAACTGTGTCATATGATGCAGTTGTCCTGCGATTCCTCCTTTAGAGTTTATGCATTATTCCTTTGCGAGCTAACTTTTCTCAGCATTTTCAACAGAGCAAGAAATCTCGAATTACCTGAAAGGAAACTGGTCCATGAAAGCAGAGCAACTATCAAGACAATTGCTGATGCAGATTGCTGTCCTCAACAGGACTAGGTTGGACCCCATTACAGTTGAAGAATTGACCTCATGGATTACCAATACTTTCTCCCTTTTCAAGGAGTGGGCGGGCATGTTTGTCCCGGGGAGCTGTTGTCCTCCTGGGATGCGGAGTAAGTCTCTGGCTTATTGGCCGTTTAAAAAGAGAACATGCCAGACACAAAGTAGTTGTTTACCAGGCTATGACCACCATTGAAAAGGGTGCTTCTCCCAACATATGGCTGGCCTCTTTGAAAGATCAAGAGTTCGCCCTAGATCATCTTTGTCACAGTCATGTGGAGTCATTGTATCCAGGGACGGGCAACTTTCCTCGAGCTCGGACCAACCCAAGACACGGGGCCCGGTTGCGATAGGGTAACTCTATGACGGGTAAGGCCGAGTTTGGATGAGAATGACCTAAGACAGGAGCAATGACAAGATTGACGTGACACCCAGATCTAGACCAGTCATTTTATTAAACAAAAAAAGGGGAGATGTAGAGAGCGGTGCGGCGAAACAAAGATGGCGCCGACATCCAGTCTCGTCTGGATGTCGACAACTTACCAGGCATGTGCAGGCTTGTCCCCTTGCTAGGGCAGCCATACAATAATGTGATGTAGGGCGCCCTCCAGTGGTGAACAACGGTACTGCACATGTGCGGTTTTTGCACCAGGTGTCAGTTGGCCGTTAATATGCTAATGAGGGGCGGTACCATGCTAGTGGGTGATTCATTCTCCGCCAATCCCTGGAGGACAAGTAGTGGGGTGATCCGTGCCCCACCAATCCCTGAGAGTTTATTAGCATACTGTTGTGTATATAAGGCGAGCGACTTTGCCACTCGGGGTCCCTGTTCAAGAGAGCTGTACCACAGTAAAGGTTTGTTCACAGAAGAATCCTGTTGCCGTGCGTCGTTCTTGCTGGCAGGACGTTGGGCATGCGACAACATAACAGTAGCAAAATGAAGATGCTTATCAAACATTAACATTAAATAACAGTAGCAAAATTAAGGTGCATATCAAACATTAACATTACATAACAGTAGCAAAATTAAGTTAAGAGGTAGTAACAGAATAATTCCAACATTGGGGTCACAGCAACGTAAGGAACTATACTAAAGGGCTGCAGCACTAGGAAAGTTGAGAACCTCTGCCCTAGGGAGCTCGTTGTACCTGGTCCTGGAGCTGAAACTGCCCAGCGGAGCCACTATCAGAATTTAACTTACAGTCCAAAGCATCGGGATTGGTGCATTCGAGATTAAACAATCACAGCCATTAGGCAGTAACAGAGGACCATAACATGTTCCAACTCCAAGTGACAAACATGGCTTCCCCGAGGCTGATTAAAAAGTTGATCCAAACTGACCTTGTACAAAGTGTGTTCCCCTCCTCCCCGTTAGTAGCTGTTGTATAAATGTTGCAGTTTCCTCTTAACCTGGCTAGCTCCCAAATAATTGAGACAATACTATTTTATTTATTTACTTTACAGCTTTAAGGCACAACAACTGAGCAGTATTAGTCAATTTCTAACCTTCTAAACTAATCTGGCTGCCTCCCAGCCCCAAATGGTGGAAATGCTTGCATTTTATGACTTTCTCTGTTCCAGTTGTTTTCTTATGTCTCCTGAACCCTCCCCTTGTGGCTGAACCCCTACTTCCCTGCTGTCCTTCTCTCACCCCCTGCTGGGAGGAAGTGCAGTCCCATTCTCTCCTGGCTCAGTTGTTGACTGACCACTTTCTTTATTGATCAAACAGAGAATAGTTGGGGAGCAATGTTTACACAACATTGAGACAGGAGATTCTCTAAGTAAGAATTGTAGTAAGATATGGGGCCACAGAGATCAGCATTTGAGCAACACAAGGATAATCTTTACATAGTGCACCATGATGTCATGCTACACCCTGTCCTTGTTACCTTCAGCAGGCAGGAGGGGAGAGCTGACCCTACCTCTCACTGGCTGTAGCACTTGGGAGAGCTGGCCCTGCATCTTGCCTGGGCAGCACAGTGAATCTGGCCCTGGTTGCAGGGAAATCGCAGGTGAGTCGACCCCTAGGGTGTGAGAATGGGACTGATCCTGCCACCTGCCTGCTGTCGTGGGCCAGGGAGAGATTGATTCCCTGTTCTCCCTACCTGCAGCAGGTGAGCAAGCTGATCCCAGGGTCATGGGAACAGGAGAATTAGCCCTACCCCTCACTAACAGCAGCACTTGGGAGAGAGGGCTCTGCATCTTGCCTGGGTAGCACAGTAGAGCTGACTCTGGTTGTGGGGGTTGCAAGTGAGCCAGCCCCAGAGCATGAGAATGGGAGAGCAAACCCTGCCTCTCGCCCTGCTGCAGCATCGGGTGAGCTAGCCAGGGCAGAACTGGAGAGCTTACCTAGTGGTGTGGGTACAAGAGAGCTGGCTGGCTGACCACTTCAGCTACAACCAAGGCCCAGATCCAGGGCTTTGAATTGGCCCATCTCAACATCTCCCTGGGTCATCCATGCACTGCTGGGAGCATGTGAAGGGACTGATGCTACACATCCCAAGCTGCAGGATCTCCATGACACAGGGCAACCATAGGATATCCAAGAGGAGTCCCTGTGAGGATCCAGGGTTGACTGTGTAGCAGAAGCCAAATGTGTGGAACCAGACCAATGACTCATTACAGTGAACATTTTTAAGTAAGAAGTATGGACAAAAGGGAATACTGTGTGATACTGTGACACATGACATCTTCCACGATGAGATTTTTTTTTCTTTTTTTGGGAGTTAGATTGCAAGGGCAGAAGGTAGGTACAAAGGGACAGGGAGATGAAAGGGCTTAGGGTACGTGATGTGGAATTCACAAAGAATCAATAAAATGTAAGTAAAAAGAAAAGAAAATAGTATGTTCACCAGGTCAAAAAGTCTCCAGTCTTTCTGTTGGTTGGAATTCTGAGTTTGGGAGAATTTATTAGCAAAACGAAGCTATTCATTAAAGTTCTGAAAGGAGGGTTGGGGAGGCAGACAGTCAGTAAAGAGCACTGGCTCTTAACTCAGATGACCTGAGTTCTGTTCCTACAGTTTCACTGCACAACTGCTTGTAACTCCAGTTCTAGGGGGTCTGATGCCCTCTTCCGGCCTCTGACAGCACCCGCATGTGACATATGATACACACACAAAAATGTACATATACATTTTTTCAAAAGTTTTTTTTTAAAACAAGATTTTAAAATTCTAAGTGTGTCTTTAGCCACTCTCCATCTTTCCATGTTCTCTCCTCATTCCTACAGCTTCACAGAACATGAGCCACAGTAAAACTGGTCCGCTCTGGAGCCTGGTTTTATTTTTCATGCTCAATAGTTTGCTTTTCAATTTCCCACTTGCTGCAGGTTACTGCTCCTTGAGCTCTCTCTCCTTTGCAGTTTTCTCTGATTCAAATGAAGGTACAAACAGAATATTTTACATCAATACATCTAGATAACACGAAGCTTTTCTTTTTATTTATCTTTCAGGGAAACGATCTCCCTGGGCTTGGCAGGGAATTCTTCCCTCAATGACGAATATTACCGTTTCCAAGGCAGATTCCCACGGGAGCATAAGGGATGGTGGTTACTGTGGCAGGGCACAGTTGGGGCGAAGGAAAAAGTGGCAGAAAGTTTGAATCCCCCTGCTTCCCCACATCCACACACACAGTTCATCTAAAGCTTTCATCTCATACTGCAGCCTTTTCACACCTTCAGCTATCGTGGAGATGATAGATTACCTCAAAAACTCCACAGAGAATGTGTAGTTCACAGCACACACAGGGAAGCTGCCATTCTGTATGCTGGGGGTACTCCAAGACACCCAGGTATTAAACGTGTGTCACCTTCTGCCTCTCCAGACTTGCTTTTCCTTTCAAATGCTTTTTGCCATATTTTGGTGAGTTAGGTTTGTCCAGGAACATCCCACTTGGATGCCAGCTGGATGGGGGACGGGCTTCCCTGGGCTCACATTGATGTTCTGACTCACTGGGATCACCAGGGTTTAGTCGTAGGGCCTCCCTCTTAGCTATGCTTTATTAGAGGGAAGGACCATAAGCAAAAGCAGAGGAGATCTTAGAGAAAGGTGCATGGGGCAAATCCTGGAGGAAACTAGGTCCAAGCTTCCAAGAGATTTTTCCCAGGGAAGGCACACAGGATGTATTTAATTTCCTCACTGATAGGCTTGACACTAATGTGAAAAAGTTGTTAACTGGAAAAACTCGTTAGTCAATGAGCAGGGTTCTTATAGGGTGCTGTGCACACAGGCAGAGGCACAGTAATGTGAAGCTTCAGAGCTATAGTGTGCCAGCTCCTAGGCAAAAACCAAACAAACTGACAAAGCAAACCTACCAACCATCCATCCCACCAACCATCCATACAACCAACCAACCAACCATCCAACCAATCATCCATCCATCCATCCATCCAACCAACCAACCAACTAACCAACCAACCAACCATCCAACCAACCAACCAACCAACCAACCAACCATCCAACCAACCAACCAACCATCCATCCAACCAACCAACCAACCAACCAACCAACCAACCAACCAACCATCCAACCAACCATCCATCCATCCAACCATCCAACCAACCAACCAACCAATCAACCAAGCAACGAAGCAAACAACCATCCAACCAACCAACCAACCAACCAACCAACCAACCATCCAACCAACCAACCAACTAACCAACCAACCATCCAACCGACCAACCAACCATCCAACCAACCAACCAACCAACCAACCAACCAACCAACCAACCAACCAATCAACCAAGCAACGAAGCAAGCAAGCAAGCAAGCAACCAACCAACCATCCATCCATCCAACCAATCAACCATCCATCCAACCAACCAACCAACCAACCAACCAACCAACCAACCAACCAAAGAAACCCAACCAAAGACAATAAAACAAACAAAAACAAAACAAGACAGCAACAACAACCAAAGGACAACAATAAACCAAACCAAATGAAAATTAAATAGCAACAACAAAAACCAACAAACAACGAGAAACCTATCCTCCTTCTGCTGAAGAAATCAAGAGAGGGCCCACGTAAGCTAATTCCAAGCTCTGTATGACTATGGGGGACAAGTTCTCTCTGGGCCTACTTAGGGTATCTAACATTCATTCCCGCATTCTAGAACACTCATCTTCTCTCCACTTAGAGTTTTCTTTCATTCTTTTCATCATCAGGTATTTTCTCCATCTTCCCAGAGCATACTTGCCCACTTCTCCTGCTGGGGAGTGCCTTTGAACAATATGGAAATTCTACATCCAAGCATTCAGCAGGCATGAGCACCTGAGTGCAGCCCCAGTCGGTCCTAGCTTTTGCCAGTTGCTGAGGGGAACTCAAGCGTTGGTTCTATGGGGAGGAACAAAGGGCTAGGATATAGGATGTGCTGGCTGTGCTCAGCCTCCAACGTTCTCTTCAGAGATAGCTCCCCCTCTTTTATTAACTTCCCTCCCCAAAGTTGACAGGTTTTGTATACTGCTACCAGAGCACAGTGTACCCAACCATTTTAGGTATTGACTGTGGCTATGTTTGAGTTTAACAGGACAGCTGAGCAGTCACAGCAGGGGTAGTGTGCCTATCTTACAGTTGGGAACTTGACTATCCCACCAAAGCCCAGAAGATGAAAACTTGTTTCCCTAGCCTGTGGCCCTACTGGAAGGTAGTAAACATGAGGGGGGAGGACATTAGACCATTGCAAGTGTGCCCTTGAACTGGGTATTGTGACTTTGGCCCCTCCTCCTCTCCTCTGTTTTGTACTGCCACAGGATGAGCTATTTTTCTGCACATACCCACCATGATGTACTGCCCAAGTACCTACCTCCCATCCCCCAAACCCTCTCCCCCCCAAAAAACAAGGACCAGGTGACTATGGAACTTCTTTTTTTCTCCTCTTTATTAAATTGGGCATTTCTTATTTACATTTCAATTGTTATTCCCTTTCCCGGTTTCCAGGCCAACATCCCCCTAACCCCTCTCCCTCCCCTTCTGTATGGGTGTTCCCCTCCCCATCCTCCTCCCATTACCGCCCTCCCCCCAACAATCCCATTCACTGGGGGTTCAGTCTTGGCAGGACCAAGGACTTCCCCTTCCACTGGTGCTCTTACTAGGCTATTCATTGCTACCCATGAGGTTGGAGCCCAGGAACTTCTGAAACACTGAGCCAAAATAGCTCTTCTTTCAAGTTGAATATCAAAGGTGATTTTTTTTCAGTAATGAAGTTGATTAACACTGTGTGCAAAGCCCAATATTCACAATCACTGTTTTATAGAAAAGTCTGCCCGTGCCAACGTAGTTTAGAAAAGGACAGTGGGGTTCTTCATATAACACCACTTTGGGTCTCTGTGCTAAAGAGACGTTCACTTAGACTTAAGGGCTAAAATATTTTTTCTTGCTGCTTGTTTCATTATGAAGGAAGATCCCACGGAAAGTGACCAGGTCTCTGGCTAAGCCACCTGGCTAAATGGCATTGTAGCACCAAATGTCTTTCTGGTCCTGAGAATTTCCCTAGGGAGAAAAAGCAGGTGATTGTTAATGGCTCCGTGTGTGACCCACAGCTGTTATCAGAAGCATATATGGTCAAAGCAGTGTGGAAGGCCTTTGAAACCACCAGACAGAAAGGCGTTTTCACATGCTGCTAACCTGAGGAGTATTTTGAGAAAGGCTGATTCCTCAGGATTGATAAGCCAGCTTTAGGACCTTTTCCTGTAACGGCCATCAGTGCCCTGAGTGACTGCAGTGGACATCTGTCATTTGGTCATTGCTCTAACCGTGGGAGCTTGCCTCACTCCTGTGTTTATTATGGTATTGTTTGGTACATGATGACATAGAGCGACCCATAAAAGGCAACTCTTATAAGGACAACATTTAATTGGGGTTGGCTTACAGGTCCAGAGGTTCAGTCTGTTATCATCAAGGCAGGACCATGGCAGTGTCCAGGCAGCCATGGTGCAGGAGGAACTGAGTTCTACATCTTCATCTGAAGGTTTCTAGGAGCAAACTGGCTGGCTTCCTGGTGGCTAGGATGAGTGTCTTAAAGGCCACACCCATAGTGACACACCCACTCCAACAAGGCCACGCCCACTCCAGCCTCCTAATAGTGCCACTCTCCGAGCCAAGCATGTACAAACCATCAAAACATATTGTGTAACATTTTTTGCTCCTTTTTTTTTTTTTTTCGGAGCTGGGGACCAAACCCAGGGCCTTGCCCTTGCTAGGCAAGTGCTCTACCACTGAGCCAAATCCCCAACCCCCTTTTTTGGTCCTTCTACTGTTGGGTATGTGATGCTTACTCTTCATTAAATTAAGAGGTTCCTAGGACATTGGTGAAACACACCTTTGGGTGTATCTGTGAGGGCATTTCCTGAGATTAACCCATGAAAGAAAACTGGTCCTTAATGTGTGTGGAACCATCTGATGGGCTGCAGTCTTAGGCTGAATGGAAAGGGGGAAAGGAGACAACACATCAAATGCTACTGTTCCTCACTCTCTACTTCCAAACTATGAAGGTGTGGGAGGTCCCAGCCCCATCTCCCATTGCCATAGACTCTGCCTTGTTTTTCTTTACAATTAATTATATCCCTTTAAACTTTGGCTCAGAGCGAATGTTCCTTTCCTCAAGTTGCTTCTGTTCTGTAATTTTGTCACAACAATGAGACAAATAAGTAATCCTAGAGTTGCTGAAGACGAGGCTGTGACTGTGATAAACCTGACCAGGTCTTGGGATGGATCTGGTTTGTGGGAGGTATCTGGCCACGGGACAGATCTGGAGCCGCAGGTCAGAGGAGCCCGAGAATGCTGTAGGCAGAGCTTAATGGACCATTTTCGTTTGTAGAAGACCAGAATGCTGAGAGAAATGGGGACAGTGGATGCACATGAGGGTCAGAGGGCAGTCTAGAGGGATCTGCAATACAGATAAATCAGCACTATATTCCGGCAAAGAAACTGGATTTGTTCTGCTGGTGTCTTGAGAACTTGCATGGGGCTGAATTGTGATGGATTAAATTGTTCGGTGGAGAAAATTCAAGATAGTATTACACTCAGGTATGCAATGGCTGTCACTGTCAGGAAAGTAGGGACCAGAGAGAATGGCACCAGGATTAGCCTATAAAACGTCAGTTGGCTTAGGACCAAAAATCCTTCTCACCTGGCTATGTGCAATGAGCAGAACTGAGGGAAAAAACCCAACATACAAACTCAAGAGGGCAGGCGCTATGTAAATGACCTATAGAGGGTTGAGAGACTCGTGGCCCCCTCACTACTGAATGTGTGCCTTTCCCCAGCTAACCAGTGCACCCCCCTTCTCCAGAGGGTGCATTCTTAAGAAACTCTCCTTTCTTATTACCTTACAGTGTGTCCCTGGTGCAGTTGTTTGTCCTGGAACACGAGCACCTGGAAATTTCAGCCCATGTCCCTGGACTCACATTTATGCTTAAAACAGAAAGTACATGACTCATCAAGGAAAGGAGTGTGAAGTCTTGTTTGTTTTGCTTTGTTTTTGATTGAAAGTAGATTCTTTAAAAAAAATAACAACAAAACAAACAAAAGAAATAAAAGCAAACCACACAGAAACAAAGAAAATAGATTCTTCTTTCATACAATACCTTTCTCAGTTTCTTCTCCCTCTGCTCCTTTAACACCCCCCAACCCCCGTCCCATCGGATCCACTCTTCTTCCACTTCCTCTTTAGAGAAGAGCAAGAGAAGACAGCTAGTTAGGACAAAACAAGCTACAATAAGACAAGATGAAAGGCCTCAGACTGAGACTGGACAAGACAACCCAATAGGAAGGAAATTACCTCAAGAACACTCAAGGGCTAGAAGCCCCACACACCCACCAAGCTAACAACCCTAACATAGACACAGAGGACCTGGTATACACACTCACACTGGCCTCGTGCATGCCATTCTAGTCTCTGTGAGCCCACATGAACCCTGCTTAGTTCATTCAGTGGGCCATGCTCTTCTGGTCCTCAATCCTCTCTGACTCCAGAGCCTTTCCCCCCTTTCCCCTACAGGGTTCCCCTATCTCAGAGGGGAGATACATGATGGAGACCCCAGTTTAGACTCTCTGCATAATGTCTGGCTGTGGGTCTCACACCTGTTCCCATCTGCTCCTGGAAGAAGTCTTTCTGAGGATGACTGGACAAGGAAGTTATCTATGAGAATAGCAGAATCTCATTAGGGATCATTTCATTGACTGTCTATCTGTCTGTCTGTCTGTCTATCTATCTATCTATCTATCTATCTATCTATCTATCTATCTATCTATCTGCTAGTCCTGTTTGGTTTACCCCAGGTCTCTGGGATATCCAGCCTCTGGTCCCTGGCTATCCAAGCAGTGTAGGGCGCGGGCTTCCCCTCATGGCATAGATCTCAAGTTAAAACTCGTGGGAGTCCACTGCGCCCACAAGATCTACACCACCATTCCTCAGCACGTTTTTCAGGCAGGACAGATTGTAGGTGGAGGGTTTCGTGGCTGGGTTATGTCCAGGTTTCTCTTTCCATAGCCTGTAGAATGCCTTCTTGTGCCAACGAGACTAGAAGGTAGGGATGAAGGCTCCAAGCTGTACCAGCTCGACCTCTCTACGTTCAAAGAGCATCTAGGTGTTGTCCTCAGTGATGGGACAGTTTTCAGACAGTGACCTTCTGTCCTAGCCTCAGCCTGGGTTGTTTAGGGATCTCCACAAGATTCCCTCAACTAACAACTGAATGTTACCCAGTCCCTCCCTGAGTGGCTACAAAAGACGGCCAGTTTCAGAGCTGTTACAGCAATAAGGACTGCATGGCACTGGCATAAAAATAGACACATTGATCAATGGAATCTAATCGAAGACCAAGACATAAATTACACACCTATGGACACCTAGTTTTTGATGAAGAAGCCAGAAGTACACACTGGGGGAAAAAAGAAAGCATCTTCAATAAATGGTGCTGGTTGAACTGGTTTGCAAGTAGAAGAATGCAAATAGATCCATATTCATCTCCCTGCCTGGAAACTCAAGTCCAAGTGGATCAGAGACCTCAATATGAAACCAGGTACATTGAACCTGACAGAAGAGAAAGCGGGGAGTGGCTTTGAACACATTGGTGCCGAAGACTCTTTGAACAGAATCTCTTCCCCTGATATCCTGAGCAATGAATAGTACCCACAGTTGTTGGCTTCACCAGGGCACTCATGTTGCAGTGGCTCCAGGTCAGGATTGGGCAGCAAGGTGACCAGATTGTCCCCAACCAGTGGAGAACCTAGTCCATGGAAGCTGACCAGTGGTCCCATCTTTTGGGACGTTCTATTCAAAGGCAAAACATCAGCCACTCTATCATTCCAAGCACTGGCAGAAGCCCATGGGTGGAGGAAAGACATCTGCGACTGGTTGATTGACCCCTGCTGAAAGCCGAGGCTACCTTGTCTACAGACGGGAACAGTTCTCTTCATGAAGATCAGAGATAAGTGGGTGCTGCCATGGTGGACAACACAATGTCATCTGGGATGGCTGAACCTCAACCCTCCAGCACATCAGTGCCGCAGATGCCTTTGCCATCTCTTGGATGCCCTGGTGAAGCCAACAACTGTGGGTACTATTCATTGCTCAGGATATCAGGGGAAGAGATTCAGTGGCATGGGGCAGTAACAAAGCAGATAAAGTGGCTAGGGAAATGGCTATGCAGGAGCCTATCCTGGTTACAGGCCTGCAAGAGACAGCCACTGGGAACTGGGATTGGACTAAGGGATGGCCTCACTTTAGAATGTTCAACAGAAGAAAAGGCCCAAATTGCGTAAACAAACAAACAAACAAAAAAAGGCAATGGCACACTTGAGGGAAAACTATATTCCTCAGAGAACAAAGAAAAGACTCACTTTGCCAAATACAGAAATGGACTCATTTAGGAGATAAAAAGTTTGTCCAAGTAGTTAAGTGTATGTAATAGACTTTAAGATTTTAGCCAGAGAGACAGTAAAAAGTATAAGGTATGTCAATAAGTGAATGCTTAGCAAGCAAACAGGGCAAAGAGACCTAGAGAGTTTAGTGAAAAGTCTAAGTGAACTTCACTGAGATAAAACCAAGAAAATATGATCACGAGTATCTCCTAGTGCTTGTAGATACCTTTTCAGGAATAGACAAAAACTTTCCTCACCAAACAAGAGATGGACTCTACAATCATCAAGAAGATACTGGAAGAAATCTTCCCCCGATTTGGAATGCCCAAGGTAATCTGGTCAGACAACGGCCCTACTTTCGTTGCCAAGGTAAGCCAGGGTGTGGCCAAGTATTTAGAGGTCGATTGGAAATTACATTGTATTTACAGACCTCAAAGTTCAGGACAGGTAGAGTAAATAAATAAAACTCTAAAAGAGATCCTGACCAAAATGACCATGGAGACTGGCACAGACTGGGTGGCACTCCTTCCTTCTTGCTCTCTTCAGAGCAAGAAATACCCCTTCCAGATTCAGCCTTACCCCTTTTGAGATCTTATATGGGGCCTCAACTCTTCTGACTGTATTAGATGATGTTACTGAACCAACATGTCATAGTAATAATGATTTGTATGCCAGGCTAAAAGACCTACAGGTGATACAGAAAGAAATCTGCTCAGAGCTGGCAGCAGCCTATGCCCCGGGACCCCCGAGACATCTCATCAGTTCCAGGTCGGAGACTCGGCTACATACGATGGCACCGAACCCAGATACTCGAGCCTCACTGGAAAGGACCGTACCTGGTGCTGCTGACCACCCTGACAGCCGTCGGTTCTCAGCCCTCACCAGCCGTGTACTAGCTGTTGGGGCTGAGAGCTGGGACCTAGAGGGAAACTCAGATCTTCAAAAAGCTCCCTAGACTTAATTTCATGTTTGCCCTGGGTTCTATCAAGATAGGTGTGGGGATAGGCTTGATTTCTATTACAAATGATGTAACATTGTATATGTTAGTACTCCTAACACTTCTTGGGACTGTGCCTCAGGGATCACAATCTGTATAAGTTTAGAAGTTCTAAAAGCTAGTCATGACCTTGGTGTGTAGGTTTAGATAGTGTCCAGATTGGAATCCTGATGCTAAAGACTTAGTAAGAAAAAAAAAAAGAGTTGAGAATTACTTAAGGCTATCTAGGTGCTGCAAGGGCAGCACAAGGACATCTGCCATTGCCCTGCAATGCAAGGCTTATAGAGAATTCAGAACTGCCATTGACTCAGATATAAAAAGAGTGAAAGACTTTTTAGCTGACTTCCAAGAATACCTAACCTCCCTCTCAGAGGTAGTCCTTCAGAATAGAAGATTAGACCTGATATTCCTTAAAGAAGGAGCCTGTGTGCTACACTGAAAGAATGTTGATTCTATGCAGACCATTCAGGAGTAATTAAAGACTCCATGAATAAACTTAGAGAAAGGTTAGACAAAAGACAGACAGAGAAGCGCATCAGGGATGGTTCGAGAGCTGGTTTAGTAGATCTCCTTGGATGACTACTCTGATATCTTCCCTTATGGGACCCTTCTTAGTTTTGCTTCTGCTTCTGATTATAGGTCCATGTGTGTTAAAGAAACTAGTTAATAGGTTTGACTCCTACAAAAAGATAGACGCTCAACAAGGTTGGTTTGAGTCTTGGTTCACTAGGTCTCCCTGGATGACTATCCTACTCTCTGCTATATGGCTGGGCCATTACTAATAATTTTCTTGGTTTTAGTTTTTGGACCCTGCGTGACAAACAGGTTAATTGCTTTTGTTAAAAATCGAGTGGGTGCTGTGCGGTTGATGGTTCTGAGACAACAGTACCAGTCAGGACAACTGGTGAGACCAAATACGAGACTTGATATCAAAATTCTAAGATTAGAATTACTTAGTAGAAGAAGAGGGGAATGAAAGGGAAATTATACAGATTTAAGGTTTAAAAATATGAAGTTAAAAGAGTAAGTTTCAAAATTCAGACTCAGGACTAAACACTGTGAAAAGCGAGTCCAGGCAGCCCTGCCCTGCCGCTAGGACTAACAGACCATAAAGATAAAGAAAAGGAATGCAGGAACCAGCCCAAGTTATCAGGACTGACCCAAACCATCTGGCAGAAAGGCACCTCCCCCAGCTTACTCAGAGTCACACCTTAACCAGATGTCCTTCAAACCCTGATACGCCCCTAGCTCCTAAGATCCTGTACGCTCTAGTCAATACGTACTCTCCTGCTGTGCTATAATCTCACTGCCATGTTTAAATGAGCCAATCACTTATAGCCGCGCCAGAAATTAGCCAATTGTGTGTAACGGCGCCAAACCCCCTAGCCTTCCCTATATAAACCCCTGACTTTTGAGCTTCGGGGTTGACACCTCTGTCTCCTGCGCAGGATACGTGTCGACCTGGAGATCCCCGTAATAGATCTCCGTAATAAACCTCGCCTTTGCTTATTAAAAAAAAAAAAAAAAGAAAGAAAAGAAAATGCAGACAAACTGGGTTTCTTTCTTTCTTTTTTTTTTTTTTTTGGAGCTGGGGACCGAACCCAGGGCCTTGCACTTGCTAGGCAAGTGCTCTACCACTAAGCTAAATCCCCAACCCCCAAAGTGGGTTTCAAAAGGCATCTGCAATTCTCAAAGAGATTAGTGCCACCAAAGAGACAGCAGGACTGTACCGGGACAACTGGGAACTCCACGTCACAATCTCTATTAGCACTTGATAATGCTTGTGTTTTCGTGGCAGCCATTTGGCAAGCGGGTCATTTTATTACAAAACATTAGTTTCAAATTATGGGAAGACTAACACTTATGAGCCAAGTATTAGAGAGAACCAGCAGATGCCATTCTTTTAAGGTACCAAGCCTTGATAGCTTTTAGGATGTCTTAGAAAATCTCTTTCTCTCTCCCTCCCCATCTCCTCTGCCCCAGCTGTTTGTGTGTGTGTGTGTGTGTGTGTGTGTGTGTGTGTGTGTGCACATGCGAGGCACATGTGTGCATGGAAGTCAGAGGTTGACATTAGGTGTCTTCCTCAATCACTTTCCACCTTGGTTTTGTTTTTGTTTTTTAACGTTTATTTATTTATTTAATATGAGAACACTTCCTATGTTCAGACACACCAGAAGAGGGCATCGGATCCCATTACATATGATTGTGAGCCACCATGTGGTTGCTGAGAATTGAACTCAGGACCTTCTTCCAGAGGTCCTGAGTTCTTAACCTCTGAGCCATCTCTCCAGCCCTCCACCTTGTTTCTTGAGACAAGGTCTCTAATGAGCCTGCAGGTCACCTGCAGGTTGGCCAGCTGTCCTATCTGGGCTTCCTTAGCTCTGGGATTACAGGTGTGCACTCCTGCCTGGGATTTTACATGAGACCCTGTGAATCTGAACATGGGTCTTCATGCTTGCAAAGCAAGCAGTTTGTCAATGGAGTCATAGCCCTAACTCTTAGACTATGTTTCTAGGGGCTGGAGAGAGAGCTCAGCAGTTTTGAGCATTTACTATTCATGAGGAGGGACCTGGTTTGGTTCTAACATCCACATTGGGTAGCTCCCGACAGCCTATAATTTTAATTCCAGGGGATCTTATGACACTCTTTTCTGACCTCTGCAGGCACCTGAATGTTCACGATGCACATAAACTTATGCACACATGAATACAAATAAATCTTCAAAAATGTTTCTACATGCCAAGAACCACCATAGAATACCATGTATGGATATAGGTGCAAATATCATTGTAATGCATTTATTTTCGATATCCCTGCCTACTTATAGACCAGGAGCCTACTGTATGAAGTGAGTGGCCCAGGAAGTACCCCTCTTCTCAAGAAAGCTGGACACACAATGATGACCTCCCACTGCAACAGGACAAAAACGAGTTTCTGATTATCACAGGCTTGGGGTGAAATTCAAGTGGACAATTCAGGAAATCTTTGGCGAATTATTTCTCTATTTCGAGATTCAAGAATCTTTTTTGGTCAATTATTTCTTTTTTTCTCTCTCTCTATCCCCTATGCCAGAGGTGTTCAATCTTCTGAAACTGTGACATGTTGTCACATTTGTTGGGCCACATTCATAGCTATTCTGGGATGCCCGCGGCTTGGATGTCCCTGTACTGCAGCCCCTCTCTATTCCTCAAAATAGTTCAAGGAATGCTCGTGGTTGGGCTCCTGTGTACTATGAGACACAAAAGCAAACCCCACCTTTCTTCTGGATCTCCTGCTCTCCTTTGCTGGGGTACTGTCTAGGATGGCTGACCAGTCCTGCAGCTGACTGGAGCCTGTATTACAGACCACCCCTTCATAACCTACCCACAATGCAGTGCCAACCATTCTTCTCTGTGTCTCTGGGGAAGCTGCTGACAGAATCTACCCAACCTCGCCTCTTCAAGATCTTTGGAAACCATGACAGGTCTTTTAAATTCACTGACTTCTAAAATCTGTAGAACACGGAACAGAGGTTGTTGGATGTGGCCAACCCCAGAGGGTACTGATCCCTGTGGAACTCGGAACAGAGGTTGTTGGGTGTGGCTAACCCAGCACGGTATCGATCCCTCCACTCAGTTTACGTGCTTAAGCTTTCTTTTCCCTCAGGTACTTTCCAGGAGTCTCTGTCCTGTCCTGTAGACAGTCCTAAGGATCACACCCAAGCTGCGCCCACACAGAAGTTCTCAGTCCTGCTCTCAAGCTCAGGGGCTCCGACCATCCGTTTGTGCCCGGGTTAGTCCTGGTTTACGACTGCTGTGCTGTAGTTCATTAAGCCTCCTGCCCACTCTCAGAAGAATCCTTCTTGGGATAGTGAATTGTGATTGTCATTCTTTCTCTAGCCATACATTCCCTCACATCGCTGGAAAGAACTGAGAACCGGTCAGCAGTGACTGTGGGATTACCCAGCATGCACTTCTTCTTAGTGTTCCTTGACTGATGTCTGCTGTTCTGACCCTGATTGAAGTCCTGGTGGCTTCTAACCATGTCTCCAAGGCCTGGCCTTCTCTGTGCCTGAAACCTTAGTCATTAGCCTCTTTCACCAGCTGTGCCGCCTACCCTTCACGGCCTGCCTACTACACTGTTTACCCAGTGTGCTTTGCGCTTTGGAAGTCATGCTGCGCATATATCAAGGTTCTACCGGGAAAGTGGGGTGCTCTAGCAGAAGGGTCAAGGACTTTGAAGCCAAAAGACCCAGATTCAAATTCTACCTTGGAAGCTACCAGTGTGACGTCGGACATGTCACCTCAACCACCCAATGTGGAATGGAATTACTACTTGAAATGGATGGATTGACATGCGTTAGGGGAGTTCCTTGTTTACGTAAGCTAGCTCGGTTACCTGAGGCTAGCTCAGTCTTTGGGAAAACCAGATTTCTGAATTACGTAACTTTAACTGTCAACCTGACACGGCCTGGAGGGAATTTCTCAACGAGCAGGTATCTAGATCTAGATCGGTTTGGCCAGTAGGCATGTCTGGGGCAGGGTGCTTTCCTAAATGTTGATTAGAAAACCCAGACAATTGTGGGAAGCACCATTCCCTAGGCATGGGGTCCTGAACAGAATAGGAAAGGAGAAAGCTAACTGAGACCAAACAAGCCAGGGTGTATTTACTCTTAGGTTTTTTTTTTTTCCCTCTTCTCTGCTCTTGACTGTGAACGTGGCATGGGTAGCTGCCAGAGTTTCAGATTCCAAACATTTTTTTTGGAGGGGGGTGTCAGGAGATTTTGATCAGATCATCAGAAACGAAGCTAGAACACAGGGCTGTATGATATAAAAGGTGAATCAGTCAGGACCAACAGAATTGATTTCCCTCCCTCGTTTTAGAGGGAAGATCAGTTAGTTCCTTCTGTCCACCCACCCCATCACTCCAAGCGCAGACTGTTCTCAGGGGAGAGCGCAGCCGACATCGTTCTCCATCTCATCAGCTTGTCAGAAAATGCTGCAGGGAAATGTGCCAGGAGCAGAGAAAGGAATCTCCTTCTGTAATCCTTTCCACGATTTAGATCCGAGACACGAGGGGAGCTTTATTTCATCTCTTCACACTGAGGTGAATTCAGAAGGAATTGGGAACATGTGTGCTACAGGCATCGATATTAATGACCTGAAACGTGAGGCATACTGGCAAGGCCACAGAGATAATAGTTCTGTTCTTCCTTGCACGGAAGATGGCGGTGCAGACATTTAAGATTTCAGTCAACATGTCTCCCGTGTAGAAATCCCCAGCCTGGGACTCAAATCTGATTAAGTGAGTCAGGTTTGCATTTATTATGCTATACTGCTAACAGTTTTCAGCATTCAGAAATAAGTGGTGTCTCTGTGGAGCTGGCCCGTTCCTGGCAATTATGCACTTGGCTGCTAGTATGATCCGGCTTGCCAAAAATGCTGGAATGGTGCTCTAGTCTGCAGCTTGCAAGCTGGGGAGGGGGCGTCCCCCACCATGTTCCTTCCTAAGGTGGCCAAATCCTGCCTGCCTACAGTTTATTTACATCTGTTTGTTCTGAAACTGGACCAGAAGGGATACAGATAGATCCCTTAGCCCAGTTCAGCTTCTGCAGTAAACATCTAAGGTGAGGGTGGGGGAGGGGGGACAACAGTGCCAATTTCACAACCTCTATCTGCTACATTTTTTGTTTGTTTGTTTTTGTTTTTGTTTTGAAGTCATTTTAGGCAGAGTACCTGCATCAGAAAATCACATTCAAGCGTAACCTGTTGGATGGACTATTAGAAAATACTAATTCTTCAAAGACCATCAGTTCTGCATCCCCTGTTCAAATCTTAAGCTGAGTGATGACATTCTTTGACTGACGGGTTCATGTGACTGACCTGTCCCAGCAGTAGCTGCTTCCTCCTTGTTTGCCAACCCGTCTTAATGTAGTCAGGGGAGAGCCTGTCACTTAACATGAGGGTGCTGGTTAAAAAGTAACTAAGGATGTCTTGCAAGGACACCTGTGCAGATGACTGGAGCATGCGCTCCTCAAGATGGGCTATGCTACCTTTTTAAAATTTTTATTTTTTATTTTATTTTTTTTTTACAGAAGTCAGTAGCTGGATGTGAATGAGCGCAGCTGTACTGCATAGCAAACAGCACATTCTTCACTCTCTCCCTTTCTACTTTTCTTTCTTTTTTATTCAATTTACTCAGAGCTCTCGCCTAGCATGAATGAAGCCCCGGGTTTGATTTTTTTTCACTGCTAAAAGAAACCAAGCTAGCAAGCAAAAACCAAACATTTAGACACACGGTCAAGCACCTTTCTCTCAATAAGCTAGAGGGAAGTACCCATGTCTACCTTAGCCAAGGCTACGCACACACTGTCTACCTTAGCCAAGGCTATGCACACACTGTCTGTCTACCTTAGCCAAGACTATGCGCACACTGGTTACCCCTCCTACTATTTGTCTCCAGAAGCAGCCCCTCTTCCTCCACATTTTCAGGTGGTAGCCTGGTCTTCTGACTGATTCTGTGGTAGGGGGTAGCCCCAGCAACATGCACCTCTTTTTCTTTAGCTCACAGGAAGTGCTTCTTATACATGACCAGAGTTATTGGCTTCTGTGGAATCTTCAGACATCAGCAATTCTTCTCAGCTGCCCTTTCTTCACTGGGCTTTTGTAGAGTCAGTCAGACAGACAGACAGGCAGACAGACAGACAGGCAGACAGACAGACGAGGGTAGCACACCAGCTTCCTCATACCCAATGTCAAGCTCTGTCATTGTTATCCCACAGCCAAGCTTTCCTGTGGGCATCCACACTCTGCCTGCTTTCTTATTGGTGAAATTTAATGAGGAAAAAGAAGCTCTTCTAGAAGAAAAGACAAAAGCAGAGAATAAGAAAGGTGTCTCTTTACAATAAGAACCTGATCTTTTCCTTTTCTCATCAGAGTTGGGTTCAGGGAGGAAGTTGAGAAAACTCAGTGCAGATACTTGGAAGCTTAGAAAATGAAAGCTTTATTCCTGAGCGCTCAGGGAGGCGGCCAGTGTGGGATCTGGACCGAGTCCCCAAAGAGAGGTTGTACAACATTTTTAAAGGATGGGAACACAAAGCGAGGGGTAGCTGGGGAGAGTGGCAGTGTTCTCCAACTGTACTTTGACATTATGGATTAAGCAAGGGAGTACCTGTTAGAGTCTAGGCTGTATCTAGGGCACCTGATTTCAAGGTCCTTAATTCATTTTCCTGGACATTAGGTCTGGAGCTCAGAGTGACAGGGGACAAAGGAGTGGGTCAGCTGCATGTAGTTAATTAAGGCATAACAGGTTATTGGTTTTGTAAGTTATAACTTATGCACTTTGGCTTAGATAACAGCAATTTCTATATTCTTTACAAGCACTACAGGGAAGTCCCCAGCTCCCCTAGGGAATGATTATGGAGTCTGAAAATGAGATGGAATATGTTTCTTTTGCTTGTCCCCAACACCAGTGAGATTTTTCTTAAGAACACAAAAACAGCGCAAGGAAGAAGGTTCACTGTGGTTCCCAGGTCCAGTGAGGTAGAGTCCATCATGTGAGAAGTCACAGCGGCAGAGACCTGAGGCTGGCCTGACAACAGGAAGCAGAGAGATCACATTTCATCCATACACAGGAAACAGAAGGAAGGAACAGGAAGTGGGGAGGATGTAAACTCTCAAACCAGTGCACAGTGATGTATTTCCTTCACTAAGGTTCAGGTTCACCTGTGGGTTATGTAGGGTCAAACAACCCTTTGACAAGGGTGGCATATCAGGTATTTACTTTATCATTTATAACAGTAGCAAAATTATAGTTGTGAAGTGTTAACGAAATAGTTTTATGATTGGGGATCAGAACAACACGAGGAACTGCATTAAAGGGTCACAGCAAGGTTGAGAACCACTGGTCTGACTCCTAAAGGTTCCATAACGGTTCCAAACAGCAATACCAGCTGAAGGTCAAAAGTTCAAATGTTTGGGAGCTGGAGAGATGGCTCAGTGGTTGAGAGAACTTTCTGCTCTTCAGAGGTCTTGAGTTCAATTCCCAGCAACCACACGGTGGCTCACAACCATCTGTAGTGGGATCTGGTGCCCTCTTCTGGTGAGCAGGCGCACATGCGGGCAGAACGCTGTGTACACAGTGAATAAATACATCTTAAAGAAAAGAAGTTCAAGTGTGTGAATGGGGACAATTCTCACTCAAATCACTGTGTTCCTAGAAGCACAATCCATTAGGATTCCTTTCAGTCCCTGCAGGAGTTTTCCTTAAGGTTGACCGACTGCAAGTGAAAAGGATGGTCAGTTCAACGAATCAGCAGGAGGTTACTTCTTAAGGTGCATGACTGCAGTAAGGTATAAAGAATGCATGTAGACTCCTGCTTCCCAGGGATGGGGAGACAACTCAGCCAGTAAACGGCTTACTCTGTGCCTTCGTTGGTGTTCATCCACTTGATGTAAGCTATAGTCATATGGGAAGAGGAGTCTCGACTGGGAGAGTGTCTCCATTAGATTGTCCATGGGCAAGTCTGTTGGGACATTTTTCTGGACTTGTGATTGATCTGGGAGGGCCGAGCTCACTCGAGGGGAGGTACCTCCTCTAAGCTGGTGGCCCTGGGTTCTATGGTAGGGCAGGCCAAGCAAGTTAGTCAGCAGCTCTCCTCCATGGCCACTGCTTCACTTCTTGCCTCTAGGTTCCTGCCCTGACTTCTCTCTATGATGGACTATAAACTACAAGCTGAAATAAACCCTTTCCTGCCCAAGTTGCTTTTGGTCATGAGTTTTATCACAGAAACACAAAGCTGTCTGTAAATACAAGGATTTGAGTTTGATCCCCTTGAGGACATACACTTGTGATCCCAGTGCTGGGAAAGGGAGACAGGCAGATCCCTGGGGTGCACTGGCCAGCCAGTCTAACCTACTTATTGAGCTCCACGCCAATGAGAGACCCTGTCTCAAAAAATCAAACCAACCAAACCAACCAACCAGCCAGACAAACAAAGCAAGGCAAGATTCCAGACACACACACACACACACACACACACACACACACACACACACAGAGAGAGAGAGAGAGAGAGAGAGAGAGAGAGAGAGAGAGAGAGAGAGAATGATTCTGAACACTCTCTCTGGCAGTTACGGATCCCCATAATCGCGAAAGCTTAAACACAAAAGCGTCTTGCTTGACTGAATGTTACCTCTTCCGCAGTCACACTGAGAGTGCCAGCCTCTACTCTGGCATTCTTCCAACACCCTCAGGGAAGGTCTCTTTGATGGTACCTCCATTCACCTCCAGGAATCAACATCGCATGGGACCTCTCTTTGCTGCTATTCTGTTGTCCAGCAATATGACCAAGCATGGCGTGGCCTAAAACCTGTAACTCCAGATGTTGGGGAGGCTGAGGTGGGAGGATGGAAAGTTTAAGACCCGCAGGGGTTAGAGTCTATTGGTGACTTAGGCCCTCTCCTAATATACACATGCACACATATATGCATACATATATGTATATGGTATATATGTGTATATATGTGTGTGTATATATGTGTATGTATGTATAGATGTTTATGCATGTATATACATGTATATGTGTATGTTTGTATGGCTGAAGATATAGCTCAGGGATAAAGTTTGCAAAGCAAAGCCCTGGGTTCCATCTTAAATAAAATTAATTAAAAAAGGAGAAAGAGAGAGCAGTCTGGCTTTGCTTCACTTGTTCTCTTAGTGCCCCATCAGTTGGTAGCGAGTGCCCTGTCTGCCTCTGGCTTCTGGCTTCTGAGTCCCTAGCTTGCATTTCTGTCGCTCCTCTTTGTGGCAGTGGGGCAGTAAGAATCAGCGTGTACAAGACGGGAATTCTGGCCTCATTCTCAGGTCGGCTTCTTTCCTGTCATCGTAGGTCTGCCCTAGAGTCATCCGCCATCACTGGTGTGTGTAATTTGATGTCTGACTGCATGCTGTCTCTTTTACCGCCTTATTCTCACGTCCCTTAGCTTCCTCCCCTTTCTCCATCTCCATGGCAACCTTGCTGTGCTGAGAATGCCTCTGCTCCTCCCTACAGTTCTTTCACTCTACTTTAAGCCATTTCCTAAACACTCGCCAGGCACTTCGAAATACTTGCAAAGACCCTCTCCCAAGAGTCTCTCGGGCACCTCCTGATATCCCCTCATGCTACCTTACAGTGAATGGTCCCTTCACACTCCAAATCTATGGATCTTTCCAAGTACTATTTGTTTCCATGGAGGAATGTCTAGACCCTAAGCTGCAAGAAGACATATTCCATGATATACTTATCAATGTATCTTCTGGTGTTCATAGCGTGGCAATGGGAACACAGTCAGGACTCAGTGTGTCAAGGGAAACAACTACACAGTCTAAGATTAAGACTAATTTCTTTATAAAATGCTGCCAAGACAGCTGATGCTTTAGAGCTGACAACATAAGATGAAGCTGAGTTTGGCATACGCCTTTCATTCCAGCACTTGAGAGACAGAGGCAGGTGGATCTCTGAGTTGGTGGTCAGCCTGGTCTACAGAGTCAATTCCAGGACAGTCGGGGTTACAAAGAGAGATCCTGTCTCAAAAACAAAAACAAAAATCAAAACCAAACAAACAAAAAACCCAAAAAACCAAAAGAACAAAACCAAACAAATAAAAACAATATTATTTCAATAGTGTCGTGGATATTGATGTCTCCTTTGGAAACCATCCAAAACTGGTCTGGTCTGGGCTGGTCTGTAATAAAATATGTCCCCAGTATCCATGCTTCTATGTCGTTCCCTCCCCTAAAATCTAGACTGTCTTAGTGAGGCTTTTTTTTTAAACATTTATTTATTTATTATATACACTGTAGCTGTCTTCAGAAATACCAGAAGAGGGCATCCGATCCCATTACAGATGGTTGTGAGCCACCATGTGGTTGCTGGGATCTGAACTCAGAACCCCTGGAAGAGCAGTCAGTGCTCTTAACTACTGGACCATCTCTCCAGCACCGAGATTTAAAATTTTTTTTCTTATTTTTTTTTTCGGAGCTGGGGACTGAACCCAGAGCCTTGCGCTTGCTAGGCAAGCGCTCTACCACTGAGCGAAATCCCCAACCCCATATAATTTTTTTTTTTTTTAGAAATAATTTCTATGTGAGTACACTGTTACTGTCTTCAGACACTCCAGAAGAGTGCGGCAGATCTCATTACAGATGTTTGTGAGCCACCATGTGGTTGCTGGGAGTTGAACTCAGGACCTCTGGAAGAGAAGTCAGTGCTCTTAACCATTGAGCCATCTCTCCAGCCCCCTTTAATTTTTATATATGTGTCTGTGTTCATGTAAGCATCTGCCATGTGTGTGGTCATCCTCAGAGGCCTCAGAGTTACAGGCAGTTGTGAGCCTCCAGATGTGGGTGTTGGGAACTGAACCCAGGTCCTCTGCGGGATTGCTGTAAGCACTCTTGACTGCTGAGTCATCTCCCCATTGCAGCTTTTTAACAGCTGAGGGTGGGGTGGGGTAAGGGGAGATGGGGATGGATGACAATGGATGATTTCCAAGCAGGGGTCCTCAGAGGTCACAGAGCTTCTGCTGGAATTTCTTGGGAAGCTTGCTCCTGGGACACCCCTCCCACCCCGAGAAACTTAGCAATGAGCAGTGGTCCTCAGGTCTTAGGAAATGGCCATGTGTGGGCCGCATACAGACCCCTGCTGCCCTGGGCTTTTAGCGAACAGCCCAGGCGTGAGGCGTAAGACCGAACAGTAAGCCCACCCCACGATGTGCCCCAGTGGGAACTGTGGAGCTGAGTCCACGCAACCCACAGGACTATGGGGGAATAACAAGAAAATAGTATTTCGAGCCAAGAGGTTTCACGGCATTTGTCAAGCGTCACCTGATAGCCAGAACACCTTTGAAGTAAGAACAAAACAAAACAAAACAAACAAACAAAAAAAGGTTATTGCCAAGAATACTTTAAATTCTTGTACGATCAACCTTGGGAATGCTGCCTGCTTGAACTCAAGCATCAGGGACTGCTGGTCAACCTCCCCCTTTTCTTTAGTTGTATACTATTGATGACTTTACATATTTATGTTTAAAAATCTTTAGGACCTCTAGCAAGTTTACACACATCAAATCCTCACCCAGTAAACGGCGAATACATGGAGTGGGGGAGGGCAGATGTAGCTGCTGTGGTTTTCCTTCATTAGAATAAAATTTCAGAGTAGATTTTTTTGGGGGGTCCATCCTGCGAAATAGCCATTCTTTCAATTTTTTTTTTTTCGGAGCTGAGGACCGAACCCAGGGCCTTGTGCTTGCTAGGCAAGCGCTCTACCACTGAGCTAAGTCCCCAACCCCGAAATAGCCATTCTTTAGAGAACGGTCCACAGCATATTTTAGTTAGTAACTGTGCTGGCTATGTTTCTGTCCACGCGGCATGGCTGGAGTTACTGGGAAGAGAGAACCACAGTTGAGAAAATGCCTCCAACAAATGACTTACGGGCAAACCTGTGGTGAGGACTATCGATGTGGGAGGACCCAGTTCAATGGGCAGTGCTATTCCTGCGGCTCTGGCCCTGGGTTCTAAAAGAAAGCGGGCTGAGCAAGCCAGTAAGTACGCGCCTCCTTGGCCCCTGCTTCACTTCCTGTTTCCGGGTTCCTGCCTTGCGCTCCTGCCCTGACTTCCCTCGTCCATGAATTGCTTTTGGTCAGGATGATTCCAGGAGTAGAAACCCTAAGACAGTAGCACTGATTTTGATACATCTGATTTTTGATATATTTGATACACTGATTTTTGATACATCTTCGTTTTTTTGCAGTACATTGTAATTATGTACAGTAAAAATCATGCTTGCTTGTATATCACTACACAGATTTGGGCTTTTGCAGACAGTGATAATAGCCGCAGTCAAGCAAGCAGCAGTTCTATCACCCCTCCAGAATATTTTTCTGCCCTTTGAATAAAGTCAAGCATTTCTCTACCTTAAGCAATTGGGTCTTTTTTATTTTTTTAATTTATTCAAGGAGAAATTCCTATGAATTTGCTATTTTCAGATAAATGGTTCAGTGGTATTTTGTTCACTCACTTGGGACCACCACCATCTCTGGTTCCTACTACTCCAATGCAAAACCCCTGGTAGTGTTCTTGCCTATCCCTGCTCCCACAATCCTTTGCAACTACGGATCAGCATCCTGGTTATGTTGATGTATACTGAATATTTTGGATAATGGAATCATATAATATACCATCTAACGGAGTGTTCTGGAGGTTCACAGACATGGCACAACTGAGCATTTCATCCTTCCTCACAGCTGGGTACTTCATTGATGGAATCTGGGCTTCTGTCCCTCTGGTTTGATTTGAGAAGGACTCCACGTCTGCAGAGTTCTAGCCTCTGTACACTGAACACATTAAGGAGTTTTCTCCTATGTCCGTGGGACATGTGGATGCCTTGGATGCCCCATCATTTGCTCAGCTTTTTCTTCCTATGTTTTAGTGAAGCCATGCCTTAGAGTTATAACTTGTATGTCCCCCACTATTTATGCTCCTTTGGATTTCCTCATCTTTGTGGGGAAGTTTTCTGTCGCAGTAAAACTACAAATAAAAAGGTTTCTTTTAGCCCTCTCCAGTTTTGGCACTGTAGTGCCCAAGACATCTATTTGATATTTTCATCTCAGTCAGCAAAGTGTCTCACCAACTCTGCTCCATCCCATATCACATTGCCGATGGCTACTCTCTGAGTCCGGCAACAATCTCTCTACCCATCTAGTACCCAAGGCAGGTTGCCACCATGTCAGACACACACATCCCAATTCTGTGGCAGCCCAGTGTCTCAAGACACCACACACTGTCTTGAATGCAATTAAATCACTACATGAAAGAACACACAGCACAACAACCTCTGATCCAATTGATGCCCACCTAAATAAGACATAATTTGCTCACCTAGACATACTAAGCCCTGTACACATCCATCCCTTAAGAATGATCATAATAACCTGTAAATGTGCAGAGAAGAATCTTAACATCTGCTGCCATGTTCTCTCAATTGTTCTCCTCTCCCTCCTCCTCTCTAAAACTTTTCTCCCGCCCATCCTTCCTTCTCATCCAATGACAGGCCTCTTTATATCTTGTACCTGCCTTCACCTGCATAATGATATCATTCCATAGTTTTCCCTCGAGGGTGACACCAAGGAATAGTTGAACATTGCTTGAAGGAAAGGTTGCTGTGAAAGGAGTGAGTACCAGTGTCTGACTCTTGACTTGAAGGGCAAAAGCCATTTGATGATTTAGGTCACATGACCTGGTTTGTGAAGA